>NW_006292604.1:1496719-1499881 GCF_000327345.1 Myotis davidii | reverse complement strand
GTGCATTCTTATTGTTTTGTTTATGGTTTCTTTTGCTGGGCAGAAGCTTTTTATTTTGATGTAGTCCCATTTGTTTGTTTTCTAAAGAGAACAAGTTTCCATTGCCCTAGGAGCTGTATCGGTGAAGATATTGCTTCAGCATATGTCTGAGATTTTGTTGCCTGTGGATTCCTCTAGTATTTTTATGGTTTCCCGTCTTATGTTTAAGTCTTTTACCCATTTTGAGTTTATTTTTGTGTATGGCGTAAGTTGGTGGTCTAGTTTCCTTTTTTTGCATGCATCTGTCCAATTTTCCCAACACCATTTATTGAAGAGACTGTCTTGCATAGTCTCCAGTTTTAGTGGTTCTGTCTCCTTGGGCTGCATCCCCACTTGGTGATGTGGAGCCACAAGCCAAGCCTGGGGGATGTATCAGCCATCCAACACCTGGGCCACGGAAATTGGAATACACCACAGCAGGGCAGAAACTCCTACCTCCTCCCCAGCTGCTGAGGCCGCTGACCCAGTTGGGAGGAGGCCAGAACTGGCCTCCAGCTCTGTCTCCAGCCAAGTTTCTTCCCATGCACGTGTGGCCCTTCTGTTGGCGGTCAGACTCAAGAGGCAAACTGAATGCCGTGCAGATCCGGTCTTTCTCATTTGGCCACTCTTTCTTCTGAGACTTATTCTACTCAGCATCTAAGGATACAGCTGCAGGAACTGCTTCTCCCTGTGGTCCCCAGATGTCCCCATAATGCTCTGGGGCAGCACCCCATCTCCTCATTCCAGAAAAGCTCATAGCAGAAAATCTCTCTCTGAAGATAGCTCTTTATAGATATTCTCATCAAAACACCTCCCAACAGTTGGTTGGAGCGTTGTTCCATATACCAAAGGTTGCAGGTTCGATCCCCAGTCAGGCACTTCTGGGAAGCAACTGATTTATGTTTTTTCCTCTCTCTCCCTTCTTCTCTTTCTAATTCTGATAATCGGTTCCTTGAGGACTGAATGAGATGTTGTAAATAAAAACCAAATATAAAGAGATTTCTTTCAACAACAAAATTCTGTGCAAATGCCACTTACTAGCAACATCGTTCTCTGCTAATCTGATAACAGAGTCGTATGACAATCACTACCAGGAAATATTGAAAGAACCTTTCCAGATTAAAAAGATACTGTTGGGAAACAATGTTTAGATTCTAGGATTATTGGTGAATGATGATCTTTGATAGGGAGCAGTTAACTCCAATCCTGTATCAGAGGCGGTGGACAAGTTGTGGGTGAATTGTGTGCTACAGTTGTGTAGTGAAAACCATCATTACTGAGGATACATCCCCAATTCAGGTTGTGCAGCACAAACAAAGGCAGGCCAAGGAAACAAGACCCTTTCCAAAGCTAAAGAGAAATTCCGTCAGCACTTAATAAAAAAGGAATGAGAGGGATGGAGGGAAGGGGGCATTCCAGGTGGAGAGCCTGGTGAGCAAAAGGAAAGGAGAAGGGACTCCACGAGGTGTGTGTGTGTGTGTGTGTGTGTGTGTGTGTGTGTGCGCGCACATGTGGCTTTGCATGTGCATGCTGGAGCACATGTGTGTCTGTGTACCTCTAGATGGGGGAAAGGTGTCTTCAGAGCATTCATTGGACCCTGAGTTGGCTTGACAGAAGATTGATGGAGGGAAGGTCTTAAGAGCCAATGTTGAGTTTAGATTTGATAAATGGTGAATGTTGAGTCATATTGGGTTCTTCTAAAACATGTGTTTTCATCACAAAAGTAGTACATGCATGTAGCAAAAACTAAAAACGTTATAAAACATGCATATAACCAGGGCGCTGTGTTTCCATTGCTGTCTGGCGCGGCGAGTTCACACCTTTCCATCTTGGTCCAGAGCAAGGTTTCTCTCCACCTGTAACCACTCTCCAGCGCTCACATCTCACCTGATTTGGGGCAAGACTGCAGCTCATGAACATCTAGTGTTGTTGGTGGGGTTTTCCACTGGCGGTGGTACAGAGGCAGGCGTGGGCTGTGCTGAGTGGACATCCCGGGTGACACACCACCCTGGGCCCTGGCTGGTCCTCACTGTGGAGCAAAGAGAAGAGAACTCAGCTGCTCGTAGCTTCTTGCAGCTCCCTGGAGTTGGCCGGACTTTCTTCTGTGGGGCTTACGGCGTCTCCTGTCCCCTCTCCTGTTCCTGGCAGTGTCCCCTCCATGTCTCCTCTCATCTTCATGAGGTCTTTTCGCCCAGCCTTGCTCAGTCTTAGACCCTCACTTCCTATGTTTGTTGCAGAATCTTCCTGCCCTAGATTTGGGGTGGAAAACAGAAACATTTTATTTTATTTTTTTCTTAAAAGTCAAGTATTGACTTGTTCCTTTTCCTTGTTCTGTTGTGTTAGATTCATGTCAGGGTACCAGTACAGGGTTTTGGTGAGTCCAGTTAGGGGGAGAGTCATGCTGATTAACATTCCCATATGTACAGTGTAAGAATGAAAGCTCTCCACGGCACCATCCCATAGGGAAAATCATTGCTTATGCCTGCTGCATGTCTTTCCATATCATTCTAGGCATTTAATGACGTAGAAATATGACATATCATTATGGCTGTGTCACTCACAGAAATGGGATCTTACTCTTCTGCACCTTGCCTTTCCCATTTAACACATTTAGGACATCCTTCGGAATTGTTAGTGTAGATCAACCTCAGAGTCTCTAGTGGGAGGAGGAAAATGGTGTTTTGGGAAAGCTGCTCAGGCAGTTCTGAGAGCTAACCCTCCTCAACCTCCCAGTGCTGCCCAGTGACCCCTCTACAATTAATTCCCTCACCCTCCGTGCAGTGCTCACGGGTGGGCGCTGTGCTCGATGCCATGTCAGCATGCTCCTTGCCACTTTGTTTTATTTTAAAAGTGCCTTCTAACATTTCTCCCTCCCTCCCTCCTTTCTCTTTACCTTTTTAAAAGCAAAAAGCAAAAAACCCCCCAAACCCCACTACTGAATGTAAAGAATACCATTAATGAGGAAGAGAACCACAGAAAGGGTTTTCTGTACTTTCCCCTTCCTGTAGTTAGAACCATAACTGAACTTTGGTCACCCTGGTCGGGGGTTGGGGGGTGAGGAGAGCCGTTAAAAATGCCCATGAGTCCACAAGCGAGGCCCTGCCCCTGTGCTGGGGTGGAGCAGGGACCCTCAGGACTGAGCTG
>NW_006292604.1:1484181-1496685 GCF_000327345.1 Myotis davidii | reverse complement strand
TATCCCTCTTCTGCCTCTGTGCTACGTTCCTCATGAGATGTGGCTGTGCTTCTGCCTGAGAGCGCAGGGGAGAATGCGGCCGAGCCATAGCTTGGCTCTCTGGGACTTCGCTAATCAGTAGGTAGGGAGAGGCACCAAGCCCTCACCCGGCTTTCCCGTCATCGCCCAACCCCCGGGTTCTTGATCCCTGGTGCTCTTGCCTTTAATAGTCAGGCATAGATTCCCAGGCTGGAGGGAGCTGGTGCCTCAGCACAGCCTCCATCCTCACACAACCTCTGTTATAATCTTCACGGTCAGGGGTGCCATTAGAAGTTCAGCTCTTCCCCAAAACCAGGGAGATCGTTAAGTAAACATCTCTCCAACTTCAGTGTTCTGTCTCTGTCAATAAGGAAACATTTGGCAAGTTTGATATCCAGTTCTTAGGAGCCAAGTAACCTTTTTGAGCCGGGAGAGGAAGGACCTGTGTGCCAGGACAGGAAGACCTCGCCCTTCACCCCAAGTTGTGCAAGGAGATTTCAGGGTAACAGATGCTGGGCTTCCTTTGCCTCTGTGACGGCTTCTTTCTACGAAGGCCTTTTTCTTGAGCTCAAATACCAAGGCTGGTAGCAAACACTATAAACCATGACACCAGCAACCACGATGAAGAAAAAAAAAGATTCCTGAGGAATAGACACCATCCTTTGATTTTCTTGGGGAGAAGGGGCACCTATATTACAGTGCGTCAGAGGTTCTTCTGACCCGGGGGTGGGGTTTTCCCTCAGGAGAAGGTGAACTCCCCTGCTCTACCTTTCCCTGTCTCGTGTCTTATTTATGACTCATTGTTTCCATCTTCCATCTTACAGACGAGGAACTTGAGGTACCAGGAGGCTTGCTAAGTCTCAAGGAAAAAGTGGAATTTGAAACCTCTGTTCAACTGCTTATTAAGATAGGGTCTCTGTTAATCTCCATTTTTATATTCCGCCTGGATTTGAGGTCAGAAGATACTGCAGATGCCCTGGAGACTTTCGGCACAGAGGCAGGAAGCACACTGAGGTTTCCGAGTGCCAGCTCACGGGCGCAATCTGGCTTGGCCCTCCCCTCACCTGGTGGTCCCTGGTACAAAGAATTCAGATTTGATGGCCTAGGTCCGTGGTCGGCAAACTGCGGCTCGAGAGCCACATGCGGCTCTTTGGCCCCTTGAGTGTGGCTCTTCCTAAGCCTTAGGAGTACCCTAATTAAGTTAATAACAATGTACCTACCTATATAGTTTAAGTTTAAAAAAATTTGGCTTGCAAAAGAAATTTCAATCGTTGTACTGTTGATATTTGGCTGCTCTGTTGACTAGTGAGTTTGCCGACCACTGGCCTACTTGGACCTGCTTCCCGCTCTCAAGGAGCTCAGGATGCAGGACAATGAACATCACCAAGTAGGCTCTTAGCTGTGGGCTCCCAATTAGTGGGATGTATACAGGCATCTTTTTTTTATCCCTGGAAGAAACAGAAGGGAGGTTAGAGGAGTCAGTGAGCTTCTCAGAAGTCTATCCACCCAAGATGTTTGGAGGAAGAGCCTTCTCTCTGGGGACAGACCCATACCAGCTCTGGCACAGGTACTGTTCACAGTCTGAGAAAGAAAAGCCAGGACTTAACAGCTAAGAAACGTAACTGAATCTCGTTAGAAATCAACACAGTGAGCGGAATTGAGCTGGGATATGAAGCCCCAGCCAACGGGGCCTGGGATGTGGGAATTTTTGTCCATCGGCTCCCAGTCTAGTTTTGTTCAGTGATAATGCAACAACAGTTCTGCATGCTGATTGGCTCGGGGAGGTTCTCTTCTCCGACAATGAGGAGATAATCAATCATGTTACTGGCTTTTGTCTTGGTGAAGGTATTTAGGTTTCAGCCAGCTGGTTAGCTGCCTCAAGGCCACCTGCTTGACTGAAAAATAAAGAATCAGTTTCTTTCACTTTGCAAGAAGGGGGAAGTATTGACTTGTGTGATAATTTTAGGTGGATGATTAAATCTGGCCTCTGAGGCTCCAGCTGAAAATTCAATTCAGATGACTGGTTTTTCTTTTCATACACCGTTGAGCAATCCCACGTGCTGCCATGGCTAATGTCCCTGATGCTGATTGTCCCTTCACTTTAACAAAGCACAGAATCCCCAGCCCACTCTCTGTTTCCTGTGCCTCCCAGCTATAGGACATAATGAGGAAACACACTTTCTGCTCACGTTAAGAACACTACTCTATGCAGCTATGCTCAGAGGCTCTCCCAAGTTACCGAATTGCTCTGTAGGATGATTCCTCTGACGGTAGTTGATGAAATATGCCAGTTTCCCCTGGTGCATTTTGCATGTAAAGTGCAGTCAGTCATGCTTCTGGTGCCACTTGGCTGATACATCACAATCTTAGATGCCAAAGTAGTGAACAGGTTCAATGTGTATGATCTAGCCCAACGTAGGAGAGTCATTTTTGACTGCCTCACTCTCCACATCCAACCCATTAGCAAATTCTGCCATTCTATCTCCAAAACATTTCTCCAAACTTCCCACTTCTCTCCATGTTTACTAATCACCCCCGCCACCCCCCACTCAGGTAAAACATCCATCCTCTCCCACCTGGGCCACTGCAGTCACCTCCCAAGTGGCCTCTCTGCTTCCATTTTTGCCCCCAGAAAAGAATTCTCTGCACACCAGTAAGAGCACTCATTTAAAAACAACGAGGTCACAAAGCTCCTTTTATTAGAAACCTCTAATAGCTGCCCATGATCATCAGGTCCAAATGAAGCTCTCCAACCGCGTCTTCTGTAACTGGTGAGGTCTGGCCTCTGCCTGCCTTTCTCTTCCTCTCCCTCACCCTGTTCTTGCCATGGCTTGACAGCTTCTAGTTCCCTTCCATCTTAGGACCTTTGAAGTAAGTGTTACCTGAAATGGGAATGTTCTTCCCCCAGCCAAGCAAGGTCTTCACAAGGTGTCATCATTTTTATTCTGTTTTCAACTCCAATGTCAACTTCTCAGAGAATCTTTCTTGACTATTCAAATTCAAGTAGTCTAGACCTTCTGGATTATGTTACCCTGTTTTGTTTTTGAAATAGCACTAACCACTACCATGCATTTTCTCTAATTTGTTTATTGTCTGTCTCCTTTATTAGAAGGTAAGATTGATTGCAATATGGACTGTTGTCTGTTGTGTTCAGAGTATGCCCAGTGCCTAGAATAGGGTCTTGTAAGTAGCAGGTGCCCAGTAAATGGTTATCTAGTAAACGAATAAGCAACGCCTGGCAAGGACATCTTCCTAAGTGATACAGGAGCAGGATGCTTTAGGTGTGGCCCTATCAAAAGTTAGGGGATGAGAGCCTGGCTGGGTAGCTCGGTTGGTTAGAGCATCATCCAGATACACCAAGGTTTCAGCTTTGATCCCCGGTCAGGGCACGTATAAAAATCAACCAATGCAAAAAGAAATGGAACAACAAATTGATGTTCCTCTCTTTTCCTTTCTCTCTAAAAATCAATTTTTTAAAGGAGGATGAGGCTGAATGACTTATCACAGGTTTATTTTTGATTCAGATTCTGAGCTTCTACTGGTAAGTTATCAGATATTTTCTGAGGCCTAATGTATGTGGTGCTATTAAGTGGACTCAAATAATGACAACCTCTCATCTTGAGGAGGAAGGAGAATGGGGAAAGGGCAGGCATGACTCACACAGGATGAATCCCTGAGCCTCACAGACAGGAGAAGAGTGTAGAGTCGTGATACTGAAACCATTCCTCAGCCTTAGTTGTCAGTGCTGGGACCTACTTCAGCACATTTCTGAAATGAACTCTGCTAAGGCGAGGTCGGTGACACCATAAAGAAGAATTTTGTAATTAAAAAGGCTTAAAGGGATCACTGGCAAGATGGCCTTTTTTTTTTCTTTTCCCCCAAGTCACTTAAAGAAGTAAACTTGATAGAAGTACTTCCTTACACCAGTTTTGCCCATCAGTCAAAGTGATGGGAGCCAGGCTGAGCAGAGACACCCCGTAAGGAACTCTAAGGGGTGGGTTTAGAGCTTGCCCTCGCCCGGGAAGCCATTTATCACCTGATGAAGGCATCTATTTGGTGACTTCAGTGGTCCTTAAAGTTTAGTCAGTAGGATTAGAAATAAGATACAGATAAGACAGCTCATTGGGAAAGTCCTACCTTTTATGAACAGCTATGAGCCTCACTATTTTAATTTACCAGAAGGATACTAGTGATTTAAAATATTATGATAAAAGGGACATATACTTTCAACAACAAAAATGAAAATAAATATTATGATAAAAGAAAGCAATCACCTTCACCAGATCACATAACATTTAATGAACATTTTACTGCAGTTGACCCATCTGGGCCTCAGAAGTTACATCCGATTGCCTGATTAATAAATTAGCCCAAATACCCCAAATCAGCCCTGGCCAGTGTTTTGAGCGTTGGCCCTTGAAGTGAAGGGTGGCAGGCTTGATTCCCGGTCAAGGGCATGTACTTGGGTTGCAGGTTCGATCCCCAGCCCCAGTCAGAGCACAGCAGAGGCAACTAATCGATGTGTCTCTATTACATTACACATTGATGTTTCTTTCTCATGCTCCCTCTCTTTCTCCCTTCCACTCTCTCTAAAAAACAATCAATGGAAAAAGTATCCTTGGGTGAGGATTAACAACTACAACAGAAATACCCCAAATCAGAGACAACAAAATGAATGAAGAAGGAAGAAGAGTCAGAGCATCTTCCCTCTGGGTGTTTTGAGGGGAAGCACGGATATTCATGGGCCACCTGTAACGTTAGTGGCTGGAGGGGTTGACTTGAATTCAGCGTCTCTCTGGAGTGGAAGGCAGTTAGGGTCCCTAGTGAGAGAGTACCCCATGGGAGGAGTTTTAAATCAGAAACTTGGCTGGTTTTTTTCTGATAGTTGTTTGGAATGACCAGGACCACACATATACTCACAGAGCAAAAATGGCCACATAACTCAGGGGCAGAAGAGAAGGTTTAGAGAGCATATGAGCTAGAGGATCTCGGAGGGCTTCCCACCTGAACTCCTTGCTCCTTCTGCCAACAAAGAAAATGCAATCTGAAGGGATTCAATGACATACTAAGTGACACAGAGAGTTCAGGACTAAGTGAGGCTAGGGCCCCAGTGTGGTGACTCATAGTCTTTCTAGACAAAATGGAAAATTAGAAAACAATATTTTAAATGATTTTTTCCAGTGCCATTGAGAAATAATTGGCATATATGACTGTGTAAGTTTAAGGCATATAAGTATGATGGCTTAATTTACATATGTTGTGAAATAATTATTGCAGTAGGTTCATCTAACATTCATCTCATATAGATACAATATAAAGAAAAGAAAATAAGAAAAATAATTTTCTCGTGGTGATGAGAACTCTTAGGATTTACAAATGATGGTTCGATACCTTGAAGTAGGTGGCACTGCCTTAATTGTCTAAATGTTGTTGGGCCCGAGAGCCTCTTCCATCCTTGTCTAGGGGTGTGCTAACCGTCTCTCCTTTCGTACAACACAAAATTATTATTTCTGATGCTTATTATATTGTCTCTTAAGTGCTGTCTTTCTAAAGTGAGGTGACATATAATGAAAGAGCTGCAGTGTCTGAGTTTGAACACAAGATACCAGCCTGAGGATTTTCCGCAGAAGAGGCACCTGAACATATTTGATGATAGAGGAAATGAATTCAGAGAGAGGCTGAGTTCAGTGGAGGCTAGGGTGAGGCTGCAGATGCAATTGGTCTTTGAGATTGAGAAGTTTCTTCTTTTAAGGCTGTGAGGGAAGACCAGAAGGCAGATAAAGAGATGAGGGAGGCAGGGACTCTCCTCTGGAAAGTCCATGTTTTCTTTTCGATAATATTTATATTGATTTCAGAGAGGAAGAGAGAGGGAGAGATAGAAACATCGATGATGAGAGAGAATCATTGATTAGCTGCCTCCTGCACGCCCCATACTGGGTATCGAGCCCACAAGCTGGGCATGTGCCCTGACTGGGAATTGAACTGTGACCTCCTGGTTTATAGGTTGACGCTCAACCACTGAGCACGCTGGCCAGGCTGGAGAGTCCATGTTAATGATAAATGGAAAACCTCTCTCTACAAGTGCTCTCTCACACACAAACACACACACAGAGTGAATGATAGACAGAAATTTAATAATTCTTGCTTGGGCTGATTCTTTTCAAGAAGTTAATCTGAAAATGATTGCTATGACTGACTATTGTGGATTTAGGTAGGGAGAGAAAATCGTTTCCATTTTCTTGTTTAAGTTCCAGAGTTTTTAGGACTATTTTAATGCAATTCTTTGCCTACACAATATAGATTGTGGGGGACTAGCTATATTTCATGGAGACATGAGATCACTTTCTTTCTCTTACAAACCGATTTCTAAATGTTGAGTACATCCCAAGACTAGGATCTATAAAGTAGCCTTACAATTTTACCAGAACTGCCTACTAACCATATATCTTTAAGCAGCACTATACAAATAATAAAAAATCTGCCAACTCTATGTTCCAGTCATGTTCATGGGGGCTCAGTAGACAATGTGTACATTTTGTAAATTTTCTTCCAATATTATTTTGGTTTAGCCTGTTAGGAAATGCCAGGGGAAGAATAATGGGTGCTTTACAATCACCATAAAAAATACCCAGAATCCTTTAGTTTCACATTGATTGGGATGACAAGCCTTCATTCATGCTCTGAATGCTGTTCCCACCTGGAGTTCAGGACTGAGAGCCAAAGCTAAAATGATGCTCTTCTCAGGTTTGTAATCTCAGGAAACACCAGAGATCCCAGAAACAGTCAGTTCAGGTTTATCTGAGGTTTCGACAGCCAGAGAGCCCCATCAGCAGAGTGAATTTCAAAAAGTGCCGGCCTGTGATGAACAACTTTTATAATTGTCACCCACAGCTTGGAATAGTCCTGGAGGCTGGGCTGGTTGTCAAAGAGCAATTGGCCTTTGAATTCAATTTATTTCATTTGATTTTCTAATTTTCTAAAAACATATCGAGTCCGGATTATTGAACCTTAGCCAGAATATTTGATGGGCAGAGACACTGAAGTTCTAGCCATGTATGGATGCAGAAAAAGGGAATGTCCCGCCCTATTCTGTATCCTGCAGTGGCGACAGGGATGGTGAAAGTCCCTTCTTTAGAGTGAAGCTACTCGTTGTGAAAGGGGAAGGGAAGTGTCTTGCCTACCTGCCTAACCACCCGAGTTCAATCACACAAAAATAATACCTACTCAAGGGTTACCAAGGGTTAAATTCCAGCCCCTGAAGTGGCTGCAGTAACTGCTTCCCTGGTCTAATTATCCCTGGAGAGCCCTGGAAGCCCAGTCTGGGTGGGAGGCCCTGCCCTACTTGCCTGAAGGGTGAGGTGGGAATAGGGCTTATTTAAAATCCCAGACACAGCCCTCTCTTCTGCCAGTTGTTATTTCCCATCCTCACCTCTGGACACTTCAGCACATTCACTGGAAACATCATCACAGGAGAACGCGGCTTTGACAGCAACCTCGCCGAAATTATTTATTTTCCCTGTTCTGGCTTGCACTTGAATACTTCTCCATCAACAGCACGTCTGATTGAGTTGGCATCACAAACCCTTTTCCTTCAAGAAATATTAAAGTCTGAATCAAATTGGAATAGTGGCCTGGTAATGATCTCATTATATATAAATACAGAAGCGCGGGCAGGGGAGATAATGACTCCAAGACGCAGGTATGCAGCGCAGACCTATTATCTTCCAGGAGCGGCCCCCATTCCACCCTCCTTCAGCTCCCCCACAGCATCCCTTTAGTGTAGGGTTCAAGCTGCAGAAAACGGATGGCTGATTGAGGCTGGGAGGCGGGCTTTCTCTCCCCTTTCATGACATATGTTAGGAGATGAAAGGAACCTGCGCTGTGTGTTTACTCTTCCTTCGGGAGTTTCACATGTTTGGATTCCTCGGAAAGACTGAAAGGCAGAAGGAGAGACATTTGGTGCTGGCTGAAAACCATAGCCATTCTCAGTGTGAAGGTTCCTCGTTTGGTGAGGATAATCGTGATGAGGCAGTTCTGGGGATAGATGCTACTAAAAGATTTTAAAAAATAACAGGCCAGCCACCCAGTTTGAGTTCTTATAGAGCAAAAGAACACATCCAGATGGGGGCAGTAGGGTGGGATCTGGGGTGGGAAAAGCACTCCGAACATGGCCTACTTATGAGCCCCAGGCATCTCCTCTGGCCGCCAAGGCACCTGCGACGAGTTTAGCAGCTCACAGAAGGCCACATATCGGCTTCGATTTCCAATATGGGCAGAGCAACCCTGGCAAAATATTACTTCCTGTGATCAGCAGAAAAAAAGAAATTGGGTAAGTGAGAGGATAAACCATATTGCTCTCAATGTCCCTGTTAGATTCTAAAGGGGCATTTATTGAAGAGGGGTTGCCATCTGCCATCTTAGACCACAGGGAGGTGGCGTGGAGGGAAAATACTGGGCTGTATTTTGGCCTGGGGTTATAAGGTTTATTTTCCCCTTCTGATGTCCATTGTAAACACTATCAAATACAGAAAAACATTGTAGGCATCGTTATTGGACAAAAGGATGGAATGAGTGAGCAACAATATTTTGCCCCTAGTTAAAAGTCTTTCAGGCGGTATATATGGTATGCTGTTGAGCAATGACAATAAATTCCTATCGACTGAGAGAGTATGGCCATAAAAATCTAAAGAAGCAAGGGTTAGTCAGGCTAGACGGGGGGCCTGCGTGGCCTGAGGGGAGCCCCTGCTACCAGGTGGGACCATTCCAATTATGGGGACAAGCAGGACAACTGTCCTTGGCCATAATGGGATCCACACTATGCACGTGCTGTTTGACACTGTTTTTCCTTAGTTTATTATGTGTTGACATTTGTAATGCTTGCGCCGCAGTGAAAGAATCTTCCTCCTCTCCCTCCAGTGCTGCAGGTACTGCTGGGATTTGGAAGGATGTTTCCCCTACTTCTGCTCTGACTTCTTTGGGCGATGGCAACTAAGTATGAATTTAATTGTTTGCAGAAATTGACCCTCACAAGTCAGGGAGGTGGATAATATATCACAGATCATGGCTTGATGTCCAGTGGGAGAAGGATTGGTTTGTGGCTACAGGTATTTGGAGTCTTTGGAGGCAGAAGATTTACCTGGTAGACCAGAAGTCTCTGAAGGAATCCCTTATTTCTGCAGCCCTTTTGTATTTATTTAACTAGTTTTAATGGTGACTTCAGGATTCAGCCTGCCTTGTTTGGGAAACCACGGAATTATGAGTCACAATACAAACCACCTCTAATTTAGGAGGTGGATAAGAACAGGACATAAAAACACCACCACATGGAACAAATTTGGGGTTGGCGTCGTGTCCACTATTAGCTAGCCTTTCTGGGCCCAAGCTTCTTTTAAAAAACAAACTAATTGGACTGGATCAGAAGTTTGCAAACGTTTTTATAAAGGGCCAGATGTAAACATTTGAGGCTTTTTGAGCCATAGGGTCTCTGTTGTGACTACTCAATGCTGCTATTGTAGCATGAAAGCAGCTGTAGACAACCTGTAACAAATGGGCATGGCTGTGTTCAAATCAACTTTTATTTACAAGAACACTTGTAACTAAAAATCAGGTGGGCCAGATTTAGGCTAATGCTAGAACCCTGGCCTAGCTGATGGCTATAGGCCCTTTCTGGCTAGGAAGTGTTATAGATTCTTTACATTCCACATTGATTTCAGCCTTGGAGTGTGGAGACATTTCTTTGGCTGTTCTCTTCTTGAGGAGGAGTACATAAAGAATGGCAATAGAAGTGTCCTGGAGAGGCACCAGGAGGGATTCCCTGCAATGTTCTGATTGAAATCGCAATGGGAGGAAGCCATTAAGTCAGGTGGGGAGAAAGGTTCCATTAATCAGAGATGGGTACTGCTGTTTTAGCTGGAGATCTGGCTATTAGCTCAGCAGGAGGACGAGGAAGACGAGATGGGGTAGGCTGCAAACACAGCTTTCCCAAAGGCAGAATGCTGAAAACCTCTCTTTAGAACAAAATTTTTATGTCATTCCTTAGAATCCAAGGCATAGTCAAGAATGGCATTTTGCTTGTTTTGGGAAACACAATCTAACATAGCACTCTAACAATCTAACACAGTCTAAGAAGCATAACAGTCAAACACAATTTAAACACAGATTGACTTTTGTCGAAGAAATACATATATACGTACACACACACACACACACACACACACCTTCATTTGAAAACTTTCCCATTTATTATTTTAATATCTTTGAATAACTTCATTTTCCCAGACATTAAAACAAACATACCGTCACAGGACTCTTCCTGTTGCAAGTGACAGAGATGCCTTGCTCAACTTGACTTAAAGGGCCCATGTGGGCTTAGAACAGTGCAGTTCAGGGGAATGCTGGCTTCATCTGAGATAGTGTATCAAATGAGGTGATTAGTTTCTTGTCGCTTTCATTTATGCCTTCCTCTGTGTATCAGTTTCATCTCCTGGCTGACTCCTTCCTGGGTAGTAGGGTGTTATCCTAAGCCTCACCTTCAAATGCAGCAAAGGAGTGAGCTGCTCTTCCCCCACCCCCTCAAAAGCCATAGCTTAGTCTCTGCATGTCTCCTTGGCCCTGATTGGGTTAGGTGCCCATTCCTAAGCCCATTTCTGCAGCCTTACCAGTTAAGTCCCACTACACAGCTAAGAATGGTGGACGGAGGTTCTCCAAAGGAGAGTTGGGTTGCATTTAGCAGGAAGAGGTGGATGGTTGTTGGGTAACAAACAACAGATGCCCTGCGCAATGATACTTTATAAATTTAAAAACACTTTATGGAAATGATCCCATTTGATTTTACAACAATTTTAAGGGAATATGTTTGTCAGTTCTTATTGTTTCCATTTTCAGATGAGAACACTAGAGCTCAAATCACATGACTGGTTCACATTTACCTAGTTTGCAAAAGAGATTGAATTAACTTTTCTATCCCAGTGATGTGCCGTCTGACCACTAAACAAAACTCTCACCTCTCCTGTTTTGGACTAGATGTCTATTGATTGAATTAGCATTTCAGCAGTCATGTCATAGTGATTTTATGACAAAGTTAGAGCCTCACTGATTTGTTACACAATTGCTGGTAAAATGTAATGCACCTTTAAGGGCTTTTTGAACTTAAGTGCTGGGCTACATTTATAGACATGATATCTTGTATTAGGTTTCTGCCATTTGCTCTGACCTGGCCAAAACTTTGATTCATGTGAAATGTAAAATATTAACCATTTCTCCTGGCTTTATGCCATCTTCACGTCTAAGAAACGTACCCTATTTCATCTTTTAAAAAATTATTTATTTATTAAAAAATCTTTATTGTTGAAAGTGTTACATATATCTCCCTTCCTCCCCCGCCATTGACCCCTTCTAGCCTACCCCCACTCCAGGCCCTATTGCATCTTTTAAGTAATTGCTAAAAAAAGTTGAACAGTAAGATATATGTAATATTGAATAATTCCTGATTTTAATCTGGAATGATATCTCTACCTTTGGCTTGGCTCAAAATTTTTGTAACTGATATGGATGGAGGCTAAACTGATGTATTAGAAATGTGAATCACTTCACAGATGGAATATGTCTTCTCATTTGACCTCTTGTCTCATATGAGCCAAATGATTGTCCTGGCATCAACACGGTAACTATGATTTTGTGACCCCTCCCCCACCCATATCATTTATTTTGGATAGAGTTGGGGAAATTGTGGCTATCCAGTTACATGTTAAATTCCTGCAATGAAAATAATAAGATAATCACAATGGTGACTGAGCGTTGGAATCTCTCAACATTTGGTAATAAATACAGCAGACAGTACTCATTCCCCCAGTGACTTTCATCTTCTTTTGAAAATTAGCAATGAAAATTCTACCACTCAAATGTAAGGGAAACAAGGATTTGGCCAGAAACATCATGTAGGACTTACGTGTCTTGGGCAGGAGGTGGTGGGCGGGACTGAGTTGTCTGCTGGTGGGATGGCAGTGAGGCTTTCTACACAAACATGCTCCCATCACCCAGCTTTCCTTTGGGTTTATTTAAAAAAGTTACAGGAGGATGACTTTGTACTAGAATTAATTGTCATATCTTAAACAAGATGGAGAACACATTACTCCATTCAATTTCTCTAAAAAGACTCTTTGTGGGGTTGGTTTTAGTCCTGAGCAGGGAGGTGTGTCCTTTAGCCCCGTTTTGGGAAGGTAAGCGGAGGGGCCTGCAGAAGTCTCTGTGTCCCAGTTGATCATCTTGTCTCCAACAATGGCCAGAGCTCAGCTGTTTCTGGCTCTACCTACTTCTCCAGTCTCCGCTCCCTCTCCCCTAGCCCCACCTTAGATCCTGTAGAAATGCTGCCATTACTTAGTATTTCATACAATAAATTTTGCCTTCAAATTAATGAATGGGTTTCAAAGAAAATGAATGAAAGCTATTCTTTTCTTCCCTTTCCCATGAAGTGATTAGCTATTACGA
>NW_006292604.1:1453387-1484141 GCF_000327345.1 Myotis davidii | reverse complement strand
GAGAAGTACACCACCAGCAAACTCTGTCACCTTTCCCCAATCACACTCAGACAGGAGAAAACAGCAGCTGTTCTCTGCTCCGTGCTCTGAGCTGCCCCTCCGCTCCCAGGGCTTCTCATCCCCTTTCTCCGCCCCCCCCCCCCTTCGCTACAGAACAGGTTATCCAGGTGATAATCAGCGAGAAAACGTTCCAGCCTCGTTTTAAGCCTCAGCCACACTGCACTGCTTAAAAGAGGTTAAGTGCTCGAGTGAAGCTGTGCTTTCCACCCCGGGGCCACACAGCCCTAAGCTAGGCGATCCCGCCTCCCTTGCCCCCTCTCCACAAGGGACTGGACTCGGATGATTGAGGGAGCCTCAGCTCCCCAGCAGCTGCTGCCTTGTGCTTGGGAATTCAGTCCTCTCAAGGTAATTCCTCAGCTTAGGAAAAACTTCTACAAGCTGAACAACAATAACAAAAAATAAAAAAGCTTCTAGCAGTGAATCTGGGTTTGATGCCTCCCACACCAAAGCAGGGTGATGGCAGGCTCACTGCCCTCCACAGACACCAGCCTGGGGATGGCGGGGAGCACTGCATTGTGTTAAGTAATTTTGTGGGCTCGCTAGAAGATTCCCAGCTACTTCTAGAACACCATTCTCAATCTGCTTTCTCTTTTGAGGTCTGTCTAGATCCAAAATGACTTGGGGGCTGTCTGGGCCATGCCTACGCTGCAAGTGGCCTGGCTTTGTGTGTACATCAGAGAGCAAAATGGCTTCTGTCTTCTCTTGGCCGGAGCTGCTCTCATTGCTTAGAGAGGCACGTTGGCCCTAAGGTTGGAGACCAAACTAGTAGTGAAAGGAGATGTGGAGTTCCCATGGATGTGGTAGCTCTGTCACCTCCGACAGGCTGGTAGAGATGGCCATCATCGTGGGCCAGAGCAGATGCGGAGACATTTCTTTTGATGCAGGAAAGTTGCTCAGAGATTCTGCAATACCCTTTGCCTTAAGACCCTTAGATCATTATTCTCAAGCTGTAAACATTTCCCCTTCCTTCCCTTGCTTGCCCCCAAAGCTGCTCCTGTCCCCAGGGGCAGGAAGTCCCCAGTGGTGGCTGCAGGTGCTCCTGGGACAGTCCTCTGCCTCCTCACCACCGGCTTTGTTGTGGGAGGATTTGAGTGCCCTTGTCTCTTAAAGCTTCAGCTCCGAGTTTCAGGATGTGTTTGGGTAAGTGCACAATCCAGTAGTCACTGAACCCTTGATAATCTCTTATGCCCTGTAGAAGTACGTCTTTATTCATTCGTGTCTTCAGGAGGTAAGAAATAAAGCTATTCCGTTCTAGGCATACATTAGCATTTTTAACAATGCAGCGCAAAAAATGTAATTTAAATAAAACTGATTAGAATTTTGATAGGGCACCTAGGAACCTCTAAACAAATGCTGATCAGGTAATGAGTGGAACGAGTCATTTATTTCAGTGGTTCAGCTATCTGTTCGATGATTGGGTCACAGTTTCGCAAACATAAATGGTGACTGTTCATTAATTATTCACTTCTGGCTAGGTAATTGTCCAATTTAACTACAAACTGTGCGCTTATAGGCAAAGCCACAGAAGACAGCAGAGGGAAAAAGTAACAACCTAGATAAATATTTTCTTTTTGTAATAACACTCACTAATTCAAGCACTCAGAGAAAGGGGAGCTATTGTTAGACTTTGGCCGTGGTCTTGTCTTTGTGCAATGGACTAAATTGCTCGCCATTTGTTAAGTAGGGATGTGGAAGCCCCAGAGTGCTGAGCTTTGCAAATTGGCGTTCAGCTGTGCAAGTTGGCATTCCGCCTGGCTCCGTAGGTGTCGCTTCACCTTTGGGTCAGTGCGTAACGTGTTGTAAGTGGGACAGATAAGCTTCGGAACGCTATCCATTGAATCGCTCGTGTTTCTTCAGGTGCATCATCCTGGAAAATGTTCTGAATCCATCTGAAAGGCTTATTTGCAGGATCTTTCTCCTTTGATATTTTGGAGTCTTTTTTAAATTTTATTTTATTAAGAAGATGAAAATGTTTTCCTCTTATTTCATGAGGTCGTCCAACTCACACCCAGGAAATTCTTGATGTGGCTGCTCCCCCATATATCATTAAATTCAGTGTTCTGGTTTGCTTATGGATGAGCTTTCTTGGTAGTGGAAATTAGTTTATCAGCCCTGTTGTCTTAACGTCATCTTGATAGTAGGATATCACTTTCTAGAATGCAGATTAGAAATTAAATTCCAAGAAAGGCAATAAGTTAAAACTTTTCCCCACCCCTCCTTAGGATAAAGCATTGTTTTAAAGGGAGAATCATGGGTTTATTACAGTTTTAACGTTGCCCTCCTTGCTGTGTGTGTGTTTTGTCTGGGCTGAATTTCCAGGGACGTGGCTCTACAAATGGTAATGCTGCTTTGAATGAGCACCTAATAACTGAGCAGGTGAGAGGCAAGGGCCACCACGCACCGTGGCCTGATGGGCTAAGCTTGGCTTAGCAGTTTGTGTGAATGGCACTCGTCTTTATTTATGCCGCTGCCAGGAGAGAGAACATCATCCACCTTTGGGTAATGGCCAGGTGCAACGCAAGCATCCGAGGCGGTACCCAGCGGAGGCCTGTGCCTGGCTCATTACTGAATTAATAAAGCTGGGGACGAGGGAGGGCCCACGTGCAGGCAGTGGGGTGGGAAGCGTGTGCAGAGAATTACCCTCGTGCTGGAAAACAAGAGCAACTGTCTCCGGGGAGAGTCTTTGTTGCCCAAACTCACTGTAGCGACGGGGAGGAAAAGGTGGAAGTTTGGCACTGCCGGAGGAATTTATAGCGCTCTGGCGCTATGTTTGCAAAATCCAACCATCATTGGAAATCCTATTCCTTCTGACAGGCCTCAGGCCACTTTACAGCTGAATAAACGAAGGCACAGAGAGGTGAAAAGAATCACTACACTCACAAAATAATTCCAAGGCCCAGGAGAAATAAGAATCAGTTGTTCACCTTAAAGCAATTTTAAACCGCCTAGGCCTATGCATATCCCTGCACCTCTTTTTTTTTTGGCCAGAGTAGGCTTTTTAAATTTTATTAAATTAAGGTGACATTGGTTAGTAAAATTATTTAGGTTTCAAGTGTACCATCCTATACTACTTCATCTGTGTGTTCACCGCCCGAAGTCAAGTCTCCTCCTGTCTCCATATACATGCCCTTTACTACCCCTTCCTCCACCCCTCTCTCCCTCTGGTAAACACCGTACTCTTGTCCACCTACACCTCTTTTTAAAAAGAAAGTAAAAAGGAACTAGATAACACTATTAGAGATGGCTTATAGTCTAGAAATGATTTTGGTTCTAATGAATTTAGAAATATGCTAAGATAATTCACTACCTTGAAACAAACAAATGGCAAATGGATAAAGTATGGTGTTTGGGGTAATTTATTTTCTCTGGCTATGTTAACTCTTGAGCAATTAACTCGGTTATTTCCCTAATGAGAACAATGACTCTATTCTTGCTAAAACAATTAATTGGACAATTGTTCTAGGGTGAGCATTTACTTCATTTTTCCCTTCTCCTCCCCTTCCGCACGTGCCTGGCTCTCTCCGTGAGAGCAATTTCCATGGCAGGAGGTCTGTGTAGAGATCCTAAGCTCTCAGCAATCATAGTGAGGAGCTCTGGCTGTGCGTTCGTTCTCAGATCTCCACCCAGCTCTGGGTTTTTATGCTGTGCTTGCTTCACTGAGAGCCACCTTGTAATGTCACCATTATTTTGGTGGGCACCTGAGAGCCCATTGTTTCCCGAAGCAGCCTTCCGCGCCCCGGGAACCTCCACAGCTACCTTATCATAATATTGGAAAGCAATTTCTCCTGACTGCTGTGAGCCAACATCAGAAATCCAAAACACTGCCATAGTCATTAAGTGATTTCCAATTAGTTAATTGGTTTCACGGGCTGCTTCTCTCTAAGCTGCACCTTCAGTGAAAGGCAGAGCCATCCATTTTTGAAAGAGGAAACATCCTGGGGCCTTTGGGTTTTAGATCCTAGAGCAGAGCACCCTTTGGAAGAAACTTCCCTCACCTCACTGGTCTCACAGAGCAGATGTTGTTATTGTTACAGAAAAGGATGGCATTTTGCTCCTGGCATTCCCCATTGTCTAGGGTTGATTTGCCCACTTGAACTTGGAGTCAAAGGGAGCGAGGCAGATGACCACAGAGCAGCAGGAACATGGAGACTTTCTAGACTTCCTAGGGAAGATTCCTGGGCCCCTGTGTTCTGCGCCGCATACCTGTGGGGCTGCTCAGGAATGCTGTATCAAACCCCACTGAGCAGGAGGGCAAAGTCCTTAGCCTGGTTCTGTGAGAAGCTGCTTTTTGGAAAGGGAATTGTATGCTGCCATGAGTTTGACATACTTGGCCTAGAGCAGTGATGGTGAACCTTTTGAGCTCGGCGTGTCAGCATTTTGAAAAACCCTCACTTAACTCTGGTGCCGTGTCATATATAGAAATTTTTTGATATTTGCTACCATAGTAAAACAAAGATGTATATTTTTGATATTTATTTTATATATTTAAATGCCATTTAACAAAGAAAAATCAACCAAAAAAATGAGTTCGCGTGTCACCTCTGACACGCGTGTCATAGGTTCGCCATCACTGGGCTAGATCTTGGTTGAGTTAAACCTAGGTGAGCTGTTTTGAATTTGCAAGTCTCTAAATGGTTCAGGCTCAGCTTACTGGAATTTCTCTTAGTTCATGTCATAGGTTCGCCATCGCTAGTCAACATGTGTGTTGTTAATGAGGGAAGGGGGAATATAATTTTTGAGCAATAATAGGATAAATAGTTACACATTAGGATAAATATTTACCCAATAGGGTAAATAGGGTCATAGTTACCTAATAGCATAACTCAGTCATCTATTTCCCCGGTAGGGAATACTTGGCTTTAATAGAAAGCATATATAAAAAATGAATGCAAATGTTCTTCTCTATTAGACAAAGATGCAGTCAATCAAATATGAAGCATCAGAGTACAGTGTTTGAAAGCATGGAGTCTGGAGAGAGGCTACCCGGGTGGAAATCCTGACCGTCACCTTTCAGTTGCGTGACTTTGGATAAGTACTTGACCTCTCTGTGCCTTGGTCTCCTGGGAAAGAGAGAGCAGTAATAGCGTCCTCACGGGGTTATGTTAACGAGTAAACAGGTGGTTACATTTCCCAAGTCCTTTAGAACCAGGTCTGATACGTAGTTTGTTAAATAAACCAAATTTTATGCTGTGCCGTGCTTTGAAAGATCCACCTTTTCTTCTCTCTGTTGAGAAAAACCGCCTCACCTTAGGGTTAGTTAATTACCTCTGAGAATCAATACTTAGTCGATGAGACCCTGGCAGCCCACCCAGTCCGTCAGTCCATCTGTCAGTCCACGAAGTTCCCTGCCATCAGCTCTGTAGGACCATTTCTTTTCCCCAGACTCACTCAACCTGATCTTCTTTGTTAAAGGCCAGTGTTTATGTTCGAGAAGGGGAGAAGTAGATTCGGTTGGAAGGGTAGAGGAGGCAGTGATTGGAATACTGGGTCAGAAAGAGACAAAGAACTTCAGTGTGTGTGTGTGTGTGTGTGTGTGTGTGTGTGCACGCAAGTGAGAGAGAGAGAAATAGTGAGTGACAGAGACAGAGAGAGAGGACAGTCAGGTAGCAATGGAAAATGGTCGGTGAGTGGGAGAGCATGCAGGGGAACACCGGCATGTTGCTGAGAAGAAAATCAGGGTAAAGAGGAATAAGGGAGGCGACAGAGGGGTCTGAGGGTCAGCGCCCACTGGCTCTGGCGCCTTCCTGCCGGCTTTAGAAGCAGTCGGTCCATCATTTCAGCAGCCGGGAGTCCTGTAGTAATGACTTTATGGATTAAGATTTAAAACCAAATTAGATGTGTTTACAAAACAGCATCCACGCTGAATTGATAACAAGCTGCCAAAGTGGGCCTCACAATTGTCCCACTATGTGCTGTGCTGTGTATAGATGGAGCTCTGGGCTGTGCTGTGCTGTTGTAGATGGAGCTCTGGGCTGTGCTGGGTGTAGATGGAGCTCTGGGCTGTGCTGGGTGTAGATGGAGCTCTGGGCTGTGCTGGGTGTAGATGGAGCTCTGGGCTGTGCTGTTGTAGATGGAGCTCTGGGCTGTGCTGTTGTAGATGGAGCTCTGGGCTGTGCTGTTGTAGATGGAGCTCTGGGCTGTGCTGTTGTAGATGGAGCTCTGGGCTGTGCTGTTGTAGATGGAGCTCTGGGCTGTGCTGTTGTAGATGGAGCTCTGGGCTGTGCTGTTGTAGATGGAGCTCTGGGCTGTGCTGTTGTAGATGGAGCTCTGGGCTGTGCTGTTGTAGATGGAGCTCTGGGCTGTGCTGTTGTAGATGGAGCTCTGGGCTGTGCTGTTGTAGATGGAGCTCTGGGCTGTGCTGTTGTAGATGGAGCTCTGGGCTGTGCTGTTGTAGATGGAGCTCTGGGCTGTGCTGTTGTAGATGGAGCTCTGGGCTGTGCTGTTGTAGATGGAGCTCTGGGCTGTGCTGTTGTAGATGGAGCTCTGGGCTGTGCTGTTGTAGATGGAGCTCTGGGCTGTGCTGTTGTAGATGGAGCTCTGGGCTGTGCTGTTGTAGATGGAGCTCTGGGCTGTGCTGGTGTAGATGGAGCTCTGGGCTGTGCTGTTGTAGATGGAGCTCTGGGCTGTGCTGGGTGTAGACGGGCCTGGTGTTTGTTGATCTGGGTAAAGCTGCAGCTGCCCCTTCTTTGGTGTTTTCCCCAAGGGTCATGCCTTTAGGTACTATGCTGGTGGGCACAAGGAATGCATTCACAAGCACACATATACTGGCTTTGATAGGAATTCTGTCAGGAATTTGTCTGCTTTTGGGGTGTGTTTAAAAAACTTTATTAAAAAATTTCCTTGTGTAGCACATCCATTCCAGTTGAAACCATAGTAATTATGAAATCCCATAATTAATAGGATTTGGGACTGTGTGCTTTGAATGTGAATCAGTTTCAGGGATGATGAGTTCTCCTGCCTTCTCCCCCAGCACCCCTCCACAGCCTGGTTGTTCAGAGAGGGAGACACTTTTATCCCCGTTTTATGGAGTAGAACGCAGTATTTTCTACGCGCATATATATATTTTTTAGAACAGGAGCTGCTCTTTTGTGTTGTTAATTAGTATAAAGGACAGAGGCATCAAAGGGAATGCCGCCCGGTCCTATCTAAAGAGAGCCGTGTGTCTTTCCTGTAATGAAGTTTATTGATACTTATTTCTATGGTCCATGAAGATACTTAGGACTCGATAAATATTAAATCAATCAGCCAGATAACCTCTCTCTGCCCTCGAGGAACATAGAATCTACTGAACCAAGATGAATATCACATACTTTTATTTTCTTAACATTCTTTTGCCTTCTATTTATGGGAAACTAAACCTCAAGCATTCCCACCCAGGGAGCCTGGAGAGGTTTGGAATATTAGACACTTACATTCATTTACACTTACATTCATTTACAAGCCAACGAGAAGATTTGGTTGGAGCTATTATTTCAGTAATAAAAATGTGCTTGTGAAATGGCTCCTTTATAAAAAAGAGTTAAGTGCTAAAATGACACGGAGCTGAAGACAGCCTGGCTGCTGGTGGTGGGCCAGGAGTGTGCACTGTGTCTCCTGAGGGGCAGGAGCAGGGAGTGAGGACACGGGGACAGGACTTTGCCATCTGTTAACCACAGGATTTAAAGCCACAATTCAATTACATGGGATTCATGCTAATATTCCCCTTGTTAAGTGGCTTTTCCATTGCAGAAGGTGGCAGGATTCTGCCGTAGCGTCAACGTGTGTCGCTACGTGTGTTGGGGCATATGTGGGATATTTTAATCTCTGGGTATTATTTATATTGAGAGAGGAGCACCTTGGGGACTGGAGATGCATTAACCACACACACTGAACGGGTGATCTTTTACCTCCAGAGAGGCTGCATGAGGCTGTTTGGGCTCCCGTGGCCCTGGGCGAGCTCTTGGCTTCCTCCTGACCTGCAGTAAACCTGCTCTCCGGCTCAGGACGTGCTGGAAATAGACAAAATGCACTTGTTTGAATCGATTCTGATATAGGCAGCCCCTGGGTTTTATGTCAGGTCTCTGATAGGAGTGGTCATCCTCACTTGCTGGGACTTGGGCAACAGGAAATGTACAACTAAGTGGGCTGGAAGTGTAACCCCTGGATGCACTTAGTCTGTGAATGCTGCCTGGCTTTTGAGCACTTAGGAAGCTCCTAGCCAGTAGGGGGTAGGCGATGCCCTCTGTTAGGGTTTTACCCCTTCTCACTGAGCTGTCTCTTACCTTGTCTCTTCCACCTGCAATGCCATTCTTTCTATCTCTAGATGCCCAAACCCAACACATTCTGCAGGAGCCAGCTACAACGCCAGGTTGGTTTTCCACGGTGCATTCCTTCTGTAATTTTACCTCCCCCACCCAATGAAACACCAAGGAAGCATAGTATCCTAGAGAAAGTGTGGATTTTGGACTAGATAAGTTTGAGTTACGTTCCTGCTGTTATAGTTGGTAGGTGTGTTTACCTGGTAAGGTTTCTCCTTTAACCTTAGTTTTCCTTAATGTAAAATGAAATAATGCCCCTTACTTTAGGGTTTTTAGGAGGATTAAATGATGTCACCGAGCACAGGGCCTGCCAGAGAATATGCCATAGATGTAAGTTCCTTCATCCTTCATAGTTCATTCAGCTAACTGTAACTCTTCAACCCCAAGGGGGTCATGGATCTGTTTGAGAATCTGCTGAAAGCTAAGGTCTGTCCTCCCAGGGGAAAAAATACATGTAAACATTTTCATACACTGCCAGGAACTTCAGTGATCCCTAAACTCCCAGCAAGAACTTCTTTAGGGGTAGTTGATACCTAGGTTAGACACCCCCCACCCCCACCTCATCAGCTTTTGCAAGCTACATGCAAAGCCCCTGAAAGGGGAAAGGGAAGGACCTGGCACTCAGGAGGGGGCTGCCAAAAACTGATTAGTCTCCCCTCTTCCTCAGTTACAGTCAGAACATAGCCCAGCTCTGGAGGAAATCTAGCTAAAACTCTTCCTTATGTTTAGTTTTGAGAAGCTGTCATGTACAAGTGACAGAAATACCCTTGAGCAGAGAGTCTAGTCCTTGACTGACATGTCTTCCAGGTGGCCTTCCATACCTGCTTTGAACAAATTTGGCCTTTTCAAACTCTCCCCTTTCTTGTCGGACTCTATCCCGTGTGTGCTGCTACCCAACCAGGCGGTGTGTTTTGCTGACATCTCTGTCTTCGCTCTCTGGATGGAACTTATAGCAATTATCCTTTGGTTGGTTCCCATGTCCATGTATTCTGGCAGGCTGCCCTGCCCTCCATGTGATAACTGCTTTGCAGATAGTGCAGCCAGAGCCCCGCCAGAGCCTAATGTCACCCTTCGGCAGATGCCGGCTGGGTCCAGGGGTTACTGACACCCTCCTCTCCCCTTCTCAGGTCTGCTGGGGCACGTTCCCCTTGCACTGTGTTTAAAAGCACAAAAGGATGTGAAATCTGGCTGTGATCCAGTTCATCTGAACGGCGAGAACAGTGAACCTGGTAATTCAGGCACCTCTGTTTTTTATAACCTGCGCTACCTGGATTGGTTTGCCTGGCTGTGAAAAGCCAGGAAATGAGCTGGATTATTGCCATATTTCGATTGCACTCTGTGCGGTGGAGCCTGGGCCTCTGGACACAAAAGTTTTCTTTACAACAAAGTCACCTCTCAGGAACAGTTGTGCCCTTTGGGGGTGAATATCTTTGCCCCTATGTGCCAAAGTATGACTAATCAATTTGGCTAGACAGTACCTTTTTCTCATTTGACTTTCACTTGGTATTTTCCCTCAAGGGGGACAAGGACAAAACCTCTAAAAACAAAGAGACCAAACCCAACCCAAAATCTCTTCTCCCTCCCCAAATCACCTCCCATTGATGTGCCCATTGCGACGGTGCGGCTGCATTTTGAACATCTGCATCTGGCAGCTTAAGGATGCTGTGCATCACCATCTCTCAAACCTATTGGGCATTCAGATCACCTGAACATCTTCTTAAATGCAGTTTCTGAAGGGGTGGGTCAGGATGGGGCCTGTCTACCCAGCTCCAGGCTGGCCCCCAGGCTGCTGGTCCACAGGTGCATGGTGGAGAAGTGAGACTGCAGCCTTCTCCTCTAAGGTCCTCCCAACACATGCCAACAACCTACGTGGCCCATTGGCCCTCTACGTGGCCTGCTCTTTATCACAACCAGATTCTATTGTCTCAAAGCAGATGCAGGCTGAAAGGCTCAGTCTTGACGGAGAGCAAACAACTCCTCATGAAATCAAGACAGAATCCTAAATATATCACCCGTAAGAAACCTCCCTGCCTGCAAGTCCTCATGGGCTTCTCACTAGTTATTTAAAGTTCTAAGTAGAAAATTGTTCATCACTCAAAATTCAGAACAGCCAAGAAAAGTGCAATGAATGTAAATTTTCAGAGTCTTGAGTACTTGAGGCAGCTAAGAACAAATTTTTGGAGCTTGACTTCAAGACAAGGAAAATTCTTTTCAGATCTACTCATTCTTCCTTCGCTCCTATTACATCCCATTCTTTGTTGTTGTTGTTTTCTGACTCTGACAAAACCACCTGAACTCTTTTCTGGAATGAACTGGGTACATGTTAATAAATTAATTATGTAAACATTTGTTCTTTGAACACTGTCTCCCATGTATAAAAACATTTTGGAAGCGACTTTGCTCCCTAGTTAATAAAGCCAGCCATTAACCTCTGTGAATTTCCATTTTCATATCTGAATAATGTGGAGCTGGACCGGATGCTCCCGTGTTCTCTGGTGCTGTGTCATTCTAAGCATCGGGAGACGCTGAAGCAGTAAACATTCTGCCTATTTGTGGCTCTTACTGTCCAACACAAAGGATTTTCTTAGCTTTTTTTCTTTCATGGCAGGGTGGGAAAGGCATGCATTGTTCTGTGTGTATTTCATGTCATAGGGCGATCAGTGAGGAAAGCAATGTTTCCAGTAGTCATGTTGCTTTTTTTCCTTCTTTCAAATGGAAGTGTATTCCTATTACAGAAAAACCCTACATAGAATTCCTACATGGGACAGCAGGAAGTGTGAGGGGGCCTGAAGGGCAATCCTGGGCTTTCCCTTTGCCCACGAGGAGGTGCAGAGATGCCCTGGGTCTCTATGGAAGATGGTGGAAAACCACTGCTCCAAAGGAAGTTCTCCACATCCAAATTCCAAATCCCTCTTCCCTGTTTTCATGTAAATAAAGCTGCTGGTGAGAAATCTAATTTAGGAAACATGTTTAAGGTGTGCAAGTCTGAGTAGGTCTGGGTAAAGAGATATGAGGATATGGAGTGGCTTTTTCCTTCTGAGGATGGTGAGGGAGACAGGGAGGGCCTGGGAGAGGATGGTGAGGGAGACAGGGAGGGCCTGGGAGAGGATGAGGAGGGATTCAGGCAGGGCCTGCCAATGTTGCAAAAGCCTACCAGATGAGGTGGTGACACCTCATGGTTCTTTCTGTTTCAGGGATGGTTGTGAGTTTTGTAATGGAGAGAATCATACTGAAACAAGATTGAACAATATTGAGGGGTGGGGAGAGAGAGAGAGAAAAAGAGAGAGCAGAGAGATAGATAGATATATATATATAGAGGGAGAGAGAGAGTCAGCCAGCCTTACTCCCTGGGTCTGGTGGGCAGGAAATGAAGCCGAGCCAAGCTGCTGGGAGCCTATGATGGATGGCGTGGAGGGCCTTTCCTGTCCTTGTAGTTCATCCATTCACACTGAGTTGGTTTAGAAGTCCCAATCTGCAAACCACAGGGGCTGAGTTTAGACTCTAAATCAAGTATTTCGACTTCACTGCCTTGGTGTCTGTGAAGTGCTTGAGCACTGAGCGAAGAGAGGAATCCTCGTCTTTACTTAGGTCAGTGAAGCATAAGCTCTGCCATGGCCTTTGGGCAAATGGCTTTTTACTTCATATATATACAGTTTGCAAAAAGCATATACATTTTTTCTTCTCTTGTAGGATGACTAAAAGTGAAGTGCTCCTTCCTGTTGTTGTGAAGGCTGCTGTCTGGTTGAGTTGCTTCTCCAGGAAGAACAGTCAGTGTCATTAATTTTTCTCTGTACCGTGTGGGCTGTGGAACATGAAACTGACTTGATTGATCACATTGCCACTTCGAAGGGAGCCTGGGAGGCAGGTGGGTGCGTGGGTAGGTGAACGTTTTGGAGGGTTAATGCATTTGTGTAGGTATCAGCAGCATCACCCTTCAGTAGATGGATGACATTTTGGATCAGCTTGAGTATGAGGGGCTGGGGTAAAAATCAGGCTGGAAAGAGAGCTAAGGTGAAACTAAAGGGAGAAAATGATTCTGCCTCAGCCACAGTGCAGCCTTGATGATGAGATGGGTTGTGGGGGCTCACTTTTAAGGGGGTGGGGCAGATGGCTGTGTGCCTCGGGGAGAAAGTGGGATGGAAAAGGGATTGAAAACCATGTAACATAAGGAAGCGATCCAAGACCAAGCATACTTAATGGCCAAGGAGAAATTCTACTTTTGTGTGTGCACTGTTTATTGTCTTCGATTCTTGAGCTGCTGTTGAAGGGAGAGGTGTAGGGTTATTCTGTGTGACTTCCAAGGAGCTCATCGGGCTCCACTGGAGGGTAAAATGTTTAAACAAAATGGGTAGCTTCTTGTGGGAAGTGAATTTCTCCTCATGTCACCACTCAAGCGAATGCTTTGAGGGAAATTTACGGTCTGGGGCAGACATGGCTTGGATGACCTCCAGAGACCCTTAAAAGGCTGTCAGACAAAGATTCCATGTTTCATAAATTTCCTTCCCGTCTCCAGTAACAACTCACAAACAATTTTTGGCCTTGCTGAAACTAGGTATCATGCCTTGCACAGACTCATGCCTGTGGAAGTAGAGTCATATAGAGTTGGTTTTTTTACCCCTTTGAGAAATAAGAAGATTAAAAAATGTAGTTTCTGTGTAGTTGTGGTACAGGGGAGAGAGCACAGAACAGAACTAGAGGGGGAATCCTAGCTTAAACATCTTCTTGCTGTGACATTAAGCAAAACCTCAGCTCTTTAATGAATAAAATGGAGCTACCTCTGCAGTGTCTGAGACAGGGCCTGGTACACAGTAGTCACTCAATAAATGGAAAGTATTTCCTTGAGTCTCCCAGATAGTTTAAAAAAATTGACTATAGAAAGAGACAATTACAGGTCAATATCCTTGATGGGTGTAGGTACAAAAATTCTCAACAAAATACCAGCAAAGTGAACACAACAGTAACATTAAAAGGCTCATATACAATGATCAAATGGGTTTTGCCCCTGGGATGCAAGGGTGGTTTAACGTATGAAAATCAATAAATATGATTCATCACATCAATGAAGTAAATGAAAGATAAAAATCATATAATCATCTTTCTAAGATAACAAGCTGTAAGGCTGACCTTCATGAAGGGTGAATGCAGGTCATAGGCCCTGGACCCACGAGAGGGATGGATGAATGGGTGGGGTGGAGGGATGAAGTGGCGGAATACTGATGCAAGGGTGTGGGTAGTTCAGACTAGAATAGGGGTCTTCTCTGGTGGTCCTGTTTGCCTCAGAGCAGTGTGTTTGTGTCTGCGTTTTCCTTCTGCTTCTCCTAGGCTCAAGCTGTCTGGTGCACCATTTTCTCTAGTTCAGTGTTTCTCAAACCCCAGGGTGTGTATGAGTCTCTTGGGGATCTTGCCAACATGCAGATACTGATTCAACAAGCCCATGGAGGGGCCTGAAATTCTGTATTCCTAACAAGCTCCCAGGTGGCGCGGAAGCTGCTTATCTACCCTTTAGTAGCCAGGTTTGAGTCCACACAAATGCTACCTGTAGAAAACCTCAGCCATTTTTAATTTGTCAGTGACTTTGGACTTCTGCCTGCCTCTCTGTTTCTGCCGGGATTCAGGGAGACTTATCCTCTTTGATGAAGACCCATTATTTGCGAGTACCAGGTATCTCTTTTTCTCCAAAGGTGAGGTCTACCTACACCCTAAAAAGCCCATATTTGGGCTTCTTATGGCAATGCATCCCTTTCTTGGAGTGGTGCTAACAGTGCTGGTGGTGAAGCCCAAAGGACAAAGCTGTTTCAGGAATGAAATTCCTGTTAGAGGGAACCGAGCTACTTATAAGGCAGATAACGTTCTGCAACTTGCTGAATTGATGGAGAGCAGCATGAAGATTCAGACTCCCCTATTTTTCATCCTTTGAATGAAATCTGTCTTCTGAATTACATGAGCCATGTGAAGCAGGGGAAAGGAGCAATGGTTCTGGAAACAAAAACAGAGTTCTCATCTTTTCATACAGGAGAGAATGCCTCAGGATATTATTATTTGTGATTTATGGGGTGCCTGGCAGTATGACCAGTGTCTCACCATCGCACAAAGAGAGTGCTGGCTCTCTGCCTTTGATGAACTCTAGGAGCTTCCCAGGGGCAAGTTTCCACTATAGAATAGCTGGTGCATCACAGGATTCTGGCTTTCAAAATCACATGGAATGAGCTGCTAGGAAACTTGGTTTTTATTTCCAGTTTTACCCCTGACTTATTCTGACATTGTCCAAATTCCTTAAATCTTCTGACCTGTTAGTAAGTCAGGTTAATCACACTTGCTATCCATATTTGCTTGTGAAATATCTTGAGATGTTTAATAGCTAAATTAGCTTCAAATATTTGTGAACACACTTTTCCTTCTGAAGACAGATCAGCTTTCACTGACAAGATCAAACGATGTAAGTGAATAAAACCAAATAAACAAACAAAACAGGAAAGATGGCCAGAGCATACTTTGTAAGAAAGGAATAGAATAGAAGGCAGGTTTCCTTTCTACCTTCCTTTCCTTCCTTTTTTCCTGAATTTTAAGAAAACTTTATTTGGAAATAATTTCAGATTTATAGAAAAGTTGCAAGAACAGTATAAATAATTCCTGTATAAATTTCACACAGATTGCCCAAATGTTAACATTTTACTACATTTGCTTCCCCCGCTTTGTTTCTCCATCTGCTGTTTTCTGACCCAATTGAGAGTGAGTAGAGGACATTAGATGCCCCTCTGTGCTTAAATACTTCATTGAATATTTTAAGGACATTTTCTTATATGTCTACAGTACAGTTATCAAAATTAAGAAATTAAATTGATAATAATGGTTAAACCTGTGGACTTTATTCAAATTTTGTCTGTTGTCTTAACATATCCTCCATAGCAAGATAAAAAAATGCTTTTGGTCCAGATCCAGAGCACACTCATGTATTGTATATAGTTGTCCTGTTTCTTGTCTCCTTTCCATAGAACATCAACTCAGTCTTTCTGGCTTTCATAGAGAAGGTAAATTCTTGACCTTCAGATTTCACAGGAGTTGGATGGACAAATATTACTTTACTTTACAAATAACCATAGGAGGTAACAAGGAGGTCCCAAGTCTGAATTCTGAGATTAAAGTTGTTTCTTAAAGTTATAATAATAAGACACAATTATTATAAGGATTAAAACAAGACAAAAATCAATCAAATAAAAATAAGAGTCAGCCCTCCAATCTTACTTTCACTCAAAAGTAAACACCATTCAAAATTTGTGTATATTGTTTCAGGTCTTTTTCTATGCTCATAACATATATACATTTATGACTTGTGTGTGTTTTCACAAAAATGACATTGTAGTACATGTATTGTTTTGTAACTTAGAAAGTTAATATGGCCCTAACCAGTTTGGCTCAGTGGATAGAGTGTCGGCCTGCAGACTCAAGGGTCCCAGGTTCGATTCTGGTCAAGGGCATGTACCTTGGTTGCGGGCACATACCCAGTAGGGAGTGTGCAGGAGGCAGCTGATTGATGTTTCTCTCTCATCGATATTTCTAACTCTCTATTCCTCTCCCTTCCTCTCTGTAAAATATCAATAAAATATATTTTTAACAAAGTTAATATGTCTTTGCACCTTTTCCTATCTGTCATTCAGATCTGTGAGGGTGGACTTTTTAAAAAAATATTTTTTTTATTGATTTCAGAGAGGAAAGGGGAGGGAGAGAGAGAGAGAGAGAGAGAGAGAGAGAGAGAAACATCAACAATGAGAGAGATTAATTGACTGGCTGCCTCTTGCAAGCCTCCCACTGGGGATGGAGCCTGCATGTGCCCTGACCTGAAATCGAACCATGACCTCCTGGTTCATAAATTGATGCTCAACCACTGAGAAACACTGGTTGGGCATGAGGGTGGACTTTTGACATCCCTGCTGGGAAACCGAACCTGAGCTCGGAGGCTTCCATCTCGATATTTGTGTGGCTTTGACTTACTGATATGCTCAGAGGTGGCCTTATGGACTGGGAGAGAACGTTTCTTGTTCACGGACAGTTGCTCAAGTACACAAAGGCAGTTTGGGGAGCACGCTCCTTTTTTGGGTTCATGACCTTTCTGCCTTTCTCTTTCTTGGTGCTCTCAGATACTTCTCGTAATTTATGAGCCCTTTGTGGAGAACCTCATTAGGGGATTGCAGCATGGGAAGGCTTGATTACAACTTTAATAACATAGCTTTATATTATATATTATGCATATTATGTTGACATTTCAAAGGTCAAAATGTAATATGAAAAAAATGTTTAAAATTACACTTTCAAGCCATTAAAATCTGTCTCCTTTGCACTGCAACTAGGACATGCCATGGTAGGTTTATATACAGTGGGGCCTTGACTACGAGTGTTCTGACTAACGAGTTTTTTGAGATACCAGCTGTCTCTCGGCCGATTTTTTGCATTGAGTTGATAGAGTAATTTGAGTTAACCAGCTCCTTAACGAGCTCAGTCTCAGAACGAATTAAACTCATAAGTCAAGGCCCCACTGTATCTCCATACCCATGTGTGGGGCGCGGCCGCCTGTACTTTGCCTCGTGGCATCTGCTATAAAATGAAGACATGGCTTGTGGGCACTGGTGCTGTCCCCTCATCAGGGAGCAGTGTCCCACCGAGACCCAGTTTTCATTCTCTTGTCTGTCTTTTCTAAGCCTTTCAGCCACCCCCACTCAGGGTCACCCTTGGCTGTGCTGGCGTGGCACACCCATGCACACATGCACACGTTTTGTAAAAGATTTTGTGATCACATATCTGGGCACCATCCCCATGGGTGTCAATTTCTAACTGCTTAGATACTCTTATCTGGATCTCAGATTAGCAGCGCAGCTGTTCTCTGGTCTTAGACACACTTGCCTGCTTTTGGAGTGACATTATGGGGCTTCTTGCAACTGTTTTGCTGAGATCTTTAAGAAAATTGGTCTTAGAGATTGGTTTAGGCTGTTTTCCCTTTGGTACTTGAGTGGATTTTCTCTGGACCTTTCCGACCTTTAACTTCATTCGTTCTTTGCTCATCCTGACCTTGTGGTGCCATGAAGCCCAAGAGGGCAACTAGATAGTGATGATCTGAAGTTATTTATGAGCTTGATGGCTGTATTAATGGGTTTCCCATTTTGCCTCTCTCCCTGCAGCCTTTAGCCTGAAAGCAGTCTGGAGCAGGGTCTCTTTTCCTGTAGCTGCCTTCTTGCACTTGTTGGGCAGAATCAGAGCAGTGATTGAGTCCTCAGCACCCTTATGGCACTGCAGAGTAATAACATTTATCACACTTCTTGTTTAAGCCCTTTAGAGAATGACATTTCACAGTGTAATTTTGCTTCACAGATTTTCCCCTTGTGAGTTTTAACTTTCAGGGTAGAATTCTCTCTGGTGGCTTCACCTTTTCCCTACTTTGTGTATCTGTGAGAAGTTGCACAAATAAGGCTCCTCTGTGCATAGCAAATGGATCGGGTCATGCTCCTGCACGCCCTTCACCTCCAGGTTCCTGATTGTTTCTTCCTTATGTGCCGTGAGCAGGCCCAAATTGCCTCACCTCTCGCTGCCCTTTCCACTTTATGAAACAAGCAACTAATAGCACACAGCTCTTGAAATTCCCGGATGACCTGCATTTTGATCTTTTTTATGATCCCTTAAGAAATGTCTCAGTAATTGAAATTTAGAGTCACAGAGTTTTGCGATCTTGTCATTTAGCATTTTACTTCTGTTTGGTTTATTTGGGCTCCCCTTTAGCCCGCAGAGTGGTCAAAGTCTGCCTAAGGGACCCGAAGGACCGAAACCAAGAATATTGTCATTCAGTCAAAGGTGAGAAGTTAAACAGAGGGCCCACTGTTGTTTGGGAGTCAGAAGGGGGAGAAAGATGTGGGAACATTTTACTAGGTAGCAGCCGGGAGAGGCGAGGCATCTCTGCTAAGATTTATACTGCCAGCTACACTTTATTTATTTATGGGGACATGGCTAGCTGCCTTTGTTCCCTCTACAGTGATTTGTCAGTGAGTTCATCCTGATTCAGCAATGCACTGGGACATCCACTGCTAATTCCTCTTCATTTCATAGATTTCATTAACCCCAACTCATGAAGCTTCAGTGTTGCTACTTCCCTTATTATCCAACTGTATTTCAGTGCAGCTCCCTCTCCTTTTGATCTATAGCGCAAGCCCTTCTTTCCTCACCTCTCTTCACAGATTGCATTCCTCAGTATTGACATTGCAGCCATTTGATTTATCCCAACAGGTTCCCTGATGCCAACCTGATCATAATTCCCTCTCTCCTAGCATCACTTCAAGACCTTCCTGGTTATTTCCCTTGGCTCCTGGCATTTGTGGAGCAGCACCTAAGAGAGTTACTGATGGTTGGTCTCCTCTTTTAGGTTTCTGTTTGCTTAGATCCAAACCACAGGTGGTAACTTAGGAGGTCCCAGGATATCTGGAATTGTGTGAAGTGTGAGCTTTGTTCTGCTGGGTAGGGAGTGCTGGGATATTCACAAGCATCATCACAGAAGGGTCATTCCAGGAATTGCTTTACACAGGAGGACCTGCTCATAAGAATGCTGCTGGCTTTTGTACATCAAATACCACCCACCTAATTTTCCAGAGAGCTTCTAGATGGGGAGAATTGGGTTATCAGTGTTCAAAGTGGATTATCTTCTAAGAAGAGGAACACACCTATAAGACTCATACTAATTTTGGTTGGAAGGGAGTAGACTATTCCTTTACTTGGGCCATTTATTTTTCATCAGTACTATATTTGCATGGTCTTAGCCACACACATATACATGAACAGACATGAATAACTGAGAGATATGGGGGAGAGAAAGAAAACATTTTCCCTTTTGTGAATTCTCACAATGTTGGCATTAAAATACTGAACACTGCCTTCTCCCAAGACCTTCAGTTGTCCTAATTTGCATTAGTGACATCTATTTCTCATGTCAGACAAGAGAAAGCTGCCCAGAATTTTTCTTTTTTTAGCTTTCTTTAGACAGTTTCTGTGATTCCACGCGGAGGGAGGTTTTTGGCTTGTGTGTGATATATTAGAAATTAGGAAAAATAGCCTTGTCCTTAAATTGAGTATAATCTAGGAATTTACCCATTATTTAAAATTCTATTGCCATGAAGCACACTCATAATCCCCCACTGTGTTGCTTTACTCTATTAAGCACGTGGGGCTGTGGTCTTTCAGAGCTGATCTAGTTGGTCTATGAAGTGGAACCAGACTTATCTCATGGTGGTGGATAAAAGACTTTCTGACTGTGGGTCAAGAATGCCTATCAGAAATCCACCCTCCCCACACCCCTGTGCATGGCTGAGGATGCACTGACCATAGGCACTGTGGGGTCTGTCCCCTCATCTGTAAATAAAGGAGGTCAGTGAGTCTCCCAGTTAGTCCTAGCATCGAATTGAAAATGGGCTTCTGTTGGATCTGGAGGGACTTGAATAGCTCCAAGGAAGAATTTCCTGACTCTGAGGATGTCAAATTACTTCAATGGTTGTATAATCACATTCTCAACAAACCTTAAAAATATTTTCATGTCTTTCAATACTTGAAGGCAGAGGGAGAACACTTTGGCTTCAGGTCCATGGCTTAGTTCAATTGTAGGGAAGACCACAATAGAGAATGCCAGTTTGTTAATTTCTGATGATTATACATGAATTTTAGCTTTACATCAATGTTCTATTGGTTTAAAAATATTCCTGGAACCCTAAGAAATGAGTCCAAGCTTCTAGATAAGATGACTTAGTAAATAATCATGAAGCAGTGATAAAAAATGCCAAGAGGAAAAAAAATGAGGAAAAGAAATCCTAACATAGAATAGATGTTTAAGATAAGAGGAATTTAATATTAAAAAATCAAATTAATTTACTTAAAAAATTCATTTTTGAAAAGGAACAAAAATTACAAAAAAGAGAATAAGCAGAATTAAATCCTCATCTTTGGTATTTTTAAAATTGATTTAGTTATATTTTATTTTTTTAGAGAGAGGGAAGGGGAGAGAGAAATATTGATTTGTTGTCCCACTCATTTAGGCATTCATTGGTTGATTCTTATATGTGCCCTGATCAGGGATCAAACCCTCAACCTTGGTGTATCGGGATGACCCTTAACCAACTGAGCTACCTGGCTAGGCTCAAAACCTTATTTTTGAACAAGAGACACCTATCAGAAATCCACCCTCCCCACACCCCTGTGCATGGCTGAGGATGCACTGACCATAGGCACTGTGGGGTCTGTCCCCTCATCTGTAAATAAAGGAGGTCAGATTTGAGAACACAAAGGGAAAAAAATAGTATTAATGCTATTTTTTCTAAGACATCAGAAGATGAAGTCACTAGGGAACGTGATTTGAATGGCACTAGGGTTAAAAATAATACATATGTGCCTGTTGGAATGGCCAGCAAGTAGAGAGCAGTAGAAGAAACCACATTTCTCACAATCCCCAACATTTAGAGTTATTTTTGTAGATCCCACCAACACTTACCAATTGGATTTCTGGAGTATTGTAAAGAAGTTAATTACCCTATCATAATAGTCTGTACCCTCTGAAATTATTACTGTGCTGCAGGCGACGACTGTGAATGCATATAGGCTGATGGCTTTTATCAAGAATGAAGACAAGATTTAAAAACATAAGAGACTCCTAAATGTTGAGCGATGGATTCTCCTCAAAATGGCTTCTGACAGATATATTTTTTAAAGCTGAGAGAGAAGTTGACTGAGTCACCATTGTATAAGGAGCATAATTCATCTGCACTGATTAAAATGATCAAGTACGTGGTGACAGCTCTTTACATTCCAGGTAAATGCTTCCTTTGTGCTTTTCAGCTGAGAATTTCTGGCACCATGTGGGAAAAGCTGAAGAAGTCAGTCTTTGGGACGTGTTTTTATCAAGGAGGCAGCTTGAGATGGATTAATGGCAAATCACAATAAATTATTTATGGGATAATAAGTGTGATAATTGTTCTTATTTATCATCAGTATAACTTGCCTTGTTCTCCTGTCATGCTTTCAATCAATCCCTCCCCAAAGATTTTCTGGTCAAAATATATAGCCAAAAGGTCATTTCAACAATTTTTACTCATAATGGCATGCTGATTATCTCCTAATTGAAAAATGTAAACTAGGGGCTCTGTAAGTGATGAGTGACCCTTGCATTTCTAACACAATGGGGAGAGTCACTGTACCTCATTCATTCTACCGTGGGGAACAGTGCAATTTTCAGTAATTCTGTTGGTCTCCTGAATTAATTGAAAATAACTTTTTTCCCATAGAGAAGGAAAAAAAGCCCCATGCCCAAATTCACTGAAAAGGTAGCGATGTAAAATACTGCTCACTATCTACTGTCCTGCTGGCAGCTAATCCATTGAAGCTTAATTGTAATTATCTACCAGATCTGAGGCCAGAGAGGAATACTGATTACCGCTACGTGCCTTTCTGTGAGCAAGACTGTGTATTGAGCCTGTTGCAAAGTGTCAAGTGAATTTATTTCTACCGGCGGCTATAATGGATCATTGGTCATGGACTATTTCTGGAGTTGGTGCAATGGGAGAAAATAATTCAACTTATTTGTGCCGAATTCCTTACAAGGTTGCCAGTGTTCGCAAGGAGACTGATAACACACTCAAGCACCCCACTCCTGTGTCAGAGGCACCTGTGGTCCACATGGCCCTGGGTGGTTTTCCTGAGGTCCTTTACCCCGACACCCACACTCAGCTAGACAGCCTGGCAAGTTTTCCCAAACTTCCTTATCAGGAACTGTGGCGACCATGACAAAGTAGTCCACATATTTCTCTATGACTTTCCTCTCCCTTCCTCTCTCCCCTCTCTATCTTTATTGCTCCTTTCACTTGTTTTTGGGTATGACCCCCAAGGTCATAGCTCAGATAGACCCTGTCCTAATGCTCTATTTCCCACTGACATGCACCCTGTCACAGCTCACAGCCTCTTTTGAGCATGCTGCTCCTGGGTAGCTCTGTGAACCTTGCCCAGCCTGTGTATCTATTCCTTCCAGTTCAGTCTTCTCCTGTCCAATCTGGGAAGTTTTCACACATCTGAGTTGGGTCACCCTCTTTCCAAAGTTGTTCAGCATCCTTCACAGCTCCCTTCTACAGGGCTCCTACTGACACTCTAGGGCATGACCTTCTGGACCCATAGCACTCAGTTCTTGTCATCTTAGTTCCAGGCCCCTTTCTGTGTATCTATTCCTTCCAGTTCAGTCTTCTCCTGTCCAATCTGGGAAGTTTTCACACATCTGAGTTGGGTCACCCTCTTTCCAAAGTTGTTCAGCATCCTTCACAGCTCCCTTCTACAGGGCTCCTACTGACACTCTAGGGCATGACCTTCTGGACCCATGGCACTCAGTTCTTGTCACCTTAGTTCTAGGCCCAGGTTTTCACATCCTCACACAGCTCAGTACTGTGTCTCTTGTTACCAATCTGGCCCTCATCCTTGGACACTATTTAATTCCTTCTTTTCTAATGTTGCACAGGGGAGAGCTGGATTCCCCTCCACCCGCTCAACTCAGTTAGTATAAGAGACTGATGGTTCTGCTTTACCCCATAGTGGAGTTTAAACATCATTGTCAACCTCCACGATAGAGGCCATTTTCTGACTCTCAGTTCACCTGGTCAGTGGGCCTGGTTTCCAAAAGGAACTTGCTTATCATGTGTGATTTTATCAGTTTATTGTGAAGTTAGCCTCCCCCATCTAGGGAATAGGTGTTTTCAATGGACTGGGTGGTGTCATATTCTCACAGAGCACCATACACATGGATGGACAGCAGGACAGAATATTTGAAATTTTGAAAAATCTAGAATGTTGTATTAGTTATCTATTGCTATGTAACAAATTACCCCCAAACTTAGGTCGATTAAAACAACAAACATCTGTTATCTCACATAGTTTTGTGGGCCAGGAATTTGGGAGCAGTTTAGCTGGGTGGTACTGGTTCAGGGCTTCTCATGAGGTTGTACTCAGATATTGGCTGAGATTTGGGGTACCCAAAGGCCTGACATGGTGTTTCTGAGAGGACTCACTGACGTGGCTACAGCAGGACTCCATTCTTCACCTCATAGGCTCCAAAGGGCTGCTTGAGTGTTCTTATAATATGGCAGCTGGCTTTCCCCGGAGTAAGAGATCCAAAGCAGTGTCTTTTATGATCTAGCCTTGGAGGTAACATGCTCTTATTTCCACAAGATCCTATCGGTTACACAAGTCAGCCCTGCTTACTGTGGGAGGACACTTCCCAAGGGCAGGAATACCAGAGGCGGGGATCATTTGGGAATCACCTTGGAGGCTGTCTACCACATACGTGTAGATTCATCCTGCCCTCATTATCCTTCTAACCATACTAGAAAGGTGGTGAGGAGGACTGTGCCTTGCTTGGCTCAGCTGGAAGAGACACTGGGGCACATTATGCTTTTTGAGCACTGGAATCAGAAAACAAAGGACTCTGACCACCACAAGGTTAAAACATACTGAAAGTTGAATTCCTTCTCCCCTTTGTTCTGTCTTCCAGCAACCTTGGAGTTTTCCAATGTGTATTTCCTGGAGTACTAGACCTTTGAGGTGCTCTGTGTAGCTCTGTGAACCTTGCCCAGCCTATGTATCTATTCCTTCCAATTCAGTTTTCACACATCTGGAAAGTTTACCAAACATTATTTTGTAATCAAACTCAGAAATTCACAATTTTCATGGCTTGGCTGATGACTGAGGATTCTTGCAATAGAGATACTTATTTGTCTTTGTTTAATAGCATTTCTCAAGTTTGTCTATAGATTTAAAAAAAATTCTGTCAGACCTAAAAACAACCTCCAAGTCTTGTACTCTTTAAAATATACATATTGAAATAATGGTCTACATAGTTAGATGTCCATAACTAATAGTATTCCAGAAGATTAAAAATAGTTATAGTATAAAAGTAGGACATTGAACCCACCTGGAATATGGTAGTTGAGTGTGCCCACTAGACCAAAGCCCTTGAAGGGCAATCTTATATCTGTAATACCTAACTCAGTATCTAAAACTGTTTGTTTGCTGGGGAACACTCAATTGAACATCCCCTCTACTGTGCTCAAGAGCGTGCACCTTGATGTTTCTTTGCCCCTGTATGAAATCTCTATTGAAAAGTGGCCTTCAAAGCCTTTCAAGGAGCATTAACCTTCTTCCCCCAGGAGGAGGGAATTTTCTCCACCTCCATATAAACCCCAAGAAGCATTGCACTGCTGAGATTAAGCATCTCTTAGCTGGTGTATTTTATGGCTGAATTGTTTGTCTTGGTATGTAAGCCTCTGGGGCATAACCATTTCTTCTTATGAGTCTGGTACAGCACTCAGCACACTGTCAGCACTCAACCCAAAATAAATCATCATAATAATAGTCATAAACATAAATCAAGGGAGCACAATTCAACTTATTTATAGCCTTACAGGAGAAGCACAATAGAAAAAGTGCAGTTATTTTCCATCATATTATCCTATATCATTTCCAAGCAAAATGTCATATTGTTCACTAGTGTGTAACCAGGTAATGAAGGATTCTGGTGTAACCCGCAAATTCCATGGGGCCAGAGTTAAATGATGTGAGGCTAGAAGCTCACGTTTCCTAAGTTTCTATAATTAAAACCTGAATTTCTAGGGCTTATTAAGGTAATATTTAACATATAATTATCTTGACATTTTAAAAAGGAAAAGTGTTTAGGACAAATTATGTAGTAATATTTAATCACAGAATTCTACTCATTTCTTCAAAGGTCTGCTCTCTGATTTCCAAGGTGAAGGCTTAAAGCTTAATAAAAAATTTAATCTAATGTTTAATCTAATGAATAGTACTGAATTAGTTAACAGGTTATCCCTCCCATGTAATATACAGGGTGCCTTGACCTCATTGAAATCTGGCCACTCTTACAAGCTGGTTGGGCTTGTCATTCATATGACTGAATATTAAAGCATAGTGGTCACATTTCTTTTTAAAAAAATATATTTTTATTGATTTCAGAGAGAAAAGGAGAGGGAGAGTGAGATAGAAACATCCATGATGATGAGTGAACCATTGGTCGGCTGTTGCCTCCACGTCCCTCCCTGGGGATCCAGCCCACAACCTGGGCATGTGTCCTGACTGACCAGGAATCAAACCATGATGTCCTGGTTCATAGGTTAATGCTCAAACACTGAGTCACGCTGGCCAGGCCTACAGTGACCACATTTCCACTACTTTTTTTTTTAACTTGAGGAATTTGGAAAACACACCTTCAAATGTGCCCACAACCACCCATACTCACTGCCCCCCATGCTTATGAAAAGACCAATCCCTAATATATCCACCATCAAGCAAGTCACCTGAACATTTGATAGATTTCTTTTTAGGCTTTTCTCTAAGCATATACTTAAAAAAATACACAAGCAACATATGATCATATTTTCTTTTCTTTTTTATTAAAACATTTCAGATAGAGCTGAGGTTCTTTTCAACTACTGTCTAAATCTTGCCCTCGTTCTTGTTATTGACACTCCCTTTTGTGACTTTGTTTTATATTCGTTCAGATGTTTGTTCTTTTGCACTAAATACATATTATGTATGTGTAGATATATGCAATGTATAGTATTGTTTTGTAACATGAAAAGCATTATATTTTATACGAATTACTTTGAAACAAAACTATCTATAGTTAGTGGGTTATCCTTCCCATGTAATATACAGATTGCTTTGACCTAACACTCATACTCCAATTTATTCATTTTAACTACTAAATAATATTCTACCTCTTGAATTTACAACTTTTAAAAAGAAAGCCCAAGGTTTTTATTGCAATGAACATCTTTGCATATACTAGAGTGTTATTATTTTTAATGATGAGCTATCTATATGTATAAAAGCTGTTTCATGGACATAAACATTTTTTATTTTAACAGGCGATGCAAAGTGAATGTTCTAATTTACACAGCCGCTGTGGGTGAATAGATCTGTCTCTCTAGAAAACCTTGCCAATGCATGGTATTTTCAAATGTTCACTGTTAACATTCTTCCTCTCTGATTGGTCAAAATATAGTTAGTGATTTAATTTGCATTTCCCTGGTTATTCTTGAGGGTGAACTTATTGTATATGTTTCTCAGTCATTTGTAGCTCCTCTTTAATGAATTGCCTATTTTTTGTTTACTTTCCAATTGGACTGCCTTTTTCTTATTAATTTTAGAAGTTAGTCCTGTATTCTGGACACAAACATTTTGTCTTCCCTATTTGTTTCAGATATTTTCTGCAATCTATTTTTTTTGTCTTTGAATATTGTATAGGTGTCTTTTGTTTATAAGTAGTTTAACATTTTCGGGCAATCAACTTTATTTGTTTTCTTTTAGTGTATTTATTTGCTCTAATTTTAGAAAGACAGATTTACTTCCCTTTTTTTCCTCTAGTCACAGTGAGTTCACAGTGATTCTGGATCTTAGCTTGATCAGATGTGAAATCAATGCAAAGCTGACACTCAGTTAGTCTATAACTTGTCCTAATGGACTTCATGACCAGAGAGTGGAAGAAAATACCTAATACCTGTACCTCATTTTAACAAAGAGAAATGCCGTTTCCTGTTTTCCTCAATGACTTTATGCCTGAGCTTATTATATTTAGCACTCGGATTTCCCTCCTTTGATTTTCAACATCATCTAATTAGACATTTGGCAATCTTCATTGACTGGCTTTCTCATCTGTCACTAAAATTTTAACAGAAGTTGTTAAGTAAAACAAGAGAAAGCTGTGCTTACCAAGATGCATCTCAATACAAAGTGGGTTTCAGAACTGGAATCAACATGCCATGTAGAAAACTCTCCTCCGACTTTCCTGCCTTACGTCCCCCTGGTCCCCCTGTGTTTGAGGTAGATTTCCTAGGCCCAGAGCACCTTACAGCACATTCATCCTTGTCTGCTTTATTGGCATGTGTTTGGAGTAAGATATCAAGTAGTGAGACACTTAGAAGTTTGACAAGGCCGAAAGTGACTGCTGCTTGTTTTCAGCGATGGCATACAGTCTTCATGAGACAGACCGACTCCTGGCTCTCCACTCTGTCCGCCTCCAGATTTGCTACACATGCTAATTTAAACACATGTGGTGGAAAGTGACTATTTTTGATAGTTTTAAGTTTATTTTAGATATAATTAGATTGACAGAGTGGCATCAAAAACATCTTTATCAAAGAAAATTTAAAGGTTATTTAAATGGCTAATATATAGGATGTTCTGAATTAATGAAGCGCTTTCCTATGTCTTATATTGTTTAAACTTCACAACAAACCTGATAGATACTATTTTTTTTTGTATAAAAATATATTTTATTGATTTCTTAAAGAGAGGAAGGGAGAGGGATAGAGAGTTAGAAACATCGATGAGAGAGAAACATCGATCAGCTGCCTCTGGCACACCCCGTACTGGGGATGTGCCAGCAACCAAGGTACATGTCCTTGACCAGAATCAAACCTGGGACCTTTCAGTCTGCAGGCCCACCCTCTATCCACCAAGCCAAAGCGGTCAAGGCTGATAGATACTATTTTTAACAACTGCTTTATTGAGATATAATTCAAATATCATCCAGATCACCTGTTTGAAGTGTTCAGTTCAATGGTATTTAGTATATTCTTGGAGTTGTGAAATAGTCATCACAATCAATTTTAGAATATTTTCTTTATCCTTCCAAAAATCCCATATCCATTAGCAGTCTCTTTGCCATCCCTCCACCCACCAGCCTCAGGCAGGCATTAATCTATTTTCTGCTTCTATAGAGTTGCCTTTTTTAGACATTTCATATAAATGGAACGATTCAATATGTGGTCTTTTGTGACTGGCTTCTTTCACTTAGTATATTGTTTTCAAGATTCATTCGTATTGTAGCATGGATTAGTAATTTATAATTTATTAATGCTAAATAATCTTCCCTTGTATGGATATACCACACTGTATTTATCCATTCATCAGTTGATGGGAATTTGGATAATCTCTAATAGGTATTATTGCCTTCATTTGATAAGTGAGGGAACAGTCTCAAAGAGCTGAAGAGATCTATTCATAGCCAAACTACAGCTGTTAAATCCAGAATACATTTCATGTTTTTTTTCTTTTTAATCTTCATTGGAGGATATTTTTCCCATTGATTATTTTTTAGAGGGAGTAGAGGAGAGGGTGGAGGTGGGGAGAGAGAGAGAGAAACATCAATGTGAGAGAGACACATTGGCTGGTTGCCTCCTGCATGTGCATCATCTGGGGCTGGAGGTCGAGTCTGCAACTGAGGTATGTGCCCTTGACTGAGAATTAAACCCACAACCTTCGGTCTGAGGCCCAACACTATAACACTGAGCCAAACTGACCAGGGCACATTTCATATATTTTAGAAAGAATTTTTATAAAAATTTATTTGAGCCAAATCGATGACAATGCTGGGAAGCAAGATCTTAAATGTTCGTTCATTTCATATTTTAAGAATCTCTCTTTTTATATTCTTTTGCTTTCTACTTGCTTCCTCTTGAAATTAAAGACACCCCAAATATTTGTGCTTAGAAATATTGCTATTAACTTGATTCCTTTGGTGCTAAGTCATTTTCTTTAATGCTCCTGAGTGGAGACTAAGTTCTTGGGCACCATAAGTATAATGAGATTTATCACATCCAAAGCCCCAACACAGACATTCTTCAAGTACATATACTTTGGCATCCCACTTGTTATCAAGTTAACCTTTTAACTTTCAATAGTTTGGTAGCTGATGATAGTGAACAAATTCCTGGCTGACAAGTTAGTTGTGATTTGAAAGCACGAAGGATTAAAAGGTTTTGAATTTTTCTAGTTCCAAATTTAACAGACTTAGAGAATTCTGTTTCTTTGCTCAATGTGTTAAATGTGAAAGAATGACTCAAGTGTAAAAACAAATTTGATGCTAATAATGAACAATGAATCTTGTAATTCCACATCTTATTTTAAGATTACATCATATCTGGTATTGAGCATAGTTATAATGGAATTACTGAAATTGAATCTGGACAGTGCAATAAAAATCTCTCATATGTGGAAGAAAACATCAATTAATTTAAATGGCTCTCCTTGGGACTTACTGATCATTGTGCTGTGCCAAATACGTTATTAATGTTCAAATGAAATGGCCAAACATTCCATCTCCAGCAATATTATTTGAAACTAATGGTTTCTGCTACCTGGTTGTAGAGTGAATAGGAAAATCTGGATACACAGTTTTACATTTGGGAGGGACCTTACATGTTGGCTAACTTTCAAGCCTCTTATTTATAATTGGGGAAACTGAGGCCAAAGGAGGTAAGATCTTACTTAAAGTCACAAAGTAAAGGTCAGTCTTATGCTTCATCTGCCTAGCAACTATCCTTAAGACTCAGCAGATGCCTCTTGGAGGATACATCCCTGAAATCTGTCCTCAGTGCTCCTCGATTTCTCAAAATTTCCCAGGATATTATAATCATTTGTTATGTGAACTTGGTTAAATGTGAACTTGAGTATGTTCTGTTTGTCTATGTATTTCCAGTGCCCAGCACAAACCTGGGCATGCAGTGGGTGCTCTATAAATATTCAGTGAACGAGTGAAGCTTGTTTTTCCATGACACTCAATCCATTGTTCTTTCATGCTTTTCTGTCTTACAGTCTAGGCTAGAGCCTTTCTAATAATGTTTTTAGCAACGGGATAGTTTTCTCTCGGTAACAATTTACAGAAAACCCCAGTGCGTAAGATAGATAATAGAAGAGCTGGCGTGGTTAAGGAAGGAGTCAGGGAGCCAGAAGCCTGATTTTTGGTCTTCCCTCTCATGGTTCTGTGGCAGGGGTTGGGGTGGTGGGAGAAGAAGAAGCCAACCTCACAGCAGTGCCAAAGCTCCAGGGATCACAGTTGAAAACTCCCTATTCCAGACTCTTAAGGAGAACTAGAGTTAAGATCCTAGTAACTACGAATAGCTATTGCATATTCATCAGTCCATGTTCTGTTTGAGAAAAGTATCTGTTAGCTTAAATAAGACCCTAAATTTTGTGGGAAGCTGTATTCAGTTCTCTCACCAATCATATAATGCAGTGGTTCTCAACCTTCCTAAGGCCGCAACCCTTTAATACAGTTCCTCATGTTGTGGTGACCCCCAATTTCATTGTTACAGATTGAACATAATTAAAGCATAGTGATTAATCACAAAACAATATGTAATTATATGTGTGTTTTCTGATGGTCTTAGGCGACCCCTGTGAAAGGGTCGTTCGACCCCCAAAGGGGTCGCGACCCATAGGTTGAGAACCACTGAATGAGTACCTACTGTGTTCTAGACTCTGTTTTAATAACTAAGGATACAAAACAGCAGAACAGAACAAAATATATTTTCTCATGGAGC
>NW_006292604.1:1421784-1453351 GCF_000327345.1 Myotis davidii | reverse complement strand
ATTTAAAAAAAGAAGCATCTTATATAGTATGTTTTATGGTGATTACTATAGAGAAAAAGTGTGAAAGGGGTACAGGGTGTGTGTGTGTGTGTGTGTGTGTTGCTGCAGTTTAAATGCAGTAGTAATGGAAGTGAGAAAGGGTCATTTGCATATAGACCTGAAGGAGGTGAAGGAATGAATAAGCCATAAGCTCTCTGGGACCAGTAAGTAAAAAGCCTGAAGCAAAAGCATGCCTGGCATGTGAACAGAGGGTCTCTCTCTTTAATCTCCTTTACGTGAGATTCATCCGATTACAGAAAGCCATAGAGAAATTTGATCAAGGAAATGATTTGGTTGGATTTCCTTAGTTCAGATGCTATAAATAGTGAACAGATAAAAAAGTACATTCATTACAAATGATCTACCTGGTACCACGGAATTCAATTTTGTTTGGCCAATTATGTTGATTCACATATATGCTGATTTGAATTGCCTTCCCATTTCTCTCGGTATTTCTGTACAGAAGGGAAGAATTAAGAACCTCCCTTCTTAAGAGGTCTTTAAAATAGACTAGAGTCTCATCTGGGGTAGTTTAGGAAAGGCTTTTCCTGAAGGCAGATCAATCTCTCAGGTCTCATTACTGCCTGAAGAGTCTTTGCAATAGACGGAGCCTCTTTAGTGATCTTGAATTCTCCCTGTTAACCAGGAGAACATTATTTGGCATTGTCATCCTTCCCGTTTCCCTGCATCAGATGCAGAGAAAATACTGGGGCATCCTAGGCCCCAGGGTGTGTGGGAGAAGTGTCCTTCATCATTTGGACCATAAGCAGCGTCATTAGGGCATGCTGAAGGAAACGAGTCCTGAGAGGTTGCTGTGAGATTCCTCTGACCACATTTGCTGCAGACTCTATTTTCGAAATGCCTCACTAGGTTCTTTCAGGGGAGGTTGTTATCTGCTACTCTAACAACTTGCTTTCTAGCCAAGTCCCTGTGGAGAGGACAAGTTATGGGCTTCTGAACCATGCTGGTGATGAGAGTGACAGAACGGCAACCAAGGGCCTTTAAGAGCTGTTTGCACATTAGGTTTGTTTGGAGCCCAATCCTGGCCCCATGGAGTATAGTGTTTATGTTGTATTTAATAAGTGCCTCACACTGATGGATGGGTGCTGTATAGCTTTCCAATGGGAGGTTGGGGAAGGTGAGTCAGGACAGCAGTGCAGAGGGAAGGTTGGAGTGGAGGAGAGCTAGCCTGTCTATCATGATCAAGTTCATACTCATCAGTTGTTGTCACCTGATTTAATGCTCTGTTCTGTGGTTCCCCTGAGGCCAGCCCTAGGTGAATGCTTGTTACTATTGAAGGCTATGGATAGTGGTGTCCGTAGGGGACAGGATGAGTAGACAAGGCAGGAAAGTTGTGATGCAACATAAAAATGTGACCCTGTGCCTATGCAAACACACCATACTTTATGCAAGACATGAATTCTTCTCATTTTTTAAGATATTCCAGGTGAGCTCCTTATTAAAGGAACTCAATGGCAAATTATTTTTAAAATAGAGCTTCTTTCTAGTTATTGTCATGCTAACTTGCTAACTTTATTTTGTAAAATTGGATTTTCATAGTCTAGATTGCATGACATAGAAAACAACAGCAAGACACCTTGTTAGATGTCACTTGAGCTCAGCTTAGGGATGTGAAGAGTTCCTGGCTTCAGATACCAGAGAAAACAGGTCTGAATCTCATATCCACCATCTGCAAGCTCTGTGACTGTCGGTGAATCATGGCGCTTCTGAGTCATGGATTGGTGCCTGTGCAGAACTGGTGTTAATGGTTCCTCTCACACTGGGTCGTTGTGATGTGAAGTCTCCAGCACAATACAGAAGCTCCACAAATGTTACTTCATCCTGTTCCTTTGATGTGCTAATGCTGAACTGAAGGCATCATCTGGCTTATCAGAGAAATTGGCCAGTTATGGTAGAGATACAAACCTTCTTCAAATTATTATTACTATTATTTTTAAGGGAGAGTAGAAGAAGGATCCAAAGCTCTTTAAAAAAATATTTTTATTACTTTTCAGCAAGAGAGGAAAGAAGAGGGAAATAGAAAGAAAAACGTTGATGTAAGAATATTGATTGGTTATGCTCCCCGCTGGGGATCCCCACTAGGGATCGAGCCCGCAATCCTGGCATGTGCCCAGACCCGGAATCGAACCAGTAACCTTTTGGTGCATGGGATGATGCCCGACCAACCGAGCCACACTGGCCAGGGCTCAAATTATTTCTGAACGCTTTCCTTGGACTTTGATGACTCATCCTCAAGTCTAAAGTCACCTGTGCCAATTTTCTGACTCTGGCCCTTGAGTGCCTCAAGGGCTGCCCTTACTGAATGGACCTTGAGAGTACTGTGCTAAGACAAATACCGTACGATTTCACTTATATGTGGAATCTAGAAAGCAAAAGAAACGAACTAACCAAACAAAGTAATACTCATAGATAAACAGAACAGAGGGGGAGGGGTTAGGGGTGGGTAAAGTGGGCGAAAGGGGTCAGTTGTATGGTGACAGATGGTTACTAGACTTATTGTGATCACTTGGTAGTGTATAGAAATGTCGAACTATATTGCACACGTGAAACTAATACGTGATATGCCAATTTTACCTAAAAGAAGAGTTTTAGGCAATCAGAAAAAAGTCAGCAGAGCGACAGCAGAGAAGGTTAGGAAAGAATAATTATAATAACACCCTAAGCACAGCTTTCGTGGACGGGTTGTTGTTAGAAAGGACAATCCTGAGTTTCAGCTTTTCCTTGGTCATTAGCAGTGTGTCCTTTTCTAGTCATTATGTCACCCATTGGCACTTGTTTCTTTTCCTCCTTGATTTTTAAACAAAGATAATTTTCTCGGAAGGATCTTTCTTCCGTGATCTCTGAACTGGTAGTTTCACATGTTTAAGGGAAGCTTTTGTAACACCAGTTCTAGGCATATTCTTTGATGGTTTGAACCCCTCTGTTTTTTGTTCTCTCCTTTCTAGTTTAAGACTATCGTTACTTCTCACACCTGAAGCCCTATTTATCCAGCCATGATTCACTGCTGACCACTTGGTCTCCCTGTAGTGTTGTATTTAAAATCCAAACTCATAGTAAGAACAGATGTGCATAATGGTGAAGCTTTTTTACATGTTATATTGGGGTGTGTTTGTGTGTGTGTGTTCTCTTGGCGGGGTTCTTGTCTTTTTACCATATGCCACACCAGTCAAGTTTCTAGTACTTTCCAAGGCCAAATAAAAGCCTTTTCTTCAGAAGGAGACTATTTTTGTAGAGCAGCATTGAGGCGTTTGGTAGCACGCAGAATTTGCAAGAAAAAGGAAACTCAAAGTCAGGAAGACTGATAAGTGACCCAGTCAGCCCTGAGTCCCTGGGCACCAGGCTTACTTTCTGCTTCAATAAAGCCTCCTTCAAAGCAATCTCCATCCTTCATCAAAGAGGTTTCCAGAGCACTCCCAATGGGTTAACATAAATCCTACTGTTCTTACTCTTTTTTTATTTCCAAGTTGTCTTTCAAAAAGAAAAAAAAAATCAGTCCTTGTGTCTCCATTTCTTCAAATCTTTATCCTCGGGCTGTGTGGATTAGAGATCAGCAGTTAAGAATATTCCACAAAGTCCTGGCTCCTTCACCCTGCAGTGCGCACAGTCACCGATGACCATGAAAGGAATTTGAAAGGCACAGCCAGGCCATCCCGAACGGGCTCAGCACATTCCCTCTCTGCGGCTTATCACACTGTGGATGTTCTTTAGACCAGCTGTCAATCATGTTTGAAAGTTCCCAGTGATTCCTGAGGTAGGAGCCCCTTTGATAGGCATTAACAATACATCCCATGCAGCACAGGCTAAGGAACATCGAGTGAAAGAAATGCTTTTTTCCAGATCAGATTTGTACACTTTCTTCAGGGCTCCTTTCTCCTGGGCAGCAGCAGGCTCTGTGGCTCCCTGCCAGGCAAACCAAATTTGATTACCCAGGATGCTTAAGTGGCTGCCATAACCCGAGAAGAAAGATGCCTGGAGAGAGATGGAGAGGGATAAAGAGGACAAAGAAAGAGATGGAGCAGCGAGAAGAGAAAGGACGAGAAAGCAAGAAGAGCACATCAAGTCAATGACAGATGTGATTGGGAAGGAGCTGAGTCCCAGGGGAGAGAGAGCTGGTGTGCTCCGGAGATGGGCAGAAGGAGGATGTCCTGAGTGCCAGGCCAGCTGTGTGTTTTAAATGAACAAATGGTAAAGGAGCCACTTTGGGCAATGTTTGGGGAGCTGAAGTTTCCTCCTTGCTGCACCCCACCACGTGTGAATTCTTTGCTGTTTTTAATATATATATACACACACACATAAAAAATTGCAGATCACTTCCATATAAAGGTATATGTGTGTATATACCTTCCAATAAAGGTATATTAGTTTAGAAGCACTAACAAATGATGCTCTTCACATTGGTTATTTTTGAGTAATGACCTCAAATAAAAATTTGTATTATATTCTTTCTTTTCTTAATACATTTTTATTGGTTTCAGAGAGAGAGGGAGAGAGAGATAGAAACATAATGATGAGAGATAATAATTAATTGGCTCCCTCCTGCACACCCCTCAATAGGGTTCAAGCCTACAACCCAGGCATATGCCCCGGCCGGGAATTGAACCATGACCTTCTAGTTCATAGGTCAACGCTCAACCACTGAGCCCTAAATTCTTCACTGTTTTTAAAAGTTAGGCTCTGTTTGAAAAAATTTGAATTCTTTTGCCTAGTTCAGGGTAATAGGCCACATAACTCTGCTTTGCTGAGGGAGGTTAGCTCTGAGCTCCCGGTGCTAATATTTAAACATCAAAGAAACTCAGGGAGCCCTCCCAGCAATCAGACAGACCTCATTTTCTGTTATTTCCAACCGAAAGAGAAGGAGTCATCGGCAAAATTATGAGACCCAGGACCCCCCAATCCTCATGCATTATTTTGAGTGGACAGGGGCATTGATTGCTTCAAGCTATAGGAAATCTTCCATCAACAGAACAACATAACAAACAAGTGCTACCTACATCCCTGTGCTGACGGGTGGAGATTGGCATGAAATGTCCTCCTTTCTTTTATTTTCAGCTGCGTGTAGAGGTACTGCCCTGGAGGGTTGATTTGCCCCTTTTCCCCTGGGGTGGAATACTCCCATTAAAAGCCCTTTCCTTAATCAAGTAAAACGCTCGACCAAGTGACTGGCATTTGGCGAACTCGCTCTCTTTTCTTGATTATTCTGGTCTATTGATCTGTGCCTCTGGAGAAATTCTGGAAACTTCTAAGAAGTCTTTCAGAGTTTAAAATATTACCTTCCTTGTGATTAACTTGAATCAAAGGCTAATAAGATGAATTCCTTCCTTGCCTTGCCGATCCCAGTTCTTCCTTCACTCCCATCAATCCTCCAGCGCTCAGAGAACTTACAGACGAAGGAGTATATTTGTCACCAGTGGGTAGCAAGGCAATGGAACAATTCAGATTGGTCAGACAGAAATAAATGCCTTTGCAGGAGGGGTGGAAGGCACACAGTTGGTTGTAGGAAATTGGAAAGAGAGAATTTAACATGAAAATGGTGGAAGGGTAAACCGCAGAATTCCATTCATCCTGTCTCTGGTAAATTCCATGATGTCTGGATCCAAATAATCTGGGAACAAGGAAAAAAAATGCAGATCTCTTCCTTTGTACTTTATTTAGGAAACATCGTGATTGGCTTTTGAATTCCTGGAGCACATGAGGAAAGACTGCAGCAAGCTTTTTCCGAGAGTCTACTTTCTCCTGGAGAGAAGGTGGCCGAAAAATGAATGATGGGCTGCCTCTAATTCATAATGATGGTTTCATCTCTCCCAGATATTACTTTAGTTCTTGGATGATCGGTTCTCCCCACCTGAATTCTGATTGCTTTTTAAAGATGAAAAAGATCACAGAGGCTATATAGTCCATTTCTAGCCATTACATGTTTGCAACTTACACACTGCTTTAGGTACTAGTGTAAAACTCTTTGAATAATGACAATTCAAGTTTGTTTTAAATATATATATTTAAAAATATATTTTATTGATTTTTTACAGAGAGAAAGGGAGAAGGACAGAGAGCTAGAAACATCAATGAGAGAGAAACATCAATCAGCTGCCTCCTGCATACCTCTTACTGGGGATGTGCCCGCAACCAAGGTACATGCCCTTGACTGGAATCGAACCTGGGACCCTTGAGTCCACAGACCAATGCTCTATCCACTGAGCCAAACTGGTTAGGGCAAATATATACATATATATATTTGTTCCTTGGCTTAACAAGCACTCATAAACAAAGCTGGCTAGTTCATTTCTCTTTTAAAATTTTGTTTGTGCTTGAAGCCCAGACTTCAGAATGCCTCAGCTATTTTAAATATAGTTAGTGACTTTATTTCATCAGAAAAAACCTAATAGCCAACACAGGAAATGCTGCTAATGTGTATTTTTCTTACATAACAAGAAACAGGTAAGATATCTTGTAATATTGAAGCAAATTGTTCTTTTGTGCTTGTTCTCAGATTTGGCTCTTGTTTTTTTGTATTTTAACTTATACTGTAGTTTTAAGGTGTTCTAAAGTCTGACCATTTTCATTCATACTTATATAAAAATGCTTTCAAAATCAATGGTAAGGTCTTTATGCTACTTTTTAAAGAAAAAAATCTTTAAAAAGCATGGATAAAAATCCATGCATAATCATATCATCATTTTTTTGTCTCAAATTTAAGATCGTTGCCTTTCTGCTTCAGCATCTTTATTAACTCACTAGAGGCTCAATGCACGAAATTCATGCAAGGGCCTTGGCCCCAGCCTCTGCCCGTCGTTGCTGTGCCCGGGGGTCTCTGCCGCCTCCGTCTTGGCCTCCACTGGCTGTGGCTTTGTCTGGAAGGGAGGACTGGGTTTGGAAGGACATCTGGTTTAATTAGCATATTATGCCCCTCACAGTCTGAGGGGTCCCAGACTGTGAGAGGGTGCAGGCCTGTCTGAGGGACCGTCCCCCCTTCCCCGCCCCCCCGTGCACAAATGTCCTCTGCACCAGGCCCCTAGTAGATTATATTTGCTTCAGAGGAGTAAAAATGCACATTAGTATTATAAAGACTGAAAAAGTCCTGTAAGAAAAGAAATCTGTAGGAAAGGAATAAACCCAGGGTTTCTCAAGTCTATTTAACCATGGACCTTCCCTCTACCTTCCCATTTTTTTAAATCTTCACCCAAGGGTATTCTTCCATTGATCTTTAGAGATAGAATGGAAAGGAGGGAGAGAGGAGGGAGGAGGAAAGAGCGAGAGACATGGATGTGAGAGAGACACATCTACTGGTTGCCTCCTGCATGTGCCCCTACAGGGGCCGGGGATTGAATCTGCAACCAAGGTACATGCCCTTGCCTGGGAATTGAACCTGAGACCGTTTGGCCCAGGCCCACACTCTAATCACTGAGCACAACCGGCCAGGGCTTGCCTTCCTTTTTTTTTTTTTTTTTTAAGACTTCCTTCCTCTTACTGTCCCACAGCACCAGTGCTCTGATTAATGCCCCGGATTAAGCTGGAAAATTGTGTCTTCCCTGGGCATTAAATTCGAGAGGTATTTATTGATTGGGCTCAGTGTCTTCAGGTATCACAGGAAGTCCCATTAATATGAAAAGGCGACTATGAAGCAGAAGCTTTTATTTCCCGCGAGGTCAGGAAAAAACTAGTTGAAACAAAAATCTTGGTGAAATATTGCTTAGGGAGGAACCAGATACCACTTAAAGATATAAATGTCCATTATGGGAAGCAATGGTCAGGTCTGCCTAAAATGTTTGCTATTGCAGAGTTACAGGCTTAATATAATCTTACAGAGAGAAACCGTGTACTCTTCTGGAATGAATAACAATTTAGCATAGGCAAGCAGTATAGACCGATGACTTTATGTGTCTTTGATTTTTTTTCTAGAGTAAGAGTGGACTGAAAAAAAAAATCAGGCCCTGGAAATATTTTTTCTTGTGTTTGTAAGGCTCAAGAAGAGCTTCACCACGAGGAGGCCCGTGTACAGCTTCCTCGTGACTCCTTCCGAGTATCATTAGAGCTCTTGTTTGAGACAAATGGGCGCCATCATTTCTTCACCGCTCAGACCTGTAGGAGGAAGACGGCACTGACGTGAGGGAAGCTTCCTACTCGGCAGTCACCTTCCTTTATTTCTGCTCCCCCTCCTTTTTGGTAATGAATTGGGGTGTCGTTAGCTGCCTGCCTTGTGTTCATCACTGTCAGCACTGGCAGGGTAACAGATAACAGCAGAGATTCAAGGCCACCCAGGGAATGAAGTCTGACAGGACCTCATTTATCACTCCCCTTTTAGGGGGTCTCTGTGGTGAAGCTAGCATCAAAGCTGTAATCGAAGCTCACCAGGTTGCACAGGGGCCGGGCAGGATCGCTCTGCCAAAAAGCCACGTGAGCTGTCAAATCTGCTTTGTAAATGAAGTGCTTTTCTAGAGACAGTGTGTTTATAATTGTCATCCTGTACGCAGTCCTCCATATCCAAGAGCTACTCTCCATGCACTCCCTCGCATTTCTTTTAGACAGATGAAACTTACATTAGGCAGAGAAAAGCTGGGCCAGAAGACGGGTTTCTTTGACCTTGAGCATACCTGAGCATCCTCTACTTCTGAGGTTTATTTTTTTGTTCTTAAAGGATTTGAGCGCTGCCTGCTTGAGCGGCTCAATTATTCGGGCGAGGTAGGGATGGCCTGACTTGAGTGCTGCCTCTTCTGTTCTTGTCCCTCCTGGGAGTCTGTTCTCTTGGTTAACCTGCATCCATGCAGGCCAGCAGTGCCCAGGGTTACATCAGCAGCCTCCTTAGTCTGCCACTATCCATTCCAGAACCATATGTCTACATCTCTACTTGGATGTTCTACAGGCTTCTCAAATTCATTGTGTCCCAGACAAGAGATTACATCTTTACTCTAAACCTGCTTCCCAGCTGTATTGTCAATCTCAAGAAATGCGTCACCTTCCAGCAAGAACGGGAGAGGCATCCTTGTTTCTTTTCTCATCTTTACCCTCCTCTGAAATCCAATCAAAACCAAATTCTGTTGGAAGCAACTCCTAAATATCTTCAATAATTATTTCATCTTTTTTTTTAAAAAAATATGTTTTTATATGTTTTTATTGGTTTCAGAGAGGAAGAGGGAGAGATAGAAACATCAATGATGAGAAAGAATCATTGATCAGCTGCCTCCTGCACACCCCACACTGGGGATGGAGCTCTTGCAACCCGGGAATGTGCCCTGACCAGGAATTGAACTGTGACCTCCATGTTCATAGGTCGATGCTCAACCACTGAGCCATGCTGGCTGGGGTATTTCATCTTCTCCATCTCTTTGTTTCATCTGGACTTGTTCAATCGCCTCCTGAATGCTCTTCCTGTCCCTCCCCCTTTATGCTATACAGAGCTGATCATGTCACTTTACTACTCAACAGTTAACAGTGACTCCCATTGCCTATTGGATAGGATCTACCTCTTCCTGTGACATTCCAGAGGCTTCAGAATTTGGCTCTTGACTATCTGACCACTTTCATCTCCTGGACTCTCTGCCTTGGACTTACGCTCCAGCAATACAGAATTACCGGCATGTCCTAGAAGGTGCCAGTCTCTTTAATGTTCCTGTACCTTTTCACATGCTCTTTCCTCTACCAGGAGTGTTCTCTCAATACATGCTCACTCAGCCAATCCTACTCATTATTTAAATTTCAGTGCAGGGACTTTGTCACCTGTGAAAACTTCTCCCTCCTTCAGTTATTTGATTCTTATTATCAGATTATTTTTCATGCCTGCTTCCCCACTATAAAACAAATATCATTTATTGAATGCCTGCAATTGCCAGACATTATATTACCTTTTTAAAAATCATATTTATATTCCATTCTAAAATCAGCCTATAGGGTAAATACTATTAGGCCAGTTATATGGATGATGAAACTGAGGCTTAGACTGAGTAAATAGTATCCTTATGTTCATACACCTAGTAAATGGTGGGAATGAGCTTCAACTCCAAGTTTATGTGATCCTAAGCTGCTGTTCTTTCCATTGGTTTAAACGGCATCTCTTCCTGTCTTGAGAATAAGCACTGCATGATCTTGTTTTTACTTCCTTAGTGCTGAACACACTGTAGACATTCAACATATAGTCACTGAAAGAATGAAACTCATAAAGGATTCCGTCTGTTTGTCCTCACAAGGTACATTATACACATCATCTCCCTTTTCACAACAACCCTAAATTATGGGCATTGACCTTCCCATTTTTGCAGTTGTGGAAACTGAAGTTCGAGCAATTAAATGACTTTGCTAAGATCACAGATGAGGCAGAATCAGAGCTTTCTCACTCTATATCCCGGGTTCTTCTCAACATGTCATGCTCGCTGCCGATGAATGACTTGTCTGATGACAGTGAAAGAATCAACATCAAGGAAGCCATAGAGAGAGATTAAGAACATACGGTTCAAGTCCAAATTTGTTACTGTGCCCTTCAAGGCTTTCTGGGGTTTCATTATATTTTTTCCATCTGTTTTTTTTTTTTTTTTTAACACAGCTCTGCGACCTCCATTCCCCTTCTCTGCAGTCAGGCTGGCCTCTTCACATTTCCTCTTACACATCATGCCTGCTGTTCCTCTCTCTGATTTTACTCAGACTCTTTCCACTGCCTGAAGTGTCCTCCGCTGCTGCACCCAGCTGAATCCATGCATCTCTCAAGGACAAGCTGAAGTTTCATATCCTCTATGAACTATTCCCCATAGCTCCATCCTGCCTGCCCTGACCAAACATAATGTTGTCTGCACCTTATATTTTGGTCTTGGTTACATAATTTTATTGCTTTGCTCTATTCTATCTTGCCTCCTGTAATTACTCCAGCATTCAAGTTTTATTCCCAGGAATATTGCAAACTTTCTGACAGGAGGGACTGTGCTATATATTTCTTTTTTATTCCATGTGGTGCATAGCACAATTCCAGGCAGGCACTCAATAAATATTTATTGAATTGAATAGACTATGGCACAGACTACATTTAAACTTTCACAAAGTTCCTTTTCATAAATTATATGGAAAGATGGGAGGGAACCACTTGTACGTTTTCAGTCTGGGCAGGTACACAGGAGATTGCAGGACTTCCGTGCAGGTTCTTGGACAAAGAGAAGTGGGAAAACCGGGATTTGGAGCCAGCGGTGGAAAAGGAAGACTGCAGATCAGGGAGGAGTGGGAGCAGTGGCGGCAGGAGGAGCTCAGAAACAAGAGATATGCCTCATAGCAGAGAGCCAGCCAAGAGCCTCTGTTTTCTGAGCTATTAACAAGTTAAATAATTTCACAGTATGTTCTTATGTAGTCACATTTGCTAACCATATATCTTTCTGTGTCAGCCAATTACCACTACTCTCAATAATTTCTGCAGTGTTTTTTAGTTTTACTTTAAAAAAGCATTTCTGTTTCTTTGTATTACTCCCTTCTCCCAATTCTCTCCTTTGACCACCTGTTCTCTCTCTCTCTCTCTCTCTCTCTCTCTCTCTCTCTCTCTCTCTCTCCCTCTCTCTCACACACAATCTTACACTCACACCTACATTTTTCCTTTCAATTACATAGTCTTCCCTGAATATTTGGCAGGATAATATTCTCTCTTAAGTGACTAGATTCTTGAAAGATTTTGTGATTAAAAAAACACTTCCATCTTGTATTTACCTGTTCTTTGGAGGAAACCCATGTTTAGAATTTGACTGATTACAGGTAATATTGACCCTAAGCTTATCGTTGAAACACAAAATGACATTATATTAAGCCACTCACAATGCTGATGTTCCCCTAACAATATTTCATATCTTTATTTTTAAATATCTGGCATTTTCTAAATTCTTGGCCTCATTGCTGTAATTGGATACTCTAGGATATTGCCAGGGATACTTTCCTAAGTAGTTCTAAGGAGATAGAAACCCAAAATTCCAGAAGCACAGATTGGGATTAAGTGGTATCTTGGGAGACTTTCTTGTCCCTTTCCTTGTTTTCTAGTAGAAGAGAAGTTATGAAACATTTTCATCCACTTGATTGCAATTGAAAATCTGTAAATGTCTCCAGGGAAGAACATGCCACTACCTCACCAGGAAATAGTCTCTGATAAATGCTATAAAATATCAAGATACTTGCTTTCCAGGAGCAAATGCTTCCCCCTTCCTTCTCTCTTTTCTCTCCCTTCTTTTCCTCATTCTTGGTGCTTGATTGTGAACCAATGACATTTCTCCATTAAAAAAACTTCCTGCCCTGGCCTGGTGGCTGAGTTGATTGGAGCATTGTCCCATGCACCAAAAGGTTGTGGATTTGGGCTCCAGTTAGGGCATGTACCTAGGTTGTGGGTTCGATCCCAGTTGGAGTATTTCCCTGCTAAGTGTGCCCACATGACAGTGTTCTGGCCAATGAGCAAAGATAGGATACTGTTTATGTACTTCCAGATCTGTAAGGTAATAAGTCTGTGTTATTCAAGCCACTAGGTTTGTGATAATTTATTATAGTAGTCATAAGAAATGAATCCAGCTTAGCTGGTGTGGTTCAGTGGTTTAGTATTGACCTATGAACCAGGAGATCACAGTTCAATTCCTGGCCAGGGCACAGGCCTGGGTTATGGGCTCGATCCTCTGTGTGGGGCGTGCAGGAGGCAGCCAATCAATGATTCTCTCCTATCATTGATGTTTCTATTTCTCTCTCCCTCGTTCTTCCTCTCTGAAATAAATAAAAAATATATTAAAAAAATGAGTTCACTAGGTTTGCTTGTTTCTCTACTTAACCTCTTTATTCCACATAGCTCCCCACTATCTCCCTCTTCTCTCCACTCACCCTTGTGCTATGAGGTCTATTAGTCTTGTCAATCCATTGGAATTTTAAACAATAAAACAGAAGTAGGCACTTAAATTCCTCTTCCTTTGTATAATTGCTCTCAGGCACCTAGTAAATATAGCCATTTTCACACATGAAGATGGTACTACCAAGCCCATTTAGTCACATCCCTCATTGTTTTGAACTTGGGTTACTGTAGCAACCTTCTCTCTGTTCTCCCTACTATATTTTATCCTTCCAACTAGATAAAACTGATCTTTCTAGCACCATTCTTCCTATTATCATCAAGAATTTATACCGGCCCTCCATTTCCTGATAAATTGAGACAGTCTTCCTTTTAGCTCATCATCTGATCCTCCTCTGGAGTCCCAGACTGAGCTTGATTCTCCTTCACTGGATCACTGAACTGCAGTTGGCACCAGCTTTGTGGTTTTATTTGTGAACTAGAGTTTATTCCTCTGTCCGTTTGCCGGTTCTCAAGGCCGAGCACATGGTAATAATGCAAATGGTTTCATCCTTAGGTTTCAACCATTCTCTACTGCCTTCTGCACTCCTCCCTCATGACCATGTAATTAGTGCCACGATCCTGCAGAGAGGTAACTGTGGATAGGAAGAGGGGGCTCAGAAGCTGTTAATGGGACCAGATCTGAAAACTGGATGCCATCAGGATTGTGTGAACTGTGCCTAGAAGTGTTTGGCAAATATTGGCATTTCATTTGGCTACTTGATTGACTATTTTGAACACTCCCATAGTCTTCACCATATCCACCTTTATGTAAACTGTATTGTCATCGTCATCATCACCATCACCATCCAGTATTTTCTTAAAAGCATAACTCAGATATTAGGTCTAAAACTTCCAGCTTGCTGGGGGGTCATCTGTCTTTGATATTTAAATAACATTTGGTTTATATACCCATTCAAGTGGGGAATTCAATGTTTCTTCCATTATCTCTAGGATTCCTAGGAAGTGGCTTATTTTAGAATCACTGCTAGTTGTGAGTTCTTACTTTGGATCCATATCTGATTTCCAGCCTGCATTTTGCTCTGTTGGATACTGTCCCCCGACCCCCACCCCCCTCCCATGATGTTGTCCTGCTGCATATTGCCCTTATCCAATGTCTTTCTCTCCCCAATCCCACCAATTTAAGGTGCTATGTATTTCAGACTTTATTGAAGATATGAGAGTTGCTGGTGTTTGACCCAGAGGGTCAGAGGGTCTGTATTTATTGTTTTTGTTAAAAACATGTTAGACATTCCTAGTCTATTCTTCAGATAGACCTGCCTTAAAAATTACTGGTTATTTCTTCTACCATGCCTTTAATTCCTCCTTTCAGAGGAATTAAAGGTTATGATTCATGTCCATTTTGGGACAGAATATTGTTAGATATTCTTTGTCTTATCTTAGAAGATTCAAGCTAAGCCTTATGAACTTTAAGATTATAATCAAACATGTCTATTTAGATATGTTCCTAAACAAAAATGATTTTTTTTCCTTGAGAAAAATTCTGTAATACACTATTTTTCATCTTTTACTCTGAATTGAAAACATAAACCAGAATTAATTGTGGAAACTGTAAAATATTACCACTCCGTATCTTTGGGTATTAGGATTATGAATGATTATTGCTTTCCTTTTTTTAGGACTTTATATTTTTCAAAAATTTCTATAATGAACATGTATTTGCTACTAGAAAAAATTAATAAAGCACTTTAATCTAAAATAAATATAAATACAAATAAAATTATTGCATTGATTAATACGTAGGTCCTTATATATATTTCAAAATATTTATATCTTTCAGTTTTAGAATCTAAGCTTCTAAAAGAGGTGATTTTTTAAGTAATTTCCTTAGGAGGAACTAATGTACTGTGAGTCTCTGATAACTGAAATGATATCTACCTCATTCACTCCCCTAGCTGACAAACTGCCACTGCTTCAAGACATTAAACCATTTTATGGGGAAACTTGATGGGTACAAGTTATTGTCCCATTACCAGTGTAAGACACAGAATAAAATACCCTTGAATTGAACCCATGGGAATAAGGACTGTAAAGCAAGAATAACTTTGAAGAGAAGAAACTAAAGTGATCAAAATGGACACCCAAAGTTTGGAAGGCACACAAATATTAGAGAAGGATGCGACAAGACACAGCAAGATAATGACTGGGGAACATAGGCCTTTTTGGCCAATTTTTATTTTTTTGTTTAATTCCTCCTGCTAGCAGTGCTAAATCAACAATTCCGTTTGGGGCGGCTGCTCTAGTGATGAAGCTTTAAGTAAGGATATTGAAATAATGGAGACAAATGCTGGAGTCACCCTTTACCATAATATATTTTCATAATGCCTAACAGCCCCCCATTTAATCAAGAAATTGGAAGAACAGGAACAAGTAGGTAATTTACAGTTGAGATGTAATAAAAATGTTATAATTCATGGATGAGACACCAGACTCCATTATGTATTATGAATTTAACTTGACTTGCAACTCTTTCTGGAATTTAAACTGTCGTATCCGACCCTATGCATTGACTTTCATAGTGATTTAATGAGTTATTTGGCGAAAATTAATGTTGACAAAGTTACAAAATTTTCTAATTCCATTCTGTGGGGGGTTTTTTGTTTGTTTGTTTGTTTAAGATTGTTGCTCTCCCTTTGGATCCTAGAGCTGTCTGTCTTACAATAACTCAGGAGTGTCTGCTTCCCCCTAATGCAGGGATAGATTCTTGATCTCAGATGGGTTTTGCTCATTTTGTGTGCGTGATCTTGGTGGATGGATCCCTGCAAAAGAGCCTCATAGAACATAGTGATGAATCCCCTGGTGGCTGCAAGACAGTAGTGTAGGTTTGGAAATACGGGACCCACAGCCCTTCTATTTGAGTGTCAGCTGATTCCCCAAGGAAGTGCCTCATCTTCAGGGTGTGGTTTGGCTTCCGCTTAGTTTTGCCGAGGGGCCATGTTGCAGCAGTCAGACTGCTGGTCCCGCTGCTGGACTTGAAGGGTGAATGATTACCTTGCGAGGACAAGCTCAATTCCTATGGACTCTCAAAGGAGAATTTCCGCTACTAGATGGATGCGTTGATACCGAAAGAAATGAAATAATGCCAGAGTGTAGTGGTAGCATAGTGAAGAATCTCATCAAGTGACCTGTAATTTGAGCAGGCACATCTTATGCACTCATTAGAAAAAGTAGGGAACAAATAATTGGCTTATTATGTACTCCTTAATTGGTTCAACTAACTCAGGGCGTAAGGGAATAAATGGTGAATCCTGTTTGGGGGTTTGGCTAGGCCAGGGAGACCTCATAAAATTTCCCTACCTGATAAAAATGATTAGACACTTCACCATTTAGCAAACACAATAAGGAAATAACCCATAATCTATTGAGAGCTGCCTAAACGTCCTGACTGTGTGGTCAATGAGCCGGCATGCGCGTAAAACTCCTTGGGATTAGTCATCTGATGTGTGGGAGGCAGTGACCTCCTTTAGGGCACCTAGTACCCTGGAGAGCGACTTACTTCCTCATCCCACAGGAAGCCATTTGCCTCACAGAGGCAACACTTTTCTTACCCATGAGTCTCATCCAGCTGCCACTGTTATCTGCATATGTAAAGGGAAGTGGAAATTTCAGGTAATTTCTTAGATCACATGGACCCCTAAAACATTTTTCTTCAATTGCCTAGATTTTTCAGTCAAATTTTTTTGGCCTAAGTGATGATAGCCTTAATTTTGCATTTTACGTTGGATATGTGGACTAGACTATGTCTCAAGAGGGAAAAATATTAAGTTGTGGAAGGAAAAGCTTCCCAAGGTGCTTGAGATAACTCATAATGCTATGTTAAAAGAAAATTTGCTCGTGATAATTGATGCATTTTTATCCTTCAACATTTATTATTTAAGCCCAGGTTTTAATATTTAGATAAATAAATATGAGATCATCTGAATGTTTAAAAAAAGGTGTTAGAGCCTGGCTGGAGTGGCTCAGTTGGTTGAATGGTTGTCCCATGAACTAAAAAGTTACTGTTTCCATTCCTGGTTAGGGCACGTGCCTGGGTTATGGGTTTGATCCCACCAGGGGGTGTGCAGGAGGCAGCTGATTGGTGTTCCTCACATCAATGTTTCTCTATTCCTTCTTTTCTCTCTCTGTAAAATCAATAAACACACACACATATATATGTACATATATATATTTAAAAAGGTGTTAGATATTTTTAGCATCAGAACCTGCCTACCTCTCAAAACCTTCACTGCTAATACCTTGTCCAAGATACCATCACCTCACACCTGGATGACTGCAAGTCTCAACTGCTCTCCCACTGTCACCCTAGATCTGGCTGCTGTGTTTCTATTTGTTATGCAGTAGCCAGAGTTATCCTATTAAAATGCAAGTCAATTTTTGCCATTTTCCTACTAAAAACCCCTCATGGCTTCTCATTTCACTCAGAGTAAAGTCCATGGTCATCACCATGGTCAAAGGCCCTGTGAGATTGGTCCCTAGCAACCTCTCTGCCCTCTTCTTGAGTCCTTGCCACTGCTCCAAGCACACTAGTTCTCTTGTCATTCCCAGAGGGAAGTACTCTCTCTCCTTGTGATCTTTGTACTTGTTTCTTCCACTGGGATGTTCTGGCTCCACTATCTGCATGGATCCATTGCTTTGTTGCTCCAGAATCTCTACTTAAATGGCCCCTCATCAGAGAAGCCTTTGTGATCATTCTGCAAAAAAGATAATACCCTCAATACCCCTTCCTTTCCCTTATTCTTCTTCATAGACGTTATCATCACCTGATATTTCCTATATTTGTATCTTGGTCTGTTTGTTTCCAGGCTCCCCTGCCCCTCAACATGTGCATGAAAGCAGAGACTTTGTATTTTTGTTCACTTCTCATGGCAGATTGAATTTTCCAAGATGTCCCATTGAATGTGACATTGATACTTCCATGTTGAGAGATGGGGGCGGAGGGCCTGTGCTTCCTCCCTTTGAATCTTGGCAGGTCTGGGGCCGTTGGCAGAGCGATGCAGTGTGATTTCCAAGGATAAGTCATAAAGTCTATATGGCTTCCTCTTGGTCTCCTTGGGATCCCAGTCTTGTAACCAGCTGTTATATTATCAGGGACCCCAGGCTACAAGAAGAGGCTGCGTTTAATTGTTATAGTGATGGCCCAGCTGAACTTCAGCACTGATTGCAGCCATGTGATTAAGCAAGTCTTTGTGATGACTCTAGGCCCCAGTCACCATCTGATGTCAACTGTATCAGAGACCCCAAGAAACAACTGCTTAGATTACCCTAGTCAACCTTCAGAACTATGTGACATAATAATAAAATAGTTGTTATTTTTTAAGCCACTAAATTTTGGGATACTTCATTTAACTCAGTAGACATCAAGAACACTGCTATGTCCCCCAGAGCCTAGCACAGTGCCTGAAACATACTTTCTCAATAAATATTTTCTGATTAGACAAATGATGCAGAACTCAAGCAGTTTCTTGCTAGAAATTTCTTTTTGTCTTCTGTAACCTAATGGCAACTCTTGATTAATTAATTTATGTATTATACATCTCCTTGTATATTTAGAAATTTTAGGTTAGCAATGCTCTTTTAATTTTTAAATACATTTATAAAAGAGTAGACAGCTCACAGGATCTGAATAAAGGAAGGTAAACCAAAGATGAGGCTTAAACAAATGGTCTTCTTACCATTTTTTTTCTTTTTGTCATTTCATTATATATAATCATCTTTGACAGAAAGAATGTGAGTAAGTCTATGAAAAGGTCTTGATATTGCCTGTCTCCTTGCTGTCTTCTTCCCAGTTATAACTGCTAATCATGACTTACATAGGGAATAGAGAAGCTCTGGCCTCGTTTCCATCCTGTACTGTTACTAAAGCAGAACTGCAGACAAAAGCAAAAAGCAAAGCAGAGTGAAAAGAAAATAACCCTAGTTTTTGAAGTCATCATAATTCACAGGAAGTAAAATTGTTTTGAAATGAGCTCTTTTCTCAGTAAGAAAGCGCCATTCCCCCTGGGCGCTACTGTTTTCCTCTTCACTACCCAGCGTCAAAGCCATGGGGTGCTCTCTCACACAGCCCTTAAAAATGGCACCTGTGTCCAATCCTAGAAGTTGTCCAACCTGATTCAGTCACTTGACTTTAGACGCGAAGGAGCCAAGCGTCTGTCTCGGGACAGTATCACGGATTTAGATTTAGATTGAACCTGAGTCCCTTTGGCAGGCCTCTGTGTCATCACGACAGACACTCCACTGTCCCCCATCTGGCTGTTCAAGCATGTGACTTAGGTCTTGCAGAGACGAGTAGACCAGGGTGACTGTGGTTCTTCTTTTTCTTTGAAGACACGCAGGAGAAATCCAGGAAATGGCTGCCTCATTTACAGTATCATCTGAAGTGTGTAAATTTCCCATCTCTGCTGACTCCAAAAGGAAACCCGAACACCTCAGGGTCGGGAACCATCTCATAACTAATGCTTTTCCAGTCTCCTGCGGCGTCTAGGCATCAGCTCCGGGCAGAGTGGAGCCCTTCAGGCGGGCTCCAGATGTGTTCCGTGGCCCTTGGCCTCTCTTTAATCTTGATGATTTTCTCTCTTATTTCTGGGGGCTGACAGCAAGTTTGCAAAACAGCATGAAGGAATAAAGTCACATTAGAATTTTAATGCGAGCTTGAGGCAGAGCAAAAAGAGTAGGAATTTAAGACTTGGCACTCAGCGACTGCATAGCTGTGACACAAGCTCTGGGATGAGCGTTGCTTACACCCCAGTGAGCTATCCCAGATGCCTCTCTATGGATCAGAGACAAACCTTCCCTACCAAGCCCTGCATTGTTTTAAGTCCCGGTTCCTTTTGTTTTAAGCTACTAAGCTTTGGGGTAGTTTGTAACGCAGCAATAAGTATCAGAACACCATTCCCAGTCCTGACTCCCGGGGAAAAACATTTGACATTTGTATTTTGGATATCTAAAGACATTTTTTATTTTATTAATTTTACACATAGTCTGTTGTTTGCTCTTGAGATGAAGAGAATAATAAGGCTATGGTAGTGCACTCTGTGGCCCCATTCATCCCCACCCTCAATTTCTGCTCCCCAGTGTCAACCCCTTTCAATTCTTTTAGCTCTTATTCTGGTATTAACATTTGAATTTCTCAACACACATATACTCCAGTTTTTGATCTTTACATTTTACACATTGGTTCCTATTGTAGAAGCAAAGTTTCAGCTTTCTTAATGTGCACTTCCTGCCACACCCTCTCCCTGCTACACACCCTTTGATTTCTTCAAACTCTCAGAATTATTATAATTTTGGGGTAAAATCAGTGCCCAATGTCTACATTATTATGATTTTGTAAGTACCTGTAATGTTTATACTCGGGCTACATATGTGCTTTAGTTACATCTTCTTTCTTGAACAATTTTTTTCTACACTTAATAATTATTCCATTCTTAATTCTGCATAGCTTCCTGTGTGCCTGTTAACACAGAAATGGAAATGGAAATGGAAGTGTTTGTGAATGCAGCCACATGTATATTCTCATTGAAGTAAGTGAATGCAACTTTTCTCTACATATTTTCCATAACATATGTAAAATAACCTACCAGTTCCACTGCTTTGGGGAGACGTCCTTCCTAGGGCCCTCTGTCTTCCTGCTCACATCTGGACTGCATGCTCTCTAAGATTGCCTCATGCCTGCTGCCCTGGGGATTCCTAATCTGGGGAATGTCTTTCACTTCTCTCGTATTTGGATCTCTTCTGTATTAGTTGCCCATTGCCGTGTAACAACACATCAACCCAAACTTAGCAGCTTAAAATGATACATATTTATTTTCCCACATTCCCCCCAGTTTTTGTGAGTCATGAATCCAGGAACAGCTTATTAGATGGGTGGTTCTGGTTCAGAGTTTCTCTCAAGACTGCAATCTTCTGAGGCCTGACTGGGGCTGGTGGGTCTGCTACTAAGCTCACCATAGCCATGAGCCTCTTGGCCAGAGGATCTAGTCCAGCCGTGGGCAAACTACGGCCTGCAGGCTGGATCCGGCCCGTTTGAAATGAATAAAACTATTGAAAAAAAAGACCGTACCCTTTTATGTAATGATGTTTACTTTGAATTTATATTAGTTCACACAAACACTCCATCCATGCTTTTGTTCCGGCCCTCCGGTCCATTTTAAGAACCCACTGTGGCCCTCAAGTCAAAAAGTTTGCCCACCCCTGATCTAGTCCCTCACCAAATGGACCTCTTTATAGGGCTGCTCACTTCATGCCAGCTGGCTTTCCCCAAAGTGAGTGACTCAAGAAAGTGCACAAGACAGCGACCAAGATGGAAGGCTCAGTGTGTCTTATCACCTGATCTCAGGAGTGACAGATTGTTACTTCTGCCGTCCTCTATGGGCCACACAGACCAGTCCTAGTCCAGCATTGGAAGGAGCTGTACAGGGTATGAATTCCAGGGGGAGGGGCTCATTTGGGTGCATCTTGAAGACTGGCTAGTGTATCTTCTCATTCCATGTTTATTTTTCTCCTTGGTTGACTACTTCTTTTTGGTAGATTACATTTTCTTGCAGCATCCTGAAATAGGTTGACTTTGCATTTGTGAACATGTCTTTAATCTGTCCTCATCCCTGAATGATGGTTTGGGCTTTGAATTCTAGGTGGATCTTATTATTCTTCAGCCCTTTGAAGGCATTGCTCCATTCTCAGGTAGTTTTCAAAGTTCTCATTGTCAAGTCTGATGCCATCCTGAATCTCCATTACCATGTGTTGCCTGTTCTTGTGAAAAAGTTCTTGAAACCTTTAGGCTCTTTTCTCTATCCCTTGCATTCTGTGGTTTCATATCACCATGTGTGTTTTCTTCTTCTTCATATACTCATGTCTTTCCCTGGGTATGTGTTGGGTTCTTTCGATCTGGAAACTCAGAATCTTGCATTCTGTGACTTTTTATTTTTATTTATTTGATAATTTTCTTAGTTATCTCTTTCTGGGGTTATATATGTTATGTAGTTAACCTGTATTGATTCTCTGGTTTTCTTAGTGTTATGTTTTCTATTTTCTATTAATTTTTCTTTGATCTACTTTCTGAGAGATTTCCTCAACTTTATCTTCCCAACTTCTATTGATTTTAATTTTCTGCTCTTACATTTTTAACTTCCAAGAAGTCCTTTGTTGTTTGATGATAATTCTCTTTTTAAAAAACATTTGTCCTATCATTCCACTTTTATCATTTTGCCTCATTTCCCCCACTGGCTGCTTTCTGAGAAGTCTGGCTTAGTAACCTTGGACTGCCTGTTCACACTGAAGAGTGATGCATCAAAAGTTGATTGGAACTGTGTGTGCAGAGGCAGGACGTGGGCTTTAATTTAGGGTAATTGGTTGGTGCTGTTTCACTGATGGATATCCCAACTCTCAGTATTTATAGGTCTTTTTCTTGGGTTGTTCAGTTTCCTCACAGAAAAATTACCCAATCTCTTGCGTAGGGTATATGTGTTGGGGGAAGGATAATAAACTAGGCTGCCAGGATCCTAAGAGTGGAGTGGGGCAGGGGGATGGGGGAATTTCACCTCACCTTATGCATGATTTCACCCAGTTTCCTTGTTTTAGGAGGGCATTCCTCAGCCCTGGCCTGTGTCCCTGAGTCTGGAGCGTGTCTGGGTTTACCTCAGTAAATTGCTGGCATGGACAGAGATGGTCACCTGATTGTACAAGCTAAGAAGCGGGCTGAGGGGAATGAGTTAGACTGCTTCCTAGACAGACTTTCAACTACTCCTGCTCTGGTTGAGATGCAGCCTTCCTCCAGCCTTCACAGGTGCCAGTCTCCTGTTTGGGGGACGCTTACCTTGTTGTTACTGCAGGTGGAGGGGCACTGATTAGAACAGTGGTTCTCCGAGCAGCTCTCTGAAAGGTCAAATGAATTTTTATAATACCACTAAGATATTATTTGCCCTTTTCACTCACATTGTCCTAGGAGCTTACAGAGGAATTTTCCAGAGACAACATGATGTGATATTACAATAGATTAAATGAAGCAGCAGATCTGAGAATCTAGCTGTCTTTGTTAAGCCGGACATGACAAAGCTTTATAAAAATGTACAACACAGCTACTCTTCTCACTATATGTTTTTGTTTTGGAATATATAATTGTCTTCCATAAACTATGTTACATATTCATGTTAACATGTACTGAGTTTATTAATATTATTTAAATAAATTACTAAATCTAAAATGTACCAGCTTGTGGTAAATATTGATAAACAATGTAGGCAAAAGTAGGTTTACAGTTATGAGTACATGAAACAGGGTTTATTTTTTGTATTATTATTACTTATTGTATTATATTCCATATGAACAACTGTAAACCTGCTTTTCTCATCCTTGTGCATAACCAACATGAGGAACAGCTCCTTTGGGTTCTTAATAATTTTTAATAGTATGAAAGGATCTTGACCAAAAAGGTCTGGGTTGTCTGCATGAGAATAACACTCCTGGGTTTTTTCTTCTCCGTCCTTCACTTCTCCCCCCGAGACAAGGAGTGACTTAATTGGACAGTAAGGAAGGGCAGGCACAGCTCAGCCCTTTCTTTTCACCTTTCTTTAAGGCAGCGGTTCTCAACCTGTGGGTCGCGACCCCTTTGGGGGTCGAACGACCCTTTCACAGGGGTCGCCTAAGATCATCAGAAAACACATATATAATTACATATTGTTTTTGTGATTAATCACTATGCTTTAATTATGTTCAATTTGTAACAATGAAATTGGGGGTCACTACAACATAAGGAACTGTATTAAAGGGTCGCGGCATTAGAAAGGTTGAGAACCACTGCTTTAAGGTGATCCTAAGGCCTTAAATTTGAGATTTACCTGTCTATAGAGATCATGTGTTCTCATTGGGTTTTGGCCATGGGTCCACTTAGGGCCTTCTGGGTCTGCTCTGGTGAGACCTGAGTGGCCCTTCAGTGCTTGTGTAAATCTGTCTCATTCAGGGGTAGAGTGGGCAAATGTATCTAATTTAGGCAGAATAAGCTATGTTTTCTAATAAGAACTTCATCTGTATTAAAAGAGACATTTAACTTTAAAAAAATGTTTACATTTTGAAATGGTTTTAGAATTACGGGTAAGTTACAAAACTAGCACAGATAGTTCCTCTATGCCCTTCCCCCAGCTTCTCCTAATGCCAATGTCTCAGTAACCGCACTGCAGAGATTAAGCAGGAGATTCACAATCTATAATAATCTATAATAATAAAAGTGTAATATGCTAATTAGACTGGACGTCCTTCTGGACGACCTTTGGAACGAAGCCAGGGCTGTGAGGGAAGCCCAGGTCCCAGGTGCCAGAGGGAAGCCAGTGCCGGCAGCCGGGGGATGGAAGGCCTACTCTTGCTCAGGCCTCTAGTATATTCTAATAAACCATTCCATGGACCTTCATTGAATTTCATCAGTTCTTTCACAGATTTTCTTCTGGTCCAGGATCCCATCCAGGTTTCCACATTCCAGGTGACATTTTGATCTCCTGCTGTCTGGCTCTGCAGTTACATCTTAATTGGTCATGCACTCAGTTGAGAGAAAAGGGGATATCATTTATCAGTCAGCCATGTCTCTCAGCACTTCCAAATATTGAATCTTTCTAGAATTTGATGGTGTGAAAGGTTAGTTCTTATCTTTATCTCCACAACCTTCACTAGAGTACTTTGCAGCCTTCTCTGATTAACTCAGTTATCACAAGTTCACCTCTTTTCTAGCTTCCAGAACTTTGTTAATGCCTTTCTTCTGCTCTTGTCTGTCCTCTTGTGGTCCCTGGTTTGCTTTCTGGGGGACTTGCACTCTCTTCCCACCCATGCTCTGAGAACTTGGGAGTCAATATATTTTCATTCTTTAATGTTAATATTGGTTGAGTTTTAGGAAGGAGCAGAGATAAATAATAGGTTTAATATCCTTGTTTAATTAGAAATCTAACCCTCATATATACCCAATTTGTACATTATTTTTGTTTTTCAATTGAAAATCTTATTTAAATTTCTCTTAATGAAACTTTTATAGTTACTCTTAAAGCAGAGTTGGTAGACTATGGAAAGATTATGGAAAGACTGGGTAGCTTTTAAATTAATTTTATACGTTTACTATTTATTGTTAGCAAACATATGTAGGCCCTAATTAGAGTGCTTTTTTTCTCCTACCTTGAATTTCTTAGCTTGGAACCAAAAGCTACTTCCAAGGATTTGCTTGGTAATTCAGGCTTGGCTGGTGTCATGGCACCTCCAGCTACCCACTGCTCAGAGTTGCCTGTGAGTCTGCCCTAGCCTCCTCTTCTTTCAGTTTCTGAAAAGGAAGAATTGTTGGAAGGAAGAAACACAATCTTATCTCTGGTTCCCAGTTCCCAATTTTCTTCTATTATTTTCTCGAATCCAACTGAAAAGGAAGAGTGACATTGTGGCTATGATATACTTTTCTACAAAGTATTTCACCATCCTTGATTACTTTTCCTTGAATTCAAAAGGAATCCAGCTCTTTACAGTTGACAGTATTTATAAGAAGAGTAAAGCATTCCCCTTCCATCTCTTATTTTAAAACCCTACCTCCATATGTTATCTATACCTTATCTTTATTTTTTTGCTTTGTATTTGTGTATCCATAAATAATGTGTTACATTATTTGTTGTGTATTTACAAATTGCATCGATGATTTCCCCTTGTGGGGTTGCAGGGAGGGTGAGGTATGGGAAAGGTAGTGGAGAAGAGAATGTAGGGGACAGTACTTGACTGTGATGCTTTATTTCTTAAACATAAAGATCTGAAGCACTTATGACATAATATTAATGTTCATTTTGAGTGGTGGAAATAAGTGTTTATGATATCATTTAAAAATATATATTTTTAAATTTAAAAATAACAATTTTAATGCTAGCTGTAGCTTGATTTTAATAGGAACAACAGTGATTAGTTGGCTTTCTGTCATCAAAGAATGAAGTATTTTCCATAAGAGAAATGACTCTATCCAACTAAAACTTAACTTTAGGTGTGTGAGCCACATTTTTGGGCCATAGTTACATTGGTATGGGACAGTATACACAATAGTCACAAAGTATTATTTTTGTATATCTGTTCTCATTTGGTCTGCAGAGAGTTTAGCCCCCTCAAATTTGGTAAAACAGTATAAAAATCTCTAAGAAATATCTGTGTTATGTAAATTTTAGAAACATCTTTTCCTGGCTTGCTATAATAATGACTGCAGTTACTGAAGACAGCCAGCTCAGCTATGTCACCAGTGTCCACCCAAGGTGTACAATGTTCAAGTCACCTGATACAATGAAGGCACTGACCCGTGTGCTTGATACCATGTAGAGCATTCCAGCAGTCAGCACCCTGAGGGACAGTGTGCATGAAGCTGCTGATGCCACCACCTAGCTACCACTGGCACTGGTGTTGCTGATGTTGTATAGTCAGAGAGTCCCATGCAGGCTTCAGAGAAAGAAGTATTTTGGCCCCTATCGGCACACTCTGCCATGGGTGTGGGCTGGAGGAAGAGTCTGAGTGACAGGCTCTTTCACTATGCGCTCATTGAATTCTCCCTTCCTAGCAGGGGCCATTGGCTCTGATTAGGATGAATTCTTTTCTAGAAAGAATCTTGATTATCATTAAAATAGATCCCTTGTGAACCTGTCCCACCAGTGCTTTTGCAATGTCCAGATATGCTAAATTTTTAAAAAATATATTTTTATTGATTTCAGAGAGGAAGGGAGAGGGAGAGAGAGAGATAGAAACGTCAATGATGAGAGAGAATCATCAATGATGAGAGATAATCATTGGCTGGCCACCTCCTGCACCCCTCCTACTGGAGATTGAGCCTGTGCTCTGACCAGGAATCAAACTGTGATCTCCTAGTTCATGGGTCAATGCTCAAACACTGAGCCACACTGGCCAGGCTATGCTAAATTTTTAAGAGAACATAGCTTAGATTCATGCTGGGACCCTGTTACAAGTTCCGAAGTGCTTATATTTTTAAAAGCATGATTTAAAAAGGAACTTTTCCTAACATGGATTACTTACTTCCCTGACTTTAGAAATTATTTTTGTAATTCAAATGTAGACACCAGTGAAAAGAAGGACCTCCTGCATCTCTGGGAATTATTTATAAAATCAAAGCATAAAAATGACTGTAGTTAAATGCAAAACATGACAAATATAAATATTGCTTAGGTCCAGAAGCAAGAAGTAAAATACAAAACTGGTTACATTAGATTTAATAAAGCTACTATGAGTTAAGTAAATGAGTCGTAAGAAAAAACACATCAATCAGAAAAGGAAGTAGGTGGGCAGTGACGGAAGTTAGCAAAATCGCAAGGCAGGCCTGCCATTATGTCGCAGTTCCGACCAGGAGAGTTCTGGTCAGCAAACTTCATCTGTCTTGGACATGAACAGCTTTTGTGACATGAACAGCCATACAACTACCAGGCCCACATATAGAACAATCAATTCCATTCAATAGTAGACTTTCAAAGCCTAATACTATTGATCCGATTCAATGATCACAAAGTCAACAGGTTAAAATTGAAGTCCCTTGGCTGTTAAATTTCCTGTTTTAAAGATACAATTTGTATTTGGGTTTATATATTAGTCTTTTGTAGGCAAGAAGTGAGTGCATCCATAGAAAAATGATCTGCTCTCAGGTCGTGAGGTCCCTGAAGTCCTCATACTAAAAGGAGACAATGTCAATTAGAAGCATTCTGTCTAATAATGGTTGCTTCTAATTTTTCATTGATATATATAAAAAACAAGTAATTCCACCTTTAGGTACATTCTCAAAAGAATTGAAAGTGGGGATTTGAACAGATATTTCTATACCAGCATTCATGGTAGCATTATTCACAACAGCCTAAAGATGGAAACAACCAAAATGCCCACTGATGAAGAAATGAATAAACAAAATGTGATATAGGAATACAGCACAATGTTATTTAACCTTAAAAAGGAATGAAATTCTGATACATGCGACAATATAGATGAACCTTGAAACATTATAAGTGAAGTAAGCCAGATAGGAAAGGATGAATATTGTATGATCCCACTTATATGAAGTACCTAGAATAGTCAAATTTATGGGGACAGAAAATAGAATAGTGGTTGCCAGGGGTTTGGGGAGGGAGGAATGGGGAGTTATTGTTTAATGGGTATGGAGTTTATGTTGAGAATAATGAAAAAGTTCTAGAGATGGATGATGGGTGGTGGTGATGGCTGCATAACAATGCGAATATAGTTAATGCCACTGAGCAGTAACTTAAAAATGGTTAAAATGGTACATTGAATATATGTATATTTTGCCTAGTTTTTTTTTTAAAATATATTTTATTGATTTTTTACAGAGAGGAAGGGAGAGAGATAGAGAGTTAGAAACATCGATGAGAGAGAAACATCGATCAGCTGCCTCCTGCACATCTCCCACTGGGGATGTGCCCGCAACCCAGGTACATGCCCTTGACCGGAATCGAACCCGGGACCTTTCAGTCCGCAGGCCGACGCTCTATCCACTGAGCCAAACCGGTTTCGGCTTGCCTAGTTTTTTTTTTTAAAGCACAGATGACATTCTAATGTACATAGGAAATGCATATGTGTTCATGTGGATTTCCCAGAATTTGGTTTACTTCCTTATTCTTGAGCCTATAAGAGGTTTTACTGGATCAAAGTTTATGGGATTTAATAAACATCACCAGGTTATTTTATGAAAATAATCGTGCAAATGTACATTTCTCCCAAGTACATATAGAAGTACTATTCCCATTGTTCGTACCTGACCCCTGTCCCCAACTAAAGGAAAGAAAATTATTTTAATAATTCACAGTACTAGCTAAGGATTAAGCGCTAAGCTTTATAAGTAAAAAATGGTGCCTTGTTTTAATATGCACCTTGTTTATTAGTGAGGTTTACACTCTCTGTTCACTGTTCAGATTGCATGCCTGGGGTCTTTTATGCTCAGCCCCACCTGCAGAAGGCAGATGCTCTCGTTGCCCACCCTCAGGGGCACCCCTGGCAGCCAGTATGCTTTGACAGATTCACCACCAAGAGTTCTCGAACTCATACCTCAGGGCCACCCTCCCAACTTCCAGTCCCATCAGGTCTCAGGCCCCATTTCACCTTGTCTTGAGAGTGTTTATCTGACTTCGCCGTCAGTTTAGAGATAAAAACTGGAAAAGACATTGGATTGGGTTTCTATCATGGTTCCTATTAACATTTAATTGTGTTGATTTAGGTCTGTTTCCTCTACTTATAACAGCATTTTGATGGAAAGAATGATATGTTATTGTATAATATGTGGTGGAGGTTGTGTCTGTCTGTCCTAGATTTGTGTTCTAGGTTCTTGACATGACCTCTCCCTTTTGTGGATTCAGGATCTATTGGTGTGAAGTTTAACCTCTGTGGCTGAGGCATTGTCATGTCCAGCTTTCTATCAGTCTGATGAACACTTATTCGGGAGTTCCTTTGTTTGTGGGTGTTTGCTGTGTGCTAGACATTGCATTGGATCAGGTGTCGGAAGACCTTAATTCATGCTTCAGCCCTTAGGATGGTTCATTTCAGTTTTCTGAGTTTCTGTTTTCTAACTTGTAAGAGTCTGGCAATAGTATCTCTCAGAAGCGTCTGGGGATTTAGTGCAGTGATTCTGGTCAGGCTTGTTGCTAGTCGTTAGGAGGCTTTGTGAGAATTAGAAAAAGGTGTCTTTACCTCCAGGAAGACACAGCCAAGCGCCAGGACCTGCTCTTCATGGGTGGAGTGTGGGCTGTATTCTCCTACCCATCCTCTCAGCTGGAGGGATGCCCTGGCACAGGCCACAAGTTACACAGCTGGACACAGAGACTCTGTGACTTTTGATGTTTAGATAGTAATGACAATTGTTACGCATATACTGGGGATTATTATTAATAAGTTCTGTCTATCTCTGTCTTTGCCTTTATCTATCTATCTATCTATCTATCTATCTATCTATCTATCTATCTATCATCATCTATCTGTCATCTATCTATCACCTCCATTCAATTGATCATTCCACCCTTTTCTCCAAAGGATTTGAGATGGCGTTGATTAAATGATAGAATCACACCTAATATTTGCACGGTGCGCTCTCCTTTATTTAATTCTCATAATGACCCTCTGAGGGGACTGTCCTGTCTCATTTTACAGGGGAGGGAGCGGACTATGTCTCAGACACATGTAATAAATGATGGGGCCAGGATGGAAACTCAGATTTTATGACTTAAACCCATGTTTCTTTTTGTTTTTTTGTTTTGTTTGTTTTTTTACCAATATCACGCCATCCAGTCAGCTTGTCACTATGATAAAATACAGTATGATACAACTATTTATATTTTCTGCATTATATATCAAAAATTGGAACTGCTCTGCAGTTACTGAAATGGAACAAAAATCAACATTTATTATTATAAGCACAATGGAGACATGCAGAGTTGGTATTCTCTTGGTTTGTGTACTGTCTTTAGCTTTTAGGGAATATAACTTAATTTATATGCGAGAGAAGCAGCACATTCAAAGGATGTAGATTACATAGAAATGAGCTATGTTCAAAAGGGACTCAAATAGCCAGAGGAAAGGGATATGGGGACAACATCAATACCCACAGCTTAAGTAATCGCTCACATCATTTGTTGTGGCTACTGTGCATTGCCGTGTGAACATATCACACATGATCTTATACAGGGGATTTCTCTAAGCAGTATTGTTGCTAAACAAAATTGGATTTTAGATAAATCTCATACATCCATTTCATATTGCCCTTTGTTACAGGATTTCAAAATGCTTGTGAAACACTAAGGAAATGAAACAGTATCTAGCTCTTATCAAAAGGGTGAGGGTATTTTGTTGATGATTAAGGAAAATATGATTGAAGAGATATTTTGAAATTGCATGTATGCCCCTCAGAACCACAACCCTGGGCTTCAGAAATCCCCCATTGTTAAATATTTTCCTAGAAAAGATGCATCTCTGTGATTCCTTTTATGGTAATTACTCATGCATTTCCAATCTCATCTTTATTATTGAGAGTAAGCATTGTATTGTTTTATTTCAGTGGTACAAGATTTGGGAAAATGTCACAAAGTAAATTGGATATAATTTTATAATTCCAGGCCTTGGGGCATTTTTCCAGAGGTAGAAGGTAATGGTTGCCACCTCCTCCCTGGGGAAGAGCTAAAGTCAGGTGGCTTTCAGAACAAAGAGAGCCAGTGCTTCTGGGGGTTGATGTTGAAGTATAAGAAAAGGGAGGTTGACCCCTTCTTGTAGTTCTTTCCTGGGAACAGGCCAAACACCCACATTCTAGCCTAAATTTGTCAGCTGTGTCTCAGGAGAGAATTTTATTTGTGGCAACACTGAATCTAGATTGTAGAGAACAAGAGAGCCCATGTGGTGCTTGGCATTTTGGTAAGAAATGTGAGTTAGACAGGCGGACATCCCTCTCACAATCCAGGAATGCTGGCTTCTAACTGCTTGCCTACCTGATTGGTCCTAACCGCTTCTGCCTGCCAGTCTAATAGCCCCCTAACTGGAACTTACTGATGTTAATCGCATGGAATTATTTTAAGGATAGAAGGGAGCTTCAGGATGATTTAGTCTAATATTTTTGTCTTTTCTGACAAAACTAGCTTTAGACTTACCCAGTGATGATGCCAAGGCCTTTCAGGTGCCAGGCACACCATT
>NW_006292604.1:1402873-1421187 GCF_000327345.1 Myotis davidii | reverse complement strand
GGGGGATGTCCGACTGCCTGTGGGATCGGACCTAAACCGGCAGTCGGACATCCCTCTCACAATCCAGGAATGCTGGCTTCTAACTGCTTGCCTACCTGATTGGTCCTAACCGCTTCTGCCTGCCAGTCTAATAGCCCCCTAACTGCTCTCCTACCAGCCTGATTGATGCCTAACTGCTCCCTCACCAGCCAAATCACCCCCAACTGCCCTCCCCTTCTGGCCTGATTGCCCACAACTGCCCTCTCCTGCTGGTCCAGTGGCCCCCAACTGCCCTCCCCTGTTGGCACGATTGCCCACAACTGCCTTCCCCTGCTGTGACTCACCTCCTCCACCGGGACCCGCCTCCTCTGCACCATGCGGAGCTGTGGGACCCCCAGGCCTCACTGCGCAGAGCGGCTGCCGGGACCTGCCTCTGCTGTGTGCGCAGCCATCTTGTGGCGGCCATCTTATGGTGGCTATCTTGTGGCGATGTCACGAGCGAGGACCACCTAGGCTTTTATTAGTATGCTATTGTTACCCGATCTAACAGATAAAGAAACCCCCATCCAAATCACACACCTGGGAGAGCCAGGATCCTAACCCACTCTTATCTCAGAGACCATCCCCTGCAACTAATCCCCTTGGCCACAGTCTCTATGCTTCAGGTCACCTTGTGAAGGAGTTTCTGCTTGACATCAGCCCGTGATGGTGCCCTGGGGGACTGACAGCTCTTCCCTTTCCACCTGGTCACTGTCTCCTTTCTCATTTTTTTTTGTTCTCTTCTGTGTTTGAAGCCAGAGGCAGCCCACATACCGATGGAAGCATCCCACCTCTGACCCTGGCTTCCAGCTCAGGGCTCCATTTGCAGGTTTCCTTCTTGGTTTATTTATACGTTTGATTGTAAAGGTCCTCAGAGCAGAGGCTGCTGTGAGTTTGGGACAATCGTATTTATTGTATAGGGCTGAGTATACTTTGGGCACACACATAAATATTAAAGTAACACTATTACTCATTTTGATTGAAGGAGATTTATACGTAGTTATTCTCTACAAAGAGCAGGTAGTTTGCTCAATTGCCATTGTGAGAGAGGTTATAAGTGGGTCCCTCAGCCTTTCTCAAACTAATGCACATTCTGTGTATTGAGGGCAAAGGAAGTGTATTTCCTTCCACCGTTATTGGAGTTTGGCGGCACAGAGACTATTTGCTGCATCCAGAGCATTTCCCTATTTAGTTGAATGGTTTGCTGCCTTTGGCCTTATAGTTAAGAAAATACACCGTTGGTGGGCGAGGAACAGAACAATGAGGTACTGTGTACCTGGAAGCATTTCTACCAAGTGCTACAGCTTGATTTATGGCGTGAATGTTGTTTGGGGGATGATGGATATGCAGTGTGGATTCATTTTTGACCTCAGTAATTCAAACTGCACAATTTCTTTGCACCCAGGGTCACTCTGTAGTGGTATGTGTGCCCATCGCTGGGGTGCTGGTTTGCGTCTCTGCATGGCTCAGGCAGGTCCAACATAGGTCATGAACCAGGAGCTGGACAAATGGAAGTTTTCTATTTATTTTCTCTGGTTCTGTGTAGGTTCCCAGGAAAGAACAAGCGTGCCCCTGCTGGTGTGCACATGTGTCTGTGCATCTCTGCTCACCTGGTGGGGATGCCCACCCAAGTCAATTTGCAGCGGTACCGAGGAGACTTTGGGAGAGCACCCCACTTGGGCGGGGGGGAGCATGAAGAGATGGACTCAGGGCAGGCGGAGATGTTTTGAGTACTGAGTACTGCATGTGTCTTGCATTTGTCTCCTTAGCGCAGCCCCTCTGCCTTGTGGCTGTAAGTGAAAGCCTGGTGTGTTTACTCAACACCACCTAAAGGCAGGATGCCGATCATGCTGCTTAGGGACTGCTAAGGGACTGTCCACGAGGGCAGGGAGGTGTCCATCCTCCCTCCCTTATCACTGTAGACCACTGTCCAGCATGGTTCTCTCAGGCCCCTTACTGGTTTCATTCTAGAGCAGCGGTCGGCAAACTCATTAGTCAACAGAGCCAAATATCAACAGTACAACGATTGAAATTTCTTTTGAGAGCCAAATTTTTTTAAACTTAAACTATATAGGTAGGTTCATTGTTATTAACGTAATTAGGGTACTTCTAAGGCTTAGGAAGAGCCACACTCAAGGGGCCAAAGAGCCGCATGTGGCTTGCGAGCCGCAGTTTGCCGACCATGGTTCTAGAGCATTCAGTTTGTTGACCATCACATAGGTCTGCAGAAAGCTCCGTGAGAGCAGGGACGACCATCTGGTCCCCACACTATCACCAGCACCTCGCATCGTGCTTGCCTCATAGAGGAGCTTGACCAACTTGCGGGATGAATGAAGTTTGGGTGAATAGTGAAGTAGGGCCCAGGCTGCCCTGGGTGCCTGGCGTTGCTGGGGTGAGCTGCGTGGAAGCGAGAAGTTCGGGGGCGTAGAGCTGCTCTGGGTGGTTGGCCAACCCTTCCAAGTCAGGAGAAGGTGAACGGATCCTTGCGTGTTTTTTAATATATATTTCACACTGGGATTCTGTCTTAGTTTCTGTCATGTGACTTCAGGTTTGTGGCACCCTCTGAGTTTACAGGAGCAGAGCCTTCGGTTGACTTCACCAAGTGAAGCCAGTGCTGAGTCACAAGCCCCGGTGCCTTAAGCGTTTGCCATTTGCTTCTCCTCCGTGTCACAGGTTTCAGTAATGCCCCTGGTTGTCAGGGCTGCTCATCTTCTGGCTCCAGGATCAGAGGACTTTAAAACCTTTTCGCCAGCTGTGCTATGTACCAGGTGTCATTTGTGTGCCACCTGCTGAGCCCTGTCATCTCTTGTTTATTTTCTTCTGTCTCCACTCCTTTTATCCATGGAGTGCGTGTCTCAGTGCTCCTTAAACAGTCATAGGCAAGCATGCAATAAGAGCCGGCCACAGGTACAGAGTATTCCTGTGACACCTGCTGATGAAACTGGACATGGGCAAGATGGCGTGTATTCATGAGGCCATTATGTCTCATTTCCATCAAAAACTTGAAACCTCAGAGGGATCCAAAGTTCTATGTGATGTTTCTGAGAGAAGAGAATTGTTCTGGCATTAAGGAAAATGTTCTGGAGATCCCCAGACAAAGGAAAACCTAGTGTGTGCCTGCACAGGAACACATAGCAATGACATTCATGGGTGTTACTAGGACCATGAGATTGGGATAGAGTTAAAGAAGTACCCAGTGTCTTATTATTTTCCCAGAATCTTTTGCTGAACCATGATTTTGGGTATTTGTACATCCATGTCTCATTTTCCATCTGACAAATTCCCACCCATTAAAAAAAAAGATTTTTTATTGGTTTTTAGAGAGGGGAAGGGAGAGGGGGCGGGGAGAGGAGGGAAGAGAGGGGGAAGGAGAGGGAGAGGGAGAGGGAGGGAGACCAGAGTGCTATATCAATCGGCTGCCTCCTGCAACCTGGACATGTGCCCTGACTGGGAATCCAGCCAACAACTTTTTGGTGCATAGGATGACGCTTAACCAACTGAGCCATACCAGCCAGGGCTCCCACTCAACTTTTAAAGGCTCAGCTCCTTAAGGAAACAGTGATAGGTGCCCCCCATTCCCAACCACTGCTTCTATAACATCCTTCAGTGCTCGTATGTATTGTAATATTGCTCAAGATAGGGCAAGAGATGGCAAGTTTTTCTCTAAAGAGGAAGAGAGTAAGCAACTTTAGTTTTGCCAGACATATGCTCTCTGCTGCCACTATTGAATTTGGCTGTGATAGGGTATTAGCAGTTATAGACAATATCTAAATGAGTGAGTGGCTGTGGGCCAGTAACATTTAATTATGGACACCAAGATTTGGGATTCATACACTCTTCATATGTCATGAAATATTCTTTTTCATTTGATTCCCTCCCTCCCCAAACATTTAAAAATCTAAAAACCATTCTTAGCTCCTGGACTATACAAACACAGGCAGGGATTCGGCCCGTGGGCTTGGTTTATTCACCCCAACTTAGAGCATTTATTTGACCACATGTCTGTTTCTTCCATGTGACTGTCAGCAAATTGAACTCCGAGTGAGATCCCCAGGACATATGCTTGTGTGGGAGTATGAAGTAGTAATGCTTCCCAATATTTGTTGATTACTTATTATGGTGTCAGGCATCGTGCTGAGCATTTTATATGCATTTTCTCATTTAATCCTCATTTAATTTTGCTATCTAGAGACATTAAAAGCAACAATTATCATTAGACATTATGCTAAACACTGTCTATGTAGACTCATTTAATCCTCTCAACAGCCCTATGGTGAGTAGAACTGATAATATCTACTTTACAGCTGAGGGAAATTAAGTTTAGAGAGATTATTTGTCCAAGGTTACCCAACCAGGCAGTAGACTGGGTTAGGAAGGAGCCTGGGTCACTGGACTTGAGGGTCCTAACTCCTAACCCTCATGGTCTAGAGTCCTGGGGCTTGGCTGTTCTCTTCATGAACTTGAGTGTGAGGCAGGTTCGGGACCAGGCATGGTGATGTTGAGACAGGGATGGGGACCTTTCTCTTGTCCTTCCAGCCATTTGGTTATGTTTAAGAAGTACCTCAGCTCTGTTCCTAACTAACTGTGTAATGTTGGGAATGTTGCTTAACCTCTCCAGGTCAAAGTCTGGCCAGTATGGCCAAGAGTTTGATTTGTCCACGGTCAAAGGTCTGCTCTTACAAGGTTTCTGTAATTTCATTCTCTACCATTTTCTGCTTATGTATTGCTATTGCCTGTCTGTTCTTTTCCCAACCTTGACTATAGAAATCTCAGGTCCCACAGGGTTGCTTGCACTTGGAGGTGAGGAAGGGAGAAGGAAAATGTCCATCTAGTTACAAATACATTTTTAAGCTCATGAAATGTCTGCTTTAGGTATATTTGCTTTTGAGCTTTTTTTTTTTTTTTAAGTGGAAAGGTTGTTTTTCCAAGGAAAACAAGTAACATTATCTTTAACAAATGACCATAGTGATAGCACCCTGTATTTCCTTCGCACCGTTTAAGAGTACCGTTGGAAGGCATTATCTAATTCATCCTTCCCATATTCCTTTGAGACAGGTAAGAAGCTTTTTTATTAGAAGATCCTTTTATGTAGCTGCAGAATGAGGCTTTCTTTGTTGTAAACGAAAGGCGCTGAGTGTCCCAGAGAGATTTCAATAGCAGGCCACCAGGTGAGGGGTCGTTTCCCAGACTAATGGTCACAACTCTTAAAAAAAAAGTCAGACTTCTGCCAGAGTTTTTAGATATTAAAAAAATATATTTTCCTCTTAATATAAATGTGGCCTTTGCTATTTATAGATTTGACATCCTTGCATCCTTCTTTGGCTGGTGAATATGAGTCCGTTGAATTGGGAGGGGTGGAGAGATCTAACGCATTTCAAATAAATATTTGTTAAAGGAGTGAAGGGATGGTGGAGACAATCTTCAAAATAGTAGGAATGTTATTTATGGGGAATTTCCTTGTAACATGGACTTGTGTCGGCAAGACCTTTGGTTTCTATTAGATTTACAGACATTAAAATGTCCTCAGAGGGATAGATCTATAAAAGTCAAATAAAACACAATTTTTTCCAGGTGTCTCTATAAATAAACACATCCAATGACCTTTTGAGTACAACTTTTCGATTTGTGTAAAAGGTAACACCTCCAAGATGACTTTGCAGGGGAGGCTTTGGCTTTTAGCTCTGCGAGGCAGTGATTACCACAAATATATCCTGACAGCCAGGGAAAGCCTCTGGTCACATGACAAAAGAGATAGGATTTGTCTGGGGAGGGTTTCCTTCTCCCCGTTTGGCCCCCAGGCCCCAGATCCCTCACACTGCCCTCCGCCTCTCAAAACCCCCACTAGAGCGCTCCTCCTGTACCAACCCTTCCTCAAGGTTCTAAGGCTTCCAGATATTTCTTATCTTTGTTGTTTTCTCTATCCCCTTCACCCTTTCGTTCTTAGTGCATCCACTCCCTCTAAGCAGGAAATCAAGTGAATTCACATTACGGTATAAATCAATGCTAGGCTTTTATGAATAAGGGAAATTTAGAAAAGTTTGAATTACCATTATTTCTATTCAACTTCTACCACCATAGTTTTATAAAATAAAGGACAGCTTAATGCCTTCAAATTAGGATAGATATAATCTTACAGTAAAAGATAGTTCAACCTAAAAGAGATGGTTGACAACTTCATATTGACACACTATTAAAAAAAAGGATCTACTTTTAGTAGAATTCAACAAAATTACAACATTCATTTTTTTATTTTAATTTTAAATGAAAAACTGTCAACAGAGCAATCTACATCAAGAGATCAAGATTGTCTAAGGTGATCTGGAACTTTTTAAAAAGTATAATCATGTCAAATATCAAATTCACATGTAGGAATCTGACAAAACTGTAGCTAGATTTTGTAGCTCGTTCAGTCATCTTGAAATGTTCTTGGTGAACTAAGAGAGCTCGGGAATCATAGCCCTCAAGTTGCCTGTGGCTTTTCCACAGAAACTGTTCCAAAGACTCATTCTGCAGGGCTGGTGAGAAACCTGGGAAATTAAGTCAGAGCAGGGTTAGGGTTAGAACATTTTCTGAAAAAAGACTACAGAGCAAGCGCCAGGTAGCATCTGCTGACACACAGGTCTGTGCACCCTGGGCCCCATTGACGCCCTTGGAGTCATCTGAAATGTACCTCAGAGGGAGGCTTCAAGCTGGTAAAGTTTTCTGCATGCAGGGGTCAAATGCCACCAGCCTCTAGGAGCTGTGTGTGAAAGGCATCCCTAACCTTCCAAGGGTAATTTGCATTTGAAAAGCTTTATACCCAGGGCTGTAGTGTGCGCATAGATCCTTTGGGGAATCTGATCAGAGCCCTAGGTACTTTCCAGAGGCATTTTCCAGCCCGTACAAAAATTGCACATTTCTGTGTACAATTTCAGGCGATTTATTTAAGCCCTGCTCTCATAAATGGATTTTGAGGAGCATCAGGATGAAGTTAAGGCTTAATGGGAGAACTATTAAGGGCATGGAACCTTCCCAGTGATTTAAAATAATATCCAGGGTGGGTACAAGTAGCCCTGTTTTTAATGTCTCAGAGTCTTAGGTCTTTTTAATTATGCACCTTCTTTCTCATGCAACTAGGCATACAGAGGATGAATATAATTATAGTCTGATCCCAACAGAAAGATACCTATTTTTGCTCTCCTAGCAAATTAAAGGATTGCTGAATGATAGTAAAATAGTCCCAGTTTATGCTTTGCACAGAAAAATATAGAAGCCATGATTGCCTTTCGATCTTGGAAACCCTCTTGGTGTTCAACCCCATAAACCAAGGCATCCTACCCAGACGGTCATAAAGAATTCATGTTCCAATGTAATGCAGTGACACTGCAGGCATTAGAATCGTCCTTATGCTGAACTCCTCTGTCTTGTAACTGTGATGCTGAGAAGGTACAAGCATAGTTAATACTTTCTTGTACCCTTGGACGCAAATTCCTCTGTGTGTAACAAAATATGTGCTTATTAAGCCCTCGAGTTTTGTCTCTGCTATTTCTATTGGTGAAAGTGATACTAACAATTAGAGAGATTGCATTGCCCAATATGCTGCATACATTTTTCATGACACAGAAGCACGATTCGCTTTCCATTCCCTTCCCCTTGCTTGTGCTAATGCAGACCATCCATAAGGTAGAGTGGTTATCTCTAGGCCCTTCTTTTATACCAATCTATTCAGTATCATCAGACAGGATTCCTCCTGTGGGGACACACACACACACACAGGGCACAGATTTTGCTTTGACTATTTCTTTCGTAAGCATATAAAGAGAAAATAGCATGATACTTTCGCACTTCCTCTCCACCACTCACATGAGAGTTCTAAATTAAAAAAAAATCTTTTATTTTTATTGTTGATATTATTACAGATGTCCCTCACTCCCACCTCCCCCTTTGCCCACTCCCACCCATACCCTGCCCTCCTCTCCCTCTGGCCCTCACCACACTGTAATCTGTGTCCATGGGCTATGCATGTATGTTCTTGGGTTAATCTCTTCACCTTCTTTCATCCTGGCCTCAAAATCACCTGGACCGAAATGACAACCCATCAGCTAAGAGACCAGTATAAGCTTGGATGGGGCTTCTAATTCTTCTTTATCTCACTGCCTTTCACACTCACGCCCCAATCTCCCCGCTACTCTCCACTCCACCCTGCTCCTTGGTCTCCTGGAGTCTCTGGTACAAATAAGAGAAAGTTTGTACCCAGAATGCAAATAATGGTTACTTTTTTTTATTTTTTATAAATAGAGATTGAATTCTATTTTGACTTTACTAAATATTTTTAGCCAATGTACGCATAAAAGATTTGCTTCAAAGCTAGGCTCTTAATGGAACTCCATCATCTCATCTGGCCTGTGTGAAGAAATGTTGAATGGGACTGACTTCAGTCTCCTAAAATGGCAACATCTCTGATTTTATCTAAAAACAGTGATGCTGTTTAGGACTAATTGTAACTAGCTGAATGTAGTGCATTGGGAACTTGATGCAACTTAAGCTACCAGCTTGAACCTTAAGAAAACGAGGACTTGGAAATCATTGTCAAAGTTCTGATTTGAGAGCTGGCATACCTGAATTTTAGTTACTGTCAGGAACTTGGTAGTGTGATCTTTATTTAAAGAAGGCCTAGTTCTTCCTCCACATGGACAATAACTGGAGTGACAGCACTTTCCTGCCAGAGATTGGCTAGATATTCACCAGTCGGCTTCCTCTCCCGGGGCACACAGAAAGACCACCTTTTCCAGTCTTGCTTATCATCAGGTTGGGCCTATTTCAGTGGTCCCTGGTCTATGGGCTATGAGGAGAAGTGATGGATGGCATTTTCAATTCTGCTCATAAAATTCTCTTTACAATGACCCACCTGGCTTCTTCTCCTGGGTTGTGCTGGAGATGACAGTGTCACACCGTGTGCATGAGAGTTGTTTAGGAAAGCTGCCCTGCACTATGACGAGAGTGAGAAATAGGCCTTTACCAGATAATGCCATTGAGTTGTTGGGCTTGTTAGTTACAGTAGCTGTAACTTTAAAATTACACATTGACAGCACCTTTGAGATACTATTGTTAGCTTATGAGGGGGCAGTGTCAATCAGTTTTATAAAATCCTCCCTCAAGTTGACATGTTTATTTTAAAAAATGTCAACACTTACAGAAAAGTTGAAAGATTTAGACAATGACCATCTAGGTATTCTTCATCCAGATTAACCAGTTGTTCATATTTTGCTGCATTTTCAGTATCTTTTCCATTTAGCTACCTATTTTCCTTCTTCTTCTGAACTTTGGCACATAAGTCACAGACACCAAGATCTGTAAAGTTTTGCCCCCAAATTTTATGGTTGAGATGATTTTGGTAGAACAGGCAAGATCCCCCTTCCACCCCCCAAATTAATTATTTGAATACAAGTACTTATTTTGAAAATGTTTTTCTGAACATAGGCTTGGTATAATTTTTATTATTACATAACCTTAAAGTTTATGGAGTAGATGATACAACTGAAGCTATTTGAAGAAAATGTCACATTTCTTTTCTACTTTTATAAATAGATCCTTATTGAATGTTCACTATGTGAGGCGTTTATGGGAGGCAGCTTCTGACACAGCTTTCAGTGCTCCCAACTGCTGGTATTCATGTTCTTGGGTAACAACACCATCCCCTCAAGTGTGGGCTGGACTCAGTGACTCACTTTGAACAAACAGAATATGGCATAAGTGACAGGATGTCACTACCATGACAAAAGACTGCAATCTGTCTCGACAGCACTCTCTCTTGGTGGCCTTCTCTTGCCTTCTCACTTGCTTGCTCTGACGGAACCTGATGCCTCTCCATGATAGAGAGGCCCAGGTGGCCAGAAATGAGGAAGGTCTCCAGTCCACAGCTGACATGGCACCGAGTCCTGCCAACACCAGTGGAGTGAGCTTGGAAAGCAGGTCCATTCCTAGATGAGACCTCAGATGAGACCATGGCCCCTGCCAGCACCTTGATTACAGCCAATGACAGATCCAGAGCTGGAAAGCCCAGCTAAGCCTTGCCCAGATTCCTGCTCACAGTAACTGTGAAATAATAAATGATGCCTTAAGCCACTAAGTTCTGAGGCAATCTGTTTTTTTTTTTCCAGCAATAGGTAACTAATAAAGCACTGTATTAGATGATCAGGGTATGCTGTTGGCTAAAGAATGATTTCTGTCTTTGAGGAGCAATGGTTCTGTGGTGATCACTGGAGGGGCTACATGGACAAGGTCCTCAGGGTTGGGGCGACAAGTGCTCTTCATGCTGCCAGGTGCTGTCAGAGGAAATTGTGTTGAGTAGCTGGTACCAGGTCTAGTTAGGATTGGACTATACCAAGGAGTGGGAAGAGGGCATTTCTCACGTGGAGAGCAGTTCAGGGAGGCGTGAAAGAGGCTGGCATGTTTGGGAAGTGTCAGGTGGTCTAGTGAGGCCGGATCATGGGTGAATGAGGAGGGACCTGGAAGGGGGCATGTGAGGTGAGAAGCTGCAGGGCCTGGGTTAGGGAATAGGAGTTGTTCCTTACCAGTGACAAAGTGGTGAGCCCTGGGTTGAAAATTTTCCTGTTGAAATTGGTATCAACCAAGATGTGAAGAGCACAGAGCCCAAATTTGGGGCCCCCCCAAAATTTGATACTTCATTATCCACATAGTCTATGCCTAGATAATACCAAGCAAAGTAATCAAAAGGTCATCACATTATTTGGTTTGCTATTAAAAATGGTTTTTGCCTGATTTTTCATTGAGTTCTTTCTGTCAGAATCAATATAGTTATCTTTTCCAAGGTAATGGATGTATTAATGCACTTTATTATGATCATCATTTCACAGCACATACATGTATTGAATCATTACATTCTAAACCTTAAGCTTACACAATGTTAGATGTCAATTACATCCTAACAAAGCTGGAAGGAAAAAAATTTGCATAAACACAAAAACAAACAGAGACCTGTTTAATGGCACCTTATCCCTATATTATGGGCTTCGGGGGCCTTTTGACAGAAAACTACTCGTCCCCTAGGACTAATGATGGGGAAGTCCCCTTTCTCACTGAGCCTACAAGTTCCCTGGGCCTGCTATTACTATATTCTGGAACCTGGAGGGGGTGGCACATATCAGGCTGTGTATGTATATTTAAATTCCCCTATGGAAAGAATCAAGTGGCAGAAAGTCATTACAGCATTGTTTTAAAGGCTGTGGAGAATAACGGAATCGGGTATTTCACAAATCGATACCTCCATAGCCTCAACAAGCCCCACATCTCTCAACTACAGACGTTATTAAAGAGAGGACAGTGTGTGCCTGAAGCAAACCCTGTTGGAAAAAAAAGATATTTTCTAATCTGTTAAATGGAAAAGTTAGGATTCTGTGATGATGCCCATTTTGTTGGGGGGAAAAAGTACCTTGGAAACACAAATCCACCACTTTTCAAATTTCGCTCAACTTGCATTCATCTCTTTCCCAGTTAAATGATCAAATAGTTTAGCATACCTGACCCATTCTGCTCCTATTTCTTTCCACGTGGTACATTTTTCCTTCCTTGGATTTATTTACTTTATTCTTGGCTCTTTCCCCTACTTGTAGCCAATGCTAATTGCCTTCTTGGATAGCTGATATTTGCTTTATTAGCCGCACAGTGGGTATTAACATTGGGATGCCCATTTCCTTGAGCATCTGCAGGGCTTTGGCGGCGGCTGGGGAGGGGTTTCCCATTTTTTGCTGCATGAAGTGGGACTGATGAAGTCCTGGGCTCCCGTGGCCAGCCTGGCTTGGTTCAGTGAGTGGAGCTCAGGGATGTGGATCCTGGTGATGAGCCTGGCTTGTTAGATCATTTTTTGCACTTCTTTCTCAGTTGGGGACATTTGTACCAGAATCACTGCTATGGCGGGCCTAGTGAGTGGGGTCACCTTGGTGTATATGGAACAGCAGTGCACATCTATCAGTCACAGATCTGGGCACGTTTAAGCCACTGCTTGAGAAGGGACAACCTCATTTCCTCGGTTGAGATTTATCTGTTGCTCGATATCAATTGCACTAAAATCTCACTTCCCCACCTGCAGTTCTTGCGGATACCTCAGTCCTCGTTTGCACACTTCAAGTATGGGGGTTGCAGTCCCAGAAGGAAGAAAGATTGAGTGGAGGTCAGGCCTATAAAAATATCAGAGGAAAGCTTGGGGAGGTCCAAAATCACTGTAAATTTTTACCAGCTCCTCTACCAGTATGTCCTACAGTTTTTCAGAAATCACATTTCTCAAGACTAGTTCAAACTCCAAATAATAATAAAAAAGCATCTCTTCTATTCTGAGTCACAGTCTACGTCATTCCCTAACTAAGTGTGGGTACCAGTTGTATACATTGATAAGAATCATTACAGAATTACTCCTTTTTTTGAAGTTATGTTTTCTCCAGTGTTGTCATTTATAACAAAAGAACTGCCAAGATCAGGCCATAAGAATAATAAAAGGGGAGAAAAATCCCAAACAAACCCTGTTCTTCATGTTCACTGGGCTTCTCTGTTTGTAGCCCTGCACTCGACAAGCTGCCTAATGCTTTCACTCAAGAAAGTCAGGTTGTTTTGAAGATTTGGCCATTGTTTTCACTTCCCAGTATCCCAGAGCCAAATGCCTTATGTCCCAGTTCAATATTTCCCACGTTCACTTTGCTGGGAACATTCCGCTGTTGGCCACAGTAGAACAATGACTTGGTGTGTTTCCCCTTGCAGCACTTCAGTATTTTATTGTTAAGAATGGCTCATAGGTGTATAATTCAGGACTTGCTGTGTAACAGTCAACCGCAAACACGTTAATGTCTTAAAAATGTGAGGCCTGTGTCTCGTGCATGCTAGGTGCCCATTGTAGGGTGACTATGGGGCTGGGCTCAGTCATCTTCACTCTACCGTAGAGCTACCTATTAATTTGTACATTTGCCCCCTGTGTTTTGACAGGTGAACATTTTACTAAATATTGTATCACTGTGCAATAAGGATTGTCATCCTTGTAGCCTCTGATTGCAGTTTCTTTTCTGTCCAGTCCCTGACCTGACATTTTAGTTTTCTTCTAGGAGAGCTGAATCCCACTTGTTGGTACTCATTTCTGAATCAGTCAGGCTAGGTTCTGCTGTAGTAACCCCCAAATTGCAGTGGCTTCAATGACAAAGGATTATCTTTTATTACTATTACACATTGATGGACTCGGCTCTACCCTCCTCCCCAGAGATCCAAGCTGAAGGAAGCTCCCTATCAGCTTCTACAGGGTCTCAGGGTGATGTCAAGGTATAGGCACAGAGTAGGAATGTGAGAACAGTGCGGTTTCTTGTTATGCGGTTTCTTGAAGAGGGTGGGGATAGGTTCAGTTGGGAGTGAGGAGAAAGGGTGATGTCTTAGTTATGTATTTCTGTGTAACAAACAACTCTAAAACTAAGTGGCTTGAAGCAACAACTCTTTACTTGCTCACTATTTTGCAACTTGGGTGGGCTTAGCCCGGCAGGTCTGTTCTTGCCTGGGGTGGCTGATGCAGCCACAATTAGCTGGTGGGTTGGCTGGGGGCTGGTTGCTGCTGGCTGCCTCACTCGCATGTCTGGGGCTCAGCTGAGATGGCTGAATCTCTCTATAACCACCTGGTCTCCCACCTTCAAGGAGTCTAACTTGGTCTTTCTTGTTCTAAGAAAGAACGAGAGGCAAACTTTCAAGGCTTCTTGAGGATAGTGCTCATGTTGCCACTTTCTCCACGTTCTATTGGTCAAAACAAATCATAGGGTCCGCTCAGATTCAAAAGGAGAGGGAAGACCCCACCTTTTGATGGAAGAAGCCATGGAGAATTAGCACCTCTTTTAATCCATCACAGCAGGAAAATGGGATTGTGGCAAATGAGGTACTTGTTCTTTTTAAAAAAATACAACTTTATTGTTGAAAGTATTATATATGTCCCCCTTTTTACTCCATTGATCCCTTCCGACCCGCCCCCACCCCAGGCCTTCACCACTCTATTGTCTGTGTCCATGGGTTATGATATATGCATACTCGGTCTTTGGTTGATTACCTTCCATCTATTCACCCTTCCCTGCTCTCTCTCTGAGATTCTGCACTTGGTTCCATGTTTCCTTGTCTCTGGATGTACTTGTTCTTAAATCTTTTGCCGGGACATGGACATGACAATTGTCACTTCTACTCACATTTCATAAACCGAAGTAAATCACCTGGTCATGCCTAACTCTGAAGAGGGTGGGGACATGGACTCCTACCCTTTGTTAAAAAGATAGAAGGCTGAAACTATTCAGTAAAAGGAAATAATGATGTTAAACTTTTCCCAAATGTTGAATATAAAGGCTCCTATTGTTAGGGGTTGATAGGTTTTTTTTGAATTGATTTTCAATAGTGAGCTGCTCAAGTAGCAGAATTTACCAATCAGATTCAAGGATCTTAAATTATATTTCAGCTGTTTGTAAGATTCTGTGATGCTGTTTTGTATATGGCTCAAGCCTTCTCTAACGATTAATCATTTTATAGCCCTGCATTTACTACAATAATCTTCGCTGTGTCTGCCATGGATTTGTTCTCTTGGGTATAGCATCAACACATCAGATCATGATATTTATCACTTTTTGATAAGATGGGTCATCAATGTGTCTTTTTATTTCCTTAGTTCAAGGACAAGAATTCAATGAATATATGCATGAAAATGATTAATGATTAATTGGAATACCATGTACCACAAATTTAAATTTAGTAGTAGCAATATTTTGATATGACTTTGAAGAGGTAGCAGTAATTTGAAATTCCCTTGTAGGTTGTACTGTTTCAATCAGAGATGGTTCCTGTTTAAGGAATTGAAGACTGGTGAGAGATTGAGGTAGGTCAATAAAAGTCATATAGTGTTCTTAACTATTTTTATGATGAGGCAGCAGAATTAACAGTTTATTAACTACTTAGTTGGATACCTTAGGATAAGTAAAAAATAGAAGAATGCTATACTTTGTACATCAAATACAGTAGACTACATAAGGCATATGAACCTGGGAGTTCCTTATTCACCATATTATCAGATACCAGCATGGATTTGGTAAGACATTGGAGTTGAGGTACTTTGCATGTGTTAACTCCTTAATCTTCACAGGATCCATATAAAGTGGGCTCTATTATAACCCCCATTTTACAGATGAGGAGATTAAGGCCTGAATGGTTACATATTAACTTGTCCAAGGCCACTCCAGTCAGCAAATGGCAGAGCTAGAAATTCAACTGGGCATCCTGGCTCCTGGGTCCACGCTTTTGACCACTACATTACACACTCACATACACAACTGCAGAGAAGGTGCTCCATAAATATGTTCTCAATAAATGAATGAGGCCACTTGACGTCTTTCCAGAGGCCTCTATTACCCATGTGAGAATTACAACCTCCTAAATAGCAATCGTATCCCTGATCCTTTAAAATATAAACATATGGTGAAAGGCGGTGGGAGGAAATGTCAGAGAGCCATGTTAGATCTGCCAGATGCTAAAATGAACCCAGATTTCCAGCTGAGTTTGTGAGAACAGTGCAGCCTCTGTTGGCATGGTGTTGGGATCATACAGTTTTGGTCTCCACTCAGGCAAGCCTAAGATTTGAATTGGCAAATAAGCATAAATGCCCACCTCCTGCCCTTTGAGAAGCTTCTGAATTGGGCTACCTGTGTTCTTCACGGAGTGTCAACCAACGGCATGCCTTCCCCAGCGCTGTGCTGCAGTTTTGAGGAAAAAGAAATGTCACTTGAAAACGGAAGCGCAATTTACACTTAATAGTCCCCAAATCACTCTTCGAAGCTTAACTGCTTTCCCAGCAATTTTGTGATAGATAGCATTGCTTATTTTGTGTTACAAGCTACCCACAATTGGTGATATTTTTTACAAGAGGTCAGAAGGCGAGTAACAGTGTAGCTGGCACGCTCCGTCTCAAAAGTATTCGCACACATATATCTCTATATAGATCTATACCAGCAGAGGAAATAAACCCACTTGACCTATGATTGCTTTCTTCTTAAAATTTCCCTGTGTCTGTGTCATAGCTCTGATCTTAAATCTTAGTGGTCAAGTCACAGAATGTGCTAGTTTATCCAAGAGATTTAAAAAATAGCCTATTTTGTGCCTTCTGAATTTCAATGAAAGGAGAATTATTTGTCTTCACTATTGATCTGTTGCGTTGAGTAGTTCTTGCGATGATTAGCACTTTTCTGTATTTATAGAGAATCAACACTTCATAAATGTCAAAAGGCACTTTGCTTTACACAAGTGTCAGTGTTCTAACATTCCACAAAGTTAGCAATTATCATGAGAACCACACGTGGAAACTGGGAAGTAAGTAATTACAAAGGCAAGTAATTTTTTTTTTCTTGATAGAATTGGAAGATGAGGAAAAGTCCTTCATTGTCTGTGTTATTTTGATGGCCTGTCCTTGGCTGTGGAGTCAGCTTTTTCATCTCCCTTTTCACTTGGTTCTTTGCATGACAGTCCCCTCTCAGGGCTTGTATATCCATCAGGTGGGCAATAAATGCCTGTGATGTGGGATGCTTGTACCGGGACAGAGAAAATTGCATTTGGTTGTAGGAATCGGAAAGGGCAACTTTTTGGGATTCTGTGTCATGATTATATTAAGGTTCATAAAGAAACTTCTATATACATTCATGACAATGTAAACGAAGATTTCAGACAGTTTTTAAAATTGGAGGGTGGGGGCTTCTACATAATGTTTAAGCGCTGTCTGACCATTTACCCTGCACTGGGCTGCCCAGCTTCTTCCTGTCCAATAGACATAATCCATGCTTGGAGGTATTTTTTTGTTTTGTGTGTGTGTGTGTTTTTTTGGTCTCCAATAAGGCCACTTTGAAAAGTTGCCATAGCAACACTGGCCACTGGTCACAGATAATATAACAGGGCAAGGAAGTAGCCTCCCCTGGACTCCAGCTCTGTTAGTTCATGCTCTGTGTGCTGGAATGGCTTTTTTGGAGCTAACATTTTATTGCAGCAAAACTATATGCCAGAGACCCCTGGAAAAGCCATATCTTGTTCTCAAAGTGGATAGGTCACTTAAACCTCCCCCACTGAGCTCTGTACCCCACCACCTTCACTATTTCATGGAGCCCGTGTCCCATCTCTTGACTCGGGAATTGCCGTTCTCTCCTGAATCTTTCCCAATCACCTGCTTATGGAATGATGCTCAGCCAGGGCTTGGAATCTCTTCTCAACAGCTTTAGATGGAACAGGCAGCTTCTCAGAACTGGGTGGGAGCCCCATACAACTCTTCCGGTTCAGTCTTCCAGCAAAGTTTGAGCTGTCCTGGGTGTTTTTCAGCAGACTTATGCTGCTTATATATAGTTATACATGTTCCAGCTCTTGCGTTTAATGACCACGTTAAGTGATATTGCTCTCATAGTTCACAGGGACAGCTGGCAAAACCCTGTGTATTTCAGGAAACTGTAAAGGAATGATGAATTCCATCTGTCTTCCTGGCACAGATTTTTTTTGCTTCAAGTTTTCTGTGTTAAAGGTCCTGGGCTGTCACGTTTACGTTGACTAACTTGTCATGTCTGTTCAATGGATGAAGACATTTCTGCTTTCATATTTTTGCTGCTGTTTGATTTCCGTGGTCTAATTTCTGGTACTTTGAAAAATCTTGCAGCGGTTCTCAACCTGTGGGTCATGACCCCTGAAAATACATCCTGCATATCAGATATTTACATTATGATTCATAACAGTAGCAAAATTACAGTTATGAAGTAGCAATGAAAATAATTTTATGGTTGGGGGTCACCACAACAGGAGGAACTGTATTAAAGGGTTGTGGAATTAGGAAGGTTGACAACCACTGCTGGGTGTCTTTCAGAGTTGCATTTTTCCTTGTCCATTTGCCTCTGTCTCTTCTATTCTTATTTTTCTGGCTTCTCACTTTGGCTCTGAAAGAACATGATAGGCACCGAATAGATGTTGAATGTGTTGAATTTTAGGATGGACAGAAAGAAAGCACAAGTTGGATGAGTGCTATTTGAGTATTGCATCTTTATGCTGAAGTCTTTCAAGGGGCTATGGCCTTATGTCAGGAAGTAGAATAGACTTGCACATCTCCTGCTGAGAACTGGCCGTTCCCTGTTTGAAATCAAGTGCAGATGCATTGGGCTGCGGGCGGAGTGTGGGGACTGGCACCGTTTTACAGGCTGATCTGATAATGGAGAATATTCATATGTTGGAAAGATGTCTGTAACTGCCACCGGAAGCTAGCAAAGAAGAAAATAATTCCT
>NW_006292604.1:1393106-1402482 GCF_000327345.1 Myotis davidii | reverse complement strand
TGAATTTTGGAAATTGAAAAGATTCTAGGATAAAATGTTCACATTTCCACGTTCCCAATGGTGGAAAGAATCTCATAGAAAACCCCCTAGGGGCTTGTCTACAGTACTCTTGTAGCTCTAAATGGTAAAACTTTAAGAAAGCAAATGCCATTATATCTCCAGTTATAGGGGTCCATAATGACATTGCAAACAGTGAGGTCTCATTTACTATTTGAGATGTAGAAAAACTAAATGCCAAGGATGTTACTATGAAATACAATGTCATCTGGCACACAGTTGGTGTGTTCAATAATTATTTGAATCAAAGATCTGTGCTGCTGCCTTATCCTATAATTCAGGACAATCCCTTTCAGTTCAGTATACTTCAGTTCAATTCATCAACCATTTACTATCAGTTTGCAAGGCACCGTGTCAGGGACTGCAGAGAAAAATAAGATACAATCTGATGTTGTTGTTAGTGGACGTGATTGCCAACGTAAATACCAACAAATATAACATGTATACAACAGGAAATACTTGCTTCATGAGAGAGCTACCAAAAAAGCGAATAGCATGACGCAGGTGTGTGAACATGACTTCCAGAGTGCAGGTTACGGGAGAGAAGCCAGGTGGTGGTCACTGGCAGCCCCCTTCAGTTAGGTACAGTGAAGGGTCACAGTGATTGAATTTGTGGCCCAGAATGAGTATGTGGTGGTTTTATTGAAACGCCCACTTTTTAAAAAAAATTCTTTATTGTTGAAAGTATTACATATGTCCCCGTTTTCAAAGCTTCCTCTTGCAGAGGATGCTGTGTGGTCAGTCTAGTGGGGTGAGCAAAGACTTTTATTTCTTCCCAACTGACCGGTGCTCAGATCCTTCTTCCACTAATGGTTAGTTAGCACTGTGGAAACTGGCAAACCTCTCTGGTTCCCAATTCTTTTATCTCTAAAATAGCAATAGGATTCCTATTAATTCTGATTTGCAGGTTGTCATAAGGATTAAAAGGGATAGTACATGTAATGTGCTTAATACAGCAGCTGGCCTCTGGTAGGCCCTCAGCAAAGATCCTCCTCTATCTTTCTCCCTTCCAGCTCAGAGGAAATGTACATGAGCCAATGCATTTTTCGGAGGCTTTTACCATTACTATTCCATGGAAAAGAGTAGTGATGCTTCTCTGGGCTGTTTCTTTTTAGTAGCACTAAGAAAACTTAAGAAAATGAAGTATCTGTAAGTAATTTGAAGGACATTTGTCAGGATGAAGGGGACCAATCTGCTGCAGAGGACCAATCCACTGTCTGCGTTTACAGAAACCTAGTGTCAGAGTATTCTTTTAAGCCTCTTTCACACACATGCTCTAAAAATTCTCCTCGTTTACTGTTGAATTATGTTAAAAAAGTAGCCAGTGTATCTATGATCGAAAGTGGTGGTGGGTTACATTTATGAGCAATTCCCTGGAGTTTGAGGCTCTTTCAGTGATAAACGCATTATGTTGTGTAGTTTCCTCTCATATTTTATCCTGGAAGCTTCTAGTTTCTCCTTCTTTTCTGAAGGTCTTCTTGAAATACAGATTCCCCTTTTCTTATTTTCTCTTTTTCTTCCTAAGAGTCTTACTAAAGAAACCCAGATTGGCCCGGCCTGTGTGGCTCAGAGGTTGAGCATTGACCTAGAACCAAGAGGTCACAGTTTGGTTCCAGGTCAAGGCACTTGGCTGGGTTGTGGGCTTGATCCGCGATAGGAGGCAGCTGATTGATGCCTGGTCTCCTATTGATGTTTCTCTCGCCCTCTTTCTTTCTCTCTCTAAAAAATCAATAAAAAAATCTCTCTTATTCAGATAAGCTTTTCTTATGTGTTAGAAAAACTGACCTTGCTGACTTCCAGGCACTGAACCCCACCAGGAGAGGTGCATTAAGAACCACACCAGACTCTGCAGAGTCCCCTTGTTGAGAAGTTGGTGGTAATAGTTCTGTTACAGGCATTTTTAATAAATGGTAAAAATAACCTTTTAGATACTTAAATCATTTTGCTGCCAAGGGCATTTAATCAGGCCCGTTGCCAAATGCTAATTAATGATACAAGTGGAGGATTTTATTTAAATTTGTTCTACTAATATGTTGAAATATAAAAATTGCCAATTGAGAAAATCTTGTCCAAGGGTGGAATGTATAAGGTGAAAGAACAGACACGAAATTTTAAAGTAATAGACCTGCTGTGTTAGAGAAGGTCATTGAAATAGAAACCTTGCAAAGAAGATAATTTATTTGTAAAGTGCTTTTTGTGATTTCAAATACTCAAATTGCTGAAAGATATAAAATAATGAGGATTATTATAGGCTAACACTTATTAAAACAGGATGAATTCAACTCAGTTTGAGAGTGGTTAAGGCTGGGCGTGTGCTACAACAGCTGTCTCTTTCTATGAACATAGTTGCTCACCCTGATGTTTATGTTTCTAGTTGGTGTTAGTCCTGAGTTTATTTCCCAGCATCTGGTGCTGTGGAAGTTAGGATTTAAGTTTTTTTGATTTGCAAAGAAAGTTCTTGGTAGGAACATGATATGGCTAATGGCTAACAAGATTTCTTACATGCTCAGTGATATGTAAGTATGATAAACCAAACATGGCTGCAATATTTATCAACACGTTTTACATGGGGAATTCCCATGGTTCAGCTTTTTGCCACTACACTCCTGACATGTCCTGATGGCTTTACTGTGAATGAACACTATTGTATTAGCTGAAGGTAGAAGATCTGCCTAAAGTTAAGAGGTGAGTGGGGTCTACACACTTCTATCCTTACTAGTTGTGAACAAAAATGGGAAGGTCTATCTTCTTGTATTAGTGAAAAGATTGGATCTATAGATGTCTAAACTATAGCTTGTTATTAATGAAATGACTAACTCTGATTAAAGAAACAAGCCACTTGCTTCAAGGAGCTGTTTATAATGGTAGGCTTGATGGGATCCCCTTTGTGAGGTATAGAAATAGTAAGTAGGAAGCTATAGGTGGTTGCCACATTGAGGAGTAGTGCAAGATATAACCTCTTCTGTTCTGGTTACTTGGATTTTTCCCAATTTAGTGCCTTTGTTGATGCCTATTTCCCTGCCTAGAGTGAGCCTCCTCCAGGTTGCTCCTCCCTTTACATTCATCCATTACATTCCAGCTCAAATTCCACACTCACTGGTGAAACCTTAAAGTACTCTGTCTAGAATTAATGTTTCAATCAGCTGAAGAAAGATATTGAACAAATTAAAAATCCAGTGGCACTTATTGCCTGGAATATGTGACACTTGTGATATACTATCTTGTTTTATTATTCAATATTAATTATTATTATTTATTATGCTTGGATACCCATCTCCTGCAAATTAGATTTCACATTCAGGGAACGCAGGGGTGGTATCTCTGCATTTTCCACTTCTTTGCACAGTGTCTCACTTAGGAAAGTGAAGTGAGTCAATATTTGTTGATGAACCAAAGAATGAACACAGAGCGTTGAACTCAAATGGCTGCTGTGGACACTAAGCTGCTGACGACAGGGTGTCATTCTCTCTATGAGACAAGCTGTCCTGTTCTTTCCCTCTTCACTGTGGCCTTAATGCCAGAAGGGGGCCTGGATGCATCTCATTAAGTGAAACATTAACTTTTTAACCACACACCCAAGTGCTACAAACATCTGGGGATGCTGACAACAGACACATTCTAATCTGCACCGCCCAACGACTACACATGCCTGACACGGCTTCTCGGGGTTTCTTTTTGCTTACAGAAGAGCTCAGTCAACATTTGGATTCTGGTGAGTGCGGGGTGATGCAACTCCCTTGGCCTCACAAAGAGATTGTATTTCTAGTCGCTCTTCTCACAACTTGACATCTTCTACCTGGAACTCTGGGGACAAACAGACCTCACAGACCTCTCCTCTTTACAGAGGAGGAAAGGGAGGCTTACCGAGTTTAAAGGACTTGCTCAAGGTCACTCAGCTCGTTATTGGCAGAGCAAACCCACAGAGAGTGTCTGTGCTCTTCCTGCCACCTGTCTGAATACGATAGAATTCACAGACGGCTGCATTATTAGACCATCAGCTGTAGACTAAATCCTGAATTTTTTGGCTCTATTATATACTCTCTATCACCTTGAGCTATTTTGATCTCCATCTATCAAGCCTTGGGAGCCTCTGTCCAGTACAGCTCTCTCCTCATGGATGAGAAGACTGTATCATAGAGAAGTTAAAATCATTTATTTGAGGTCAGTGACAACTAAGCCCATGTGGAGTGGTAGTTACCAACACCTGAGCTTTTATTTTGGCATTTAGTTCTGGCGAAGAAAGGATAGTTATTTCCCTGTGCTGTTGCTTGGCCGGTCCTTCCTGGAACCACGAACAGGCATTTTTAATGAAGACCGTTACTGTGACCGCTCACCCTCCTGTGGGTGCAGAGCAGTGTGCTGTGCTGCCAGGAGGGAGCCCAGAGTTCCTGCCCCGGGGCCTCAGCTCTCCGCAGGGCATGGAGATCCCCTGCGAAGGCCTCTCCAGGTGTGTGTGGGGTTCCCCCGTGAAGTCTGGTGTGTGCTGACCCCTGAATTTCCAGCTTTAGGAATTAAGCAGCGCTGGACAGCTTTTCTTGCTTTCCGTGGTGACCTCCACATCCCCATCCCTCAAAGCTGTCCGAGGGGGCCTTTCTGTTGCTGTTTCTGATGGTGGCGGCTGGGAGGGCCCTGGCACTTACGCCAAGTGCTGCTTCTCATCTCATGATGCCCACTTCAGGTTCAGAATGGCACGGGTCCTACCCAGAAGTGGGGAATGGATCTCTCCCCATTTCTTTGCCTCCCTTTATCACTTGGGCCTAAAACCTCATGACTTGGGTTTACAGTCACAAGAAGACTCATCAGAAAACAGCTTTCTCAGACCATAGCCCCGGTTCCTCCTGAAGTCAGATGGCAGGACGGGAACGAGTCCCATCAATACCTTCTCTGCGCCCTTCATTTCTCCCTCCTTTCTCCCTAACCCCGCCCAGACTCTCCTAAAACAAAAAGTAACACCCTAGCTCTTCTTCAGCAAGATGCCACATGTGCAAACATTTTGGGAAGGTCCCAGGCTTTTTCCTCAGACCGGAAGTGGTGGGGGCAGATCACAAACCAGAAACCCGTTGCTCCCACTGTTCTCACATTCCTACTCTGTGCCTATACCTTGACATACATTATCATAGTTAATTCTCACAACTACTTGAAAGGTAACACTGTTATTTCAGATTGAGCGCCGAGAGAACTAAAGCTCAGAGAGACTAAGTTGAGGTTAAGGAACTTGCTCACATCAGGCGGTTGTAAGTAAAACATCTTGGATTCCGACCTGGGTGGTGGGCTCCTCGGCTGACGCTCTCCCCCTGGGCTTGCCTGTTTGGTGTTATGTAGCAGCCATCAAACTTCAGGGTGCACAAGGCTCACCTAGGGTGCTTGTTAGAAAAGCAAGGCCCGGGACTCCATCCCGGGTGTCAGGGACTATCACCATCCCCAGGCGATTCAAACCCCAGGAGACTGTGGGAAACTCTGGTTGAAGGATGTCTGCAGGGCCGGGGGCAGGGCAGAGTCTGCTAATGCCAATGGAATGAAGACTTTATACCATGTTAGCCCCACGGCACCGTTCCTGCTTGAGCTCTGTCTTCGGGAGTAAAGGTGATGCACTCGTGCTGAGGAGTGCACTGGGATGAGTATGGCGTGTCCTGAGGTGCTTGGACCATCTGCCTCAGGATAAGGCATTTATTTAAAGAGAGCATATACCCTGCTACTTTCATAGGTCCATGGATCTGTGGGCTCTGGACCCCAGGAACCTGCATTTTTACCATGCCCATAGCTGGGTGTTGTGCAAATCAACACTAAATATAAAAACAAGCAAGCAAGCAAACAAACAAGAAAGACTCCCCCAACCAGGAACAGACCTGGAAATAGCTCTATGCTGCTTCCAAAATTAGTCTGTGTTTGAATTACCAATAAGTGAAAAAAATATATGACAAAGGTGTCTCTAGGCATTGTTTCAATTAAATTTGTCATCTGGGCTGTGACTACCTTTTCCAATCAATCCCACAGAGGGGATGGCGATGAGAACACTATTGAAATAGAATCTGAGCATATTAGATTGATCCTTTTCCTCCCCTGGGTCAGTGAGATGTACATTTCCTGTTGTTTTCCCCCATAGGCTTCCAGAAGAGATCCTGGGACCCAAGTCCTGTGAGAATGCAATTGATTGAAACTGTAAGAATATTGGAACATAAGGGGTAGAATTAATTAGCATCCTTAAAACAGCAGCGCTAGGCCCTTGCATTTTTGGAACATATGAATGGTAACTGTTGATTTCTCAGCCCAAGCAGAACATCTGTTCTTTTGCAGAGAGTCTAGCAGGGATTGCTGTGCAGAGTCAGGTGGGGGTGGCATTGGGAGGAAAGGCAACTTGTATCTGAGCTGTCCATTTGGATTTATTATTAGACAGCACTCAGTATAATTGCTTTCTCAAGAATTTTTAGATGTCTGACACATACAGTGTACATCTTGTGGGGGTTCATTGGAACTTAGTCCTCTGTAAAGCTATTCCGATCAGAAATGCACATGAGAAGCACCCATCAAATGTAACAATCTGTATTCAGAATTAATTTTACATTAAACACGATTCATTAATTCCCATCAAGTCAGTCTCTCTGTCAACTTGCCTGCCCGGATCTTTGGGAGAGCTCAGCAAGTCAGTGGAGAAAGAAAAAGGTGATGCTGAAACCAGGAAAGGAAGGGATGAAGATTAAGCCGTTTCTCAAGAAGTGAAGGATTGTGAGAGCTAGAGAACAATAAGGTGACAGCAAAGAAAAGTTAAACAATTCTTCATAAGGAGAGTTTATATAAAACTAGTGCCTGGTGCACAAAATTCATGCACATTAAAAGGGAATTAGAGAAAATATTTTAACATTGCTATTTGCTCTTTCTCTATAATAGAAGTGTCAGAGATGAAAGAAAATTAGTAAAATGTATATGAAAATCTCCCTCCTGTCAGAGTCTGGGGTGCACCACGGGACCCAGAGTCAAGTCCCTGCCCACCCATGTGTGCCTCGAAATCACGCCAGACTGAAACCCGGTCAGCCCCACCCCTGTCAAGCCCTACTAGGTGGGGAGCGCAGCCTCAGGTCCCCCATCAAGCCCTGCCGGGTGGGGGCATGGTCTCAGGAGCCCCAGCTTGGTGCCCGGGTGGCCTGGTGCCACACAGCCTCAGGTCCTTGCTGATCGGTTGTTACAGCATCACAGTGTGACAACCATTTGCATATTAGCCTTTTATTATTATGATAATGCATTTTTCTCAGGGTTTTTGTAAGGATGAAAATGAATGTGTGCAAGGGCCTAGCAAAGTGCCCAACATAAAAGGTATTTAAAATGCCAGTTACTTCTCTATCTCCTCTTATTTCTACTAAGTGCTATGCAGCTGATATTTTTATGTTCAGACTTGATAGAATTGGATTATTTAGTTGCTGCTTCACTAAATTAATTGGAAAGTGAATGGCTGACTACATTAATTTTCTGTCTGTTGCTCTGCAAATAAATACGGTTTCTTGTTATGAGCTGAAGAGGGTGGGGACAGGTTCAGTTGGGAGTGAGGAGAAAGGGGATGCTTGAATAGCAGATTCCTTTTCATTTTTGTCAAATAGGTTAGTTATGAGTTTTTTTTTATTCCATTGCAATCAAAATGAAAAATCAAAATACTGTGGCATTCGCCTTTGTTGCATTTTCTGCCATCTGTGTGGACCCTTCAAGGCAGCATGGGGGGACAGGGTGCAGACGGGGGTGTGAGCTGGGGGAGTGTTATCCAGTCTCAGGACTCTCCTCCTTTTGCCTCCAGATGCCTCTGTTTTCCTTTTGAGGGCTTTGTTGGTAGGCTTTAAAAACATGAAAAATGTTTCCCACTGGTATTTTCAAATGTAATAAGCTATAGAGTTTGCTAGGAGATGGAGAGGGTCTATTGAGTGGGAAGTGAAAGGTGGGGATCTACACTTAGATTTAGATCTGTAGGGTTATAGGAATGTGGCTCTTTCCAATGTATATGTTAATGTTCGATTCCTAGAGTTACATTTAGTTGGCTTGATGGTGAGTGATGAGCGCTGTTGTGGGTATAGCCAGAATCTCTGACTTCTTCAGTGGGCTTTGAAATTATATCATGTGTTATGTTAATCCAACCTGATAATTTTATTTCTATGGCCTCCTTTAGTGGAGAGTACCATCTCTGTGACAGGGATCTGGGTTTTTGTGCAGTGGTATCTATCTATCATCTATCTATCTATCTATCTATCTATCTATCTATCTATCTATCTATCTATCTATCTATCTATCATCTACCTATCTATTGCTAAGATTTGGGAGATAGGCCCATACTGGTTGCTAGTGAAATGGTAATAAATATAGTGCTAATATTGGACTTAGATGATATTGAAAAAACACACACCTAAATTAAAAAAAAATAGAGAGTGGCTGTACTGGCCCAGATAACCTGACAATAAAAGCAAATCCATTCTCTTGATACCTGTTCCTGTGCTTCCTTGCACAGGTGTATCTTTCTCTCTTGGCAGGTTTTTTTTTTTTTCTTCCAGTGCCAGAAGGAAGACACTCAGGTGTCACAAGTGTATATTTTCTGGAGCCTCAAAAGGAAATTTCAAGCAGATTTCGTTAGGAAACAGTATTCATTGCTGAACTGCAAATTAGATTGCAAGTGCTTTGGGCATTCTTAGTAAATTATATAGCAAAAACCTGGAGCTATACTAAACCCTTTGAATTTAATTTGACTGCTGGCAGCCATCAATAGTTAAAAGATTTTAGAAAACCTGAACGCTAATGCTCAAAGGTGCTGGTAGGGGATGTTGTAGAAAAGACAGGTGGCTCAGGAAGCCAAATAAAACACTGGCCTTTTACAGACTGTGCAAAAACTAATACAATAGAAATGAATATACTGAATAATACTGTAAGTAGCGCTAATGCAATCAAGGCGCACACACAGCCTCCCGAGGTACAAGTGCATTTTCCAACTTCAGAGTTATTACTAGTACGGTGTGCCTCTCTGCTCTGCAGTCCTTGTTCTGGGAAGGCCTGCGTTCCCTGGATTGCTGGCCTGTGTCCTTCTGCATGCTAATGCAATATTCTCTTCTAACCTGACAATAACAGATTAGCGAATTTCTTGCCTAATGCAATTCCCGCCGAGCAGGGGAGCAGGGAACCTGACGTTTGCCTTAAACAGTCCTAAGCATTTTTCATATGAAATTCAATTAAACTATTTCCTAGTCTAAGTGTCTGTTCAGATTTTTACCTTTCAGCAGAATGAAGTTTTCCTTCCTGTGAAAATACTTAAAAGCAAGCCATTGAAGGAAGCGGGGTAGAGAGAGGAAGAGGG
>NW_006292604.1:1380223-1393036 GCF_000327345.1 Myotis davidii | reverse complement strand
GAAAATGGTCCAGATAAGGACGAACTCTTTCTTTTTATTTTTTTTCTTTATTGATTTGAGAGAGGAAGAGGGAGAGGGAGAGGGAGAGGGAGAGGATGAGAGCTGAAGGGGGAGAGGGAGAGGGAGAGGATGAGAGCTGAAGGGAGAGAGGGAGAGGGAGAGGGAGGGGGAGAGGATGAGAGCTGAAGGGAGAGAGGGAGAGGGAGAGGATGAGAGCTGAAGGGGGAGAGGCATGCTGTTTGGCACAGTCAGCTAATTGTCCCAGCCTTTGTTTTTTTTCTGTTCCCCTGGAAGGTGCGCAGTATTTTAATTACCGCATGAAAGATTTGTCTTGATTAGATGGTGAGGAGGTGTCAGTGCCTCTGAAAGAGATGAAAATGCACAGGGAAGGGGAAGGAGGCAGGAAAGGTGGATTCATCTTGGAGAATTTCTAGGCTGTCCTCCCTGTGCCCTTGCCACCTTCACTTCTGTTCCGGCTCCATTTCAGGAACAGAAGAAGCCTGGAGGTGTTTGTTGACACCGAGGTAGGGATGAGGAATGAATGGGTGAGGACTTTGCTGGAGTGATGAGAAGTGATGCATCAAATAGAATAGACCAAATAAAGCGGATGAACCTGGGGTAGAACCCCCACGCAGCATGGCCAGGGCTTTTGGCTGTACTTCCTGAGATTAAAAAGTAGCATACTTTGCCAGCCAGATCTAGACACAGGGTAGGTGGTGTGGTATACATATAAAGATTAATAAGGCTGAAACCCCTGCGCTGGCATTGCTATAGTCAGTGGGGGAGACAAACCAATGGGTGCCTTGCTGCATGGAGATCCTCTGAGAACATGCACAGCTGCTCCAGGATGGGATGCCCAAGGTCGCCACTGGGGCATGGGCTGGGTAAGGCTTCATGGAGAAGGTCGCACTGGTGCGCTCTTGAGGAATGAATGATGGGGACAGGGTCAGCCTATGTGACAAAGATATGGACTGAAATATACTAAAAAAAAGTAGTCATTAGGTGGTCACTGGTAATATCAGTGAGAGCAGTTGGAGGGAACAGAGGGGACAGCAGCAGGTTGTCCAGCCCGTAGGATAGAAAGGGCAGCAAAGGAGATCTTTCAGATTTTTCTTTTAAGAAGTTGGCTTTTGGGGGAAAGAGCAAGATCGATGTCTCATTAGAGCAGTGATGGCGAAACTTTTGAGCTCGGCATGTCAGCATTTTGAAAAAACCTAACTGAACTCTGGTGCAGTGTCACATAGAAATTTTTTGATATTTGCAACCATACTAAAACAAAGATTTATATTTTTGATATTTATTTTATATATTTAAATGCCATTTAACAAAGAAAAATCAACCAAAAAAAATGAATTCGCATGTCATAGGTTCGCCATCACTGCATTAGAGTGTTTTCAGTCTAGGCTTTCATGTAAAGCAAAGCAAAAAGGTTGATATCTAAGTATCTCAGGCCCCAAAGTATTCTCATGAAAGAATAACCAGACTCCATTTAGTGTACGTTTTTCAAATTGCTAACACGATTAATGAATCAGAAGACCATTGCTCAATTCCAAATTTCTCTTCGTCTCTTTGACACAGCCTTTCAAGGGGAATATTCTTCACAGGGAATCTATACAATTATCTCCTCTTTACTCCGGGCATTTTTGAATTTTAAAAGAAATAGCAGGGATAAAGGACCTAGTTTAGTTTAATGCGTTGCTTTAAAATAAGCATGTGATATGAATGAGTTTAGCTTCATATAATAGCCAGAGAAGCAGTAGACATTTAACCTAAGGTAACATTTATTTGTATAAGGAGCTTTTTTGAACACAGAATATACATTTTATTCATTCATTTTTAAAATCCTATGTGGCTTTTTGTTTGTTTTGTTTTGTTTGTTTGTTTGTTTTTTAGATATAGAGAGAAGCATGGATTGGTTGCCTCCCATACATGCCCAGACCAGGGATTGAACCTGCAGCTTTTGGTGTACGGGATGACATTCAAGCCAACTGAGCCACCTGGCCAGGCTCATTCATTTATTTAAAATTATAATTTTTAAGTTCTTTACAAAAGTCAGTATGAGATCCACAAATACCATATTTTCAGTTCTTTTTATTTTTAAATTGTATAACATTTTCATTGCTCTCAATGAAAGGCTTTGAAACACTGGTTGTATTAGGGGCATAAACACAGCTCTCCTCTGCCACCCCCCATAATTGAGAAAAAACAATCAGAAGTTCATTTGTAGAACAAGATACGGGAGGAACGAAGGACCAGTTTGGGTTTTGGGTGTCTGTGTGTGAGAGAGAACCAGCCTTTGGCCCGGCACTGAGTTCAGGTTGGTTCTGGGGTAGGTATATGTTCCATTTGGAGTTTGAGCTTTCGGTGTCCAGGACTGCTGCGCCAAGTTGAAATGGGGTAAAAGAGTAAGGAAAGTGTTTAAAAAATAAAAAAAGAACATTGCCTATTCTGGAAAAATTTGCGTCATCAAATGGCATCATATTTTTATCGTAGAAAACATAATTTTCCCTTTCAATTACCACTAGAATTTGTTTTTCTTAAAGTAAGCGATTATCGAATGCCGGATGCATATGTGGTCTATATATGGCACCTTCATTCATATTTAGGTGGGTGCTATATATTTTTTTCTACTTCTACTTTTTGAAAGTTTTATTTTTGGAAAATAACGGACATTTTGAGGTCCTGAAAGGTCAATAAATGTCGAAGCTGGATTTTATAGGATGTGAATATACTGTAATAAGTCCGATTGAATTATTTCTAGTCCGAAAGTATGCATTTATCTTTGTAAAAATTTAATAAAAATTGGGAGAATTCATCAGGAGGTGAATGTCAGAAATCAGAGCGCAGTGTTTTAGTGTATTGGTTGGTCTTTGTTGTGCCTCCTGTGGGAGACACTGAGGAAGTGACCACGAGGTTTGATTTGAAGTAGTCACATACGCAGAAGAAAGCCACCAGACCTCCAGACTCCAGGGGGAGAGGCCCACTTATTTAAAGAAAGTCTGAGGCAGAAAGCAAATATATGGACTAAAGAAGATTCGTTTACATTGGTCATTTTTTTTTCCTGAAATTTTTATGAGGTTGATAAGTTTCTTGAACTTAAAACAAAGAGGGGTCACTGAGGATGATTGTTCAGGTTTGCCCTTATTGTTGCCTATTTTTTTTTACTTATGTATTTCATAATAGTTCATAGTCATGCAATATTATATTATGCCCCTCACTGTCATTATTTCATTGTGCTTATATATCTCAATATGGCATATTCATGAAATACATATGAATATTCATACATATTCATGTATTTATTTCATTGGTAACAAAGATTCACAATATTCACAATAAAGGGAGTTGAAAATCAGTAAATCATAAATCAGTGTCTCTTCAAAATGCCTACTATTTTCTTAGGTTGTGGTGAAAATGGAACATTTTCCTGGGGGCAACACATTATGTATAAACTTGGTAAAGAAAGTCTTATCACTTTGCAAAAAGAAAGACAAAAAAATTCTTATTGGTAAGTCCAGAGGAAGCAATTAGAATCTTGTAGGAAAGGGATGGATTTCACCCCGTTCTCCAGTGCAATAGAAGACATTTAAAGCAACGCCACACATGGAATATTGGAATCTGCTCTCTGAGCCGGCCTTATTTCTGGCTTTTATTGGATAAAGCATCAAAGAGTTTTAGTTCAATTTATCTTACTCATATTTGTCATGGGGAAAAAACCATATGAACCACTAATCTAAATTTATAGTTATTTCGCAAAAAGATAAAGGCTTAAAAGAATCTTAAAAAGTTAATGCAGTTAACGTCCCTGTCAATCAATTTATGATACTCCCTCAAAACAAAGCAGTTTTAGAGAAATGATTTTTCTCATAAGGTCTGAGAAGGCCTGTCTTAGCTTTCTTAATTTCAAATTTCAAATGAGATATGTGGACAGATGGACTGTCAGAGGCATCCGTTAAATCACATCATGGCCAGTGCTGGGGTTTATGTGTGTGTGTAAATATGTGGGAGTGTAGCATTCTGTAGATAATACCGACTAAAATTATACACATTTTTCTTCCTTAGAATTCTAATACTTTTAGGCTATTGTATTGGAGGTTAATTTCATATTGCCTACATAGATTGATCTGGTGTGTGGAATTGTAATTACTATAAATAACACATATTTAGACTTTACTTTGATTGTCTAGTAGGAATATGTGACAAAGAAATGAGTTCATAGTTTATTCTGCATATGGAGGTTCCTGGTAGGGCAGAGATGTGATATCATATGAACTGAGTCTGATAAGCGAAATGAACTCCAGTAAACATGTTGTCAGGCAAAATGAAATTTTTTAGAGGATGAATATTTAAAGGGTCCTTAGTATCCTTATTGGGAGACAGTTGTATGTCTGTGCTCCAATTCAGCCAAATCTTGATGGATCAGAAACCAGTTCTGGTGCCTGGGAATGACCCAGGGCGGCTTCCGCTGCTGGTCATTTCATTTCTTATTAGCATAATCCTCAAGCACACGGAAGGGAGCCAGGAGATAAAACTGAAATCAGCTTTGTTCCTTGCTAACAACCCTGGCAAACTGTTGACACCTCTGGCTAAAATGAAGTTTGGGTATTCTCTGTGGGTTTCTATTATTTGGACTGTCCTGGTCTCCACAGATAATCAACAGTTCACTGCATAATATCTAGCAGATGCAAACCTGGCTCATTCTTATGAGGTAATGCAAATCAACACCTTCACCTGGGGAAAAAGTAACCTTAGAATTCACCCAGTTCAGTAAATGGAAGCATTTTTTAAAATGTGATTTTATTGATTTTCACAGGGTTTCAATAATAAAGGATTTGGAGAAAAAGCCAGGGGCTTTTAAAATTAATATACATTCTAATTATCTTCGATATCTACCAAAAGGGGACATTTCAAGTGGGGATGACCCTACATTTAAGTGAAATTGAGTAAGAAAGCACATGTAAAAACAACATATATTCATCCTCTCCTCCCTTTTTTTCCAACAGCTGTGCTGATCATTAATATTTAATCGTTTGAAATGTAAAAGCAGGAATTAAAAACTTTGTTCCATTTTTTATTTTAAATAGCCCCTACTCATTGTATACACAATGTCCCAAAATATTAAGTCAATGAGGAGTTTGATTTTGGTAATTTTGCTTACTTATGCTTTTTATGATGCCTTCCCCAATGGAAGCATATTGTTCATATTATTTTATAATTTTTTTTGTTCAGTTAACATGTTATGTCCTTAAATAGTCTTCTACAATGTACTTCTAAATGGTACATAGCATATTATATCAATATACTAGAATTTATTTATTCCCCTAATACTGGTCATTTGGTTGTTTTCATTACTGTAAACAAATACAGTTTGAATATGCTTATAGCTAAATCTTTGCATAAATCCATGGTTTTTTCTTTTCAGAAAAAAATACCTAAATGGGAGGCTTTTGCCACATTGTCTTCCAGAAAGGTTACACCTATTGATGTTTTTGTTTGTGATAATTTAAATATGGACCAAAGTCACAGGGCAGGGTTTCTGGACTATCCTATGTGGGTTGTCATATGAACTCAACCAGTAAAACAAACCTGTGTGTAGACACAACTCTGATGGCTGTGGTTCTGAGTGACACTAGCTTCTTTTAGATCTTGCTTTGTATTTTGACACCTTGAGAATAGGCCTGGTTTCCTTTTTTTAAAAAAAAATATATTTTATTGATTTCAGAGAGGAAGGGAGAGAGAGAGAGAGATAGAAACATCAATGATGAGAGAGAATCATTAATCGGCTGCCTCCTGCACGCCCCCCACTGGGGTCGAGCCTGCAACCCGGGCATGTGCCCTTGGCTGGAATTGAACCTGGAACCCTTTAGTCCGCAGGCCAACCCTCTATCCACTGAGCCAAACCGGCTAGGCAGGCCTGGTTTTCTTCTGGGGCTCAGGGGAATCTGTCTGATCATTCGGGGGTGTGGGAGTTCTCCTTTGGAAATGGGCTATGCTGAATCTGAAATCTGTTCTCTTACCTCCTCACTCTCCCAAGGCGGGAGTGTCTTTTCATTTTCTTGAAATCCTAAGATCGTTGTGTGTGGTAGGCAAGACCATGCTCTAACACTAACCATGGAGTTCCAGAGGCCTCTGAGGGCTGTGGAGGTGGGAGCCCTGGTCCCTGGTTGACCTTCCTCTAAGGTAGCGGTTCTCAACCTGTGGGTCACGACCCCTTTGGGGGGTGTCGAACGACCCTTTCACAGGGGTCACCTAAGACCATCGGAAAACACATATATAATTCCATATTGTTTTTGTGATTAATCACTATGCTTTAATTATGTTCAATTTGTAACAATGAAATTGGGGGTCACCACAGCATGCGGAACTGTATTAAGGGGGTTGCGGCCTTAGGAAGGTTGAGAACCACTGCTCTGGGGAAGCTTGTCACCACAGGGAGGCCACCTGGAGAGAGACATGTGCTAGAGGTCAAGCAGGTACGGGTTTGACTGCCACGAAAACCCTCTTCTAGGGGTTCAGGAATCCCCCCTTTGGCGCCCAGCAATGGAAGCCTTTCCTATAGCATGGTTACCCTTTGAACAGAGAAAAATTCTTCTACACATGTGGGACCCAGAAGGTACAGAGAGTTTTTATTTAAAAGAGAAATTTTAAACATAAGCCACATTCCGGATATAAATAAGCATTGAGGTTTAATCAATAGCATTAATAGATACCAGAAGCTTCAGAAAAGTCCTGTTTAAAGATCTGTTTATAATGGCTCCAAGGCACGCGATCTAAGGGTGAGGCCGACCACTGTCAAGGCCACAAGACCATAAAACTGCTAATTTAGGGTGTTTTGTTCTTAGGGTCTCTCTACACTTATCCACCATATTCCTCCCTGTCACAAGGTAGGAAAACATACATTCTCTATCCTCTTCCCACAGCTCCCAATAGGGGTTGTATCCAATTTTAGTCTGTAGTTTAAAAGGATATTAGAGAGCTATGTTACGGACCAAAACATTTCTCCTCTAGACTGCATGCCATAGTTACAAAAACAGACAGTTGTGATTTGCTAATGTAATTAGTAAGATAAATCATTCTGATGCCCGCCTCCATCTCTTTATTCCTTTTGAATTTAAACACTGAGGATTTAAAAATTATCCTATCATCCAAGGTTAAAAAAAAGAATCTGTTTTCTATATGACTCTAGCTATAGTGACCATTTTAATTTCAAAAATACTTTTCTCTTGGCTTCCATTGTATTGAACATAAAAATGTTTTTGATCATAAATCACATCCCCCTCTCCACCCCCAAAAATGTAATCATTGTATTTATGGTGAAAACACTGCACCTGTGCCTTTTCCACAGTGCTTCTGTCTTCACCTTGAGAGTGTCCTCACTACTCCCCACCCCTCTGGAACTGATAGGCCTGGGCAAGCGCCCAAAACAACAATGCTTGGATTCATGGGGACGAGCACTTTAATACCAACCTTATTCTCAGGTTTCAAGTGTTATTGTTCAGTGGTCAATTATAAATGCTGGTGAACAATGAGAAGAGAAGACAACATATTTTTGTGTCCTAAATGGAGATGCCAGCAGCCACGACGGGGCACGTGGGTTTTCTACTTGTTCCCTCGGCCTCTGGACTCAGTGGGAAGTCTTGTGTGAAGGATGCTCTCCAGCACCTTCACTGCCCATGGGAATCGCCATAAAGCCGTCTGCCAGCAGGCATGTGTGAGCAAATGACAAACGGTACCTGACTCCAGGGGAAAATAGACTCTGCGAAGCTTTTAATGCCAAGCTTTATAATGTTTGGGATGAAATACTGCACCAGATTTCTCATGAGGATGGGAACGACCTCAGATCAGTTTAACAAAGCATTTTCTAGCAGAAGAGAACGTGCTTGAATAGAGAAAGAAAATAACCTAGCACTTAAACCTTAGAGAGGGCCTCCTTTTCTACCTACTGCTGACTTTCCCCACTCTTTCATCCTAACTCCCATTCTGTAACTCCCAGCCATGCTCACTTAAAAACTCCCCTCGATGGATTTTCAGAGTTGGTCCTGAGAGCAAATATTCTGCCCCATTGAACTCAAAAGTATCTTCGTGATTGTCAGGTCATGTGCACCATTAAAACAATTTTTTTTTTTTTCAGAAAACATGAGTCCTTTATTTATATCTAGTCAGTCATTAGTGCCTTCCTGTACTTTCTTTTAAAGTTTATCTCACCTCTACCCCATCCTCTTTGTCACCATCTTAGCCTAGATCTTCATTTTCTGCCTGAATTAATGCCATTCTTTTCATACTATTTTTGTCTAGTTTGATGAGACTGGAAAGGGCAGGATGGATGCAAGAGAGATTTTCAAAGTAAAATTTGTATGACCTGGAATTTGGGATGGGGATAAAGGTATCAATGATCATTCTTAAACAGTTCCAACCTCATCTAGGTGACCATCTGTCAGGGATGTAGAGAAAAATCCTGCTTTTGATGGCTAATGGTACTGCCTCACCACTTTAATTGCTTAGTTTAATTTCTTAATTTAATCTAAGACCAATTCTAAGGATCTCCCCACCATTGTGCCTGCTTAGTCTACAGTGGCTTCCAATGGCATTTTTCACTTTAAGAAGCAGGACTACAATTTAATTTACATTCCAGCCAAGCTGGTGTGGCTCAGTGGTTGAATGCCAACTTATGAACCAGGAGGTCATGGTTTAATTTCCGGTCAGGGCACATGCTTGGGTTGCAGGCTGGATCCTCAGAGAGGATGTGAAGGAGGCAGCTGATCAATAATTCTCTTTCATTATTAATCTTTCCCTCTCTCTCTGAAATCAATAAAAACATATTTAAAAAAATAAAATACATCCCAGTTCCTAAATTCTATGTATTTCTGTCTCATATTGTTAGAAAATAGATGATTGTCTATCATCTGTCTATATCTTCTCTACTTCCTAATTATATCACTATCTATTTCACAATGGACATCTTTTCATGCCTTTTGCTTTTTTTTATGTATCATGAATCTTATATGGTAAAGGAAACAGAGTAATAATAAATATTATTGATCAGGCTTTAATAATGAGGAAGGGATACCGAGTATTCACGGCTTTATTTATTTATATATGTATTTTTTTAGTTATCTTTGCGAATGAGTTGACTTGATGTTACCTTCCCCTGTGGGATTTTCTCTTGATGTGTGGAGAAGATCCTGTTGGGTGTATTCACTGAAAATATGTGGGTAGATAAGGGACTAAAATTAGGTCTTAAGGCTTCTTTAAGGGTATTCCAGACCCTTCTTGCTCTGGCTGTTGATGTGGTTGAGGTTGATGACCCTCAAATTAGAGCAGATTAGTTCTCTTTGGCTGCAATCAACTTTCATATGATGAGAATGTTTTCAAAATAGTTCAATCTGGAGAAACCATGACTGAGAAGCCAGTTTATTTTCATGTGTAAACTGTATTGAGCTGCACTTTGAGAAAAGTTAATCATTTTTATGGAGTTTACTTTTTCCATTATAGAAGTAATACATGCTCATTACAAAAAATTCAGAAGCCAAATAGACGGAGTGAAAAATGTCACCTGTATTCCAGCTTCCCAAAGGTAAACAGGGTCAGCCCTCCAGTTAGTTTCCATCCAGCCCCCGTGAGGAAATATATATAGTTGTAATCATGCTTTCAGTATTTTTGTACCTGTTTTTTCTTAGGCAACTTTTTAATTGTTTCATAATACTATATTTATGAAACAATTAAGGTAACCTCTGCAATGTACTTACCTGTTGGGCATTTAGGTGATGTGCAGTTTATCATTATCCTAGATAATGCTTATAATGAGCATCTTTGAGCTTTTCTAGTAATTAGGATTAATTTCTTAGGATAGATTATGCAAAGTGAATGTTTGTGAAGTTCATTATAAATTTTGCCAAATTAGTTTTAAAAAGTTCTATCAGTATGTGAGTGCCTTTTTCATCTTGCCTGATCAGTGAAGAATCTTCTTAGTTAAAAAGATACTAATTTTACAGGCAAAAATTAGGTTTAATTGAGTTTTCCTCGATTTCTGATGATGCTTAAAACTTTCCAGTGCTTATTATTATTTGCTTGTTGAGGGTCCTCTTTTGTGAATTATTTGCATGTGTCTTTTGGCTGGTTATCTATCACAATTTCAGTGATTTTCATTTTTTACAGAATTGATTTAGTCGATTCTTCATGTGTTGAACATTCATTTTTGTTACATGTATTTTGGATGTTAGCTTGTTTCCTTTTTGTTTTGGGTGTTTTTTTTTTTAGCATGCAATATATTAAACTTTTATAGGGTAAAATCATCATCATCCAACTTTCTTGATAATTAAGAAAAATTCTAGGTTCAGCTTAAATATTTACCTTCTCCTCAAATGCTGCTCTCTACCAATCAATGGAAGGTTTAAAAGAGTGTAATTAACTTTTTTTTAAATATAGGAAACAAAAATCTTGGGATTTTTTTTTTTAAATGTTTACCCATTTTTGTTATCTAATTACAGTAAAATAATAGTGAAAAAAAGATTTGTGATTTAACTTTTTATTTCCTCCACTGCGGCCACATTTCATGTTTTACATATAGGAATTGTGCCTTAGAGCAGTGGTTCCTAACCTGGGGCAGTTTTGTCCTCAAGGGACATTTGGCAATGTCTGGAGATATTTTTGACTATTATAACTTGGAGGGTCATGCTGTTGGCATGTAGTAGGTAGAGCCAGGGATGTTGCTGAAGATCCCAGAGTGCGCACAACCAGTCATTATGCAGCTCACGGTGTCCGTGAGGCTGTTGTGGAGAAATCCTGCCCAAGAGTTAGTGGGAGAGATATTTAATTTAAAATTAACCACTTCTTTTTCTCTTTGCCTCCTTTTTCTCTGAGTGGGGAGTCTTCTTTTTTCCACTTAGTTTTCCTCCAGCATGTTAATGACTTCCTTTGGCTCCCCTTTAGGAAATCGCCGGCCTGGGGAAGTGATGGGCGTGGGGATTGTGGTTGATCCTCCTTCTGGTGTTAATTTTCCTGCACTGGGGACCCTCTCATGGACCCTCCAGGGCGCGAGTGATCTCTCCTTTCCCATTTTTCATCCCTTGTTTGGAGTGGATACCTGGAAAGTCATGATATTAAAAATCATGGCTAGGATATGTTTGCGTGAAACTTAGAAACATGGCATTGCATTTGGGCAGGGCTAGTTCTTCGGGCTGCCGCCCAGTCAGGCTGAATGAAGGGGCGGGGGTAAGAAAGGGTTTTCTCAGCTAAATTCCTTGAGGGAGAACCTACAATCAGGTTTGGGAGAGTCAATGCCAGTATAAAAATTCAGAGGTAAAATGAAATAGTAAATAATAGAGAGTAACTAGAAATAGAAATGAGGAGTTAAGTGGAAGCAGAATTGCAGTACAGGAGTTGCCATGAATTTCATTGGGAGAGGTAGGCTATTTCTTTACTCAGAAAATAGGGAAGCAGCTTTTATTTAAGTCCGTTCCTATTGTACAGGATGCTCATTCATATTCTGTAAAAACCATCTAGCCACCAAACAAGCAAATAAAACAAGTTCTTTTTGCAGTAAATTTAAGCAGACTTAAATGAAATTAAATTGGATTCTTTGTTGTAGGACTTCCAGAGGCTTCGATATGACAGTTGGCACTGGGAATCCAGGAGAGGGACATGTGGATGACTGCCCTGTACATTTGTCCCAGCTGAGAACCCTTGTGTCACAGAGCGGGTCTGGCAGAGCGGGTGTTGCACAGCGGTTTCCATCGTGGCTGCAGATCTGAATGAAAATGCCTGTGTGGGTGGGACTTAAAACCCCCAGTTGGGACACCCACCAGCTTTTGACTGGATTGGTCTGGGCAGGGGCATTGGTTGAGGGAGATGCTCACAAGAGACTCCACTATGCAGCTGGGGATGAGCATCCCTACATGAATGCAACACACTTTGGAAAGAGCCAACTGAGAGATAATGCAGAACAGTGTTTCCAAACTTGTCAGTTCGTAAGGATTATCAGAGGGCTCATTAAAACTGTGTTCTCAGGCATCACTCTCGGAGATTCGGATTCAGTGAGTGGATGGGTTCCAGGAAAACGGGTGTTCACCAAGTCCTGTGGTGAGGCTTCCACTCAGGCAAGTCTGTAGAACAGCCTACTCTTCTGGGTCTTCAGTGGTGACGGTTTAAAGACAAAGGGAGTGTGGCTGGTGTCCAGCACTGGAGCACCGTAGACTCTCACCTGTTGTGCCTCAAAGTGTTATCGTGATTAGCTAGTTTATTACTATTAATAATAAGAGAGCAAAGGGCAGGCCAGACATTATAGGCATGGCCATCTCAGTACTTCACCAAGGAACTACAGCTTCACGCTCCCCAGGAAATAACTGGCCCCTTTCCTGCAGATCACTGGGGAAAGGTGTCCAACAGTGAAGTAGGGGCAACGCTGGAAAGGTGCTTGCTTGTCAATCTAGCCTGGGATAAAGGAACATTGGCTGGAAGCTACTGCGAGCATGCGAAATCTTGGAAGGGTAAAATTCCCAGACAAAGAGTTCTCTCTCCCTTTCCTTCTGGTTCCCCCTTACTCTCTCTTGCTCCATGACCCACACTTGCCTGCAGTGTAGCCTTAAGCAGGCACATGGCCCATGGCTATGCGCACCCCAAATGCAATGGACTACAGGTGGAAACACAAGCTAAGCTAGCCAGATGCTGGACTGGACTGGACTTTAATATGGAGCAGAAACTCTACCAGTGGTTGGCAAACTGCGGCTCGCGAGTCACATGCGGCTCTTTGGCCCCTTGAGTGTGGCTCTTCCACAAAATACCGACTTCTGCGCATGGGCCACGAAGTTTCAATCG
>NW_006292604.1:1376475-1380146 GCF_000327345.1 Myotis davidii | reverse complement strand
CCGCAGTTTGGCGACCACTGCTCTAGGCTGTGACCTTAATTCTAGCCCTGCTGAAGACAACATTGGACGGACAGAGATAGGACCTTGGAGGGGAACTCCCTTAGTAAACATCATCAATAAAACCTTCCATGAAACCCCATCCTCCTGTGGGGGCCTCAGGAAATTCTTTTCCCCTCGGCACCCCAAGAACTCCACTTCCACTGAGAATAAAAGGTCTATTTTTGGTCACTTGCAGGCCCACAGACCTCTAAGCATGATTTTTTTTTTTATGCTAAGCAAAGTAAGCCAGTCAGAGAAAGATAAATACCATATGGTCTCTCTTACATGTGGAATCTAATGAACAAAATAAACTGAAGAACAAAATAAACGGATGAACAAAATAGAACCAGAGACATGGATACATGGTACAGACTGACAGATGTCAGAGGAGAGAGGGCGTAGGGGACTGGGTGAAAAAAAGGTGAAGCGAATAGTCAAAAAACATATATGCATGTCCTGGCTGGTGTGGCTCAGGTGGAGGGTCGTCCTGTTCACCAAAATGTTGCCAGTTTAATTCCTGGTCAGGGCACATGCCCAGGTTGCAAGTTCGATCCCTGGTTGGGGTACATACTGGAAGCAACGGATTGATATTTCTTTCTTTCTCTCAAGTCAATAAAAACATATTAAAAACAACAACAAAAAGAACATATATGCATAGCCCGTGGACACAGAGAACAAGGTGGTGAGGGCCAGAGGGAGGAGTGGAGGGGGCAAAGGGGGAGAAAATAGGGGACGCCTGTAATAATGTCAACAATAAAAATAAAATGACTTTATAAAGTAAATAAAATAACATAATACTTATTTAATTAAAAACAGACAAATGAATGTATTCATCCATAAAGGCTTCTTGAGTGCTCAGCATCGGAAAGTCCTCCCTTCTTTCCTTTCAGTCCCTCAGGATGTCCCTGGTTTGTAAGAAATGTTGGAAATAAAACAGATGGCTGGTCTTGAGTATTAAAAGGCAAATGGGTGAATGGGTGAGGAGGGATGGAGGGAGGGAGGAAGGGAGAGAGAGAGAGACTGAGATAGAGAGACAGATATCTCAAAGTGTAATATGGAGGGAAAAGCTTGATTGTACAAAAAAGACCTGACTTCAGATAGAGCCTTTCATGTCTCCCCGAGATCAGAAGCCACACCCAGTCTGGTGGCTTTTAAATCGGCAGAGTGTAGAGGTGAACTTCAAATTGGGTCGATCTTGAGGCAATTATTATTATACCAGTGCTAAAATATTGCATTAATCCTGTTTATACTCCTTTATCTGATTTCCTTCTAGAGTTCTAAAGCCCAAGGCAATTATTTTAAGAAGAGGTCAAACAAGCAGGCTGAAGTTACAAAAGATTATTGCCGTTTTGGTTAAAGCTACTAGGAGCTGTTATCAGCTAAGTGGTAGATTTGACTCTAAGTGAAGTTAAGAGTCAGAAAACATTTATTATCTGGAAAACTCCTTTAAGGAACAAAAACTATCTTCTTGTTATGTGGGAATCGAGAACTTGCTTACTCAGCCTGGTCTGACTACAAAAAGGGTCTCCAAGTGGGTCTTCTAGCTGCGGAGTTCTGATAAATTAGGCCATTACTCAGCAAGCTCCCCTGTGCCCGACTCTCTGCAGGGCAATGAGTATGTAATAGTGAAAGTTTGGTTAGCTCCTAGGAGACAATGTAAGAGGGGTGTCCTATATATTATCTAAGACTGTACCCCCAGGTGAGTGCGGCCGTGTTCTGTACCACGACACTCTACCTTCTTGTGTAAAGCTGATCAGGTGGCAATCAAGGGCACTCAGCCACCAAGATCCACCAAGGACCACAAGACCAGAGAACCGTTAGGAACTTGGAATTGGGAAGAGATGTCCCCTGCCAGCACCAGAGGCAGAAGGTGAAGGGTGAGGTTGAGCTCAGGTGGGGTAGGCTTGCGTGCTGAGTTGCAGGGGAAGAAGCTGTCTGGGGGAGAGGAATGTGGTGGAGTGACATGCAGAGAAGCCATGATGTGACCTTCCAGTCTCTGAGGGGAGATGGAAAAGAAAGGCTCCGGTGTCTGATGTCTTTTATGTTCCGGTTCCTGTGAAGCTCATGTTCTCAGGTGTCTGTGAGGCCCTCTGCACCCTTATGATACATCCCATTCAGCTGGCTTTGGCTGGAGGGCATCTCTGCTCTTTGCAGAGCAAGTGGAATAGAGAACAGAACACAAGCAGTTACCAAGTTGTGTTAGGAGTCATGATGGGGAGGTACTGGTGCTGCAGGAGGGCCTGGGGGTTGGCAGGGAAGGGTTACTTCAGGTGACAAGTTTAATTCCTGGACTACATACTACACCTGACCACATACTACACCTGACAAGCTCACGTGAGGTCTGCATGGCGACCTAGGGATGGTCTGAAATGAAAACTTTCTAACTAAAAGGAGTTCACAGTGGGTAGTTATGTCTTAGGGCGTATGTCTCCCTAACAAAGGTCAGTCTTCACTTTAACTGAACCTGTCTGTTGTCTTTTTGCATCTAAGGTAACATACCTTGGAATATCAAAGTAATTTCTTCCCCCTCCCCCTCGCCCCCAGACCCCTCAAAGCACACCAGAGCAGAGACCACACAACCCCTCACAATTACTGTGACAGTGTTCATTGTTAACTATCCTATACCTGCCTATGTAAAAGATGTGTCTATTCCTTTTACTTTTTATCCAATCCCAGAGATGTCCCCGCTATGGCTCTCTCCCACCTCCCTAATCTATCACCAATGGATTTCATGTAATCCTTTATATCTTCCCCTTTGATCCCGATGTATGAAATAAGTGGTAAAGTTGTCATTTTCCAGAGCAAAATCTTTTGCTTCCCGGAAACTGTTGTCAGTTTGGCTAAAATAAACTCATAAAAATTCTTACAGGTTTAGACATTTCTTACGTTGACACATGTAAGGTGAGAACTGAATGACAAGGAAAACCTAGCAGGGCAAAGAGGCTTGGAAGAGATTGGGAAACAGCATAGGAAATGGCTGAGTGATGAGAGAAAGCATGGCGCTCTCAAGGAACCTTGAGAAATTTAGGATGACGGCAGGGATAATGAGAGCTGAAATTGATGAAATTGGAGAGAGACAATGAAAGTCCTACTAAATCATGTTAAGGAGTTGGGAATTTATCCTGAGGCAAAGGGGGAAATATACAAGGAGGTTAAGTAGAGGACTTCAGTAATATGACTTGCCTTTAAGAAGAGTTACTCTGGCTACAGTAGGGGGAGACTAGGTTGGAACCAGGAGGACCAGTTGGGAGGGAGTCACAGCTGGTGAGGAGCGCAGTAGCAGAAGGGGCGAAGGGAAGTGGGACGGGTTCAAGGCTACGGGGAAATAGAGCTGCTAGGGCCTGGTCATTACTTAGAGTTGGGATAAGAGTGACAACAGGGTTAGAATGAGCTCCAGGTTTCCAACTTGGGGTATTTTCACTGAGATAAGTCTATCATGTGCCTGGGCCTTAGCAAGGTGATATTAAAGAGAGGAGTTTTACTGGAATGATGAGCTCAAGAAGCCAAAATATAGAGGGGAGAGCTATGAAGGGAGGTGAGGAAATAACCTAAGTTTTGGCTATGAATTAAAGAAAGGGACTGGGGTAGGGCAAGGGGATGGCACAGTTTGAGAAAGGAGCAGCCTCGGGTCC
>NW_006292604.1:1350494-1375712 GCF_000327345.1 Myotis davidii | reverse complement strand
GTTAGGGGAACTCAGCTTCCTGGAGGAGGTGACATTGAGTTGGGGCTAAGAATTAGGCAGATTTTACTGGATGGGAAAGTGGCAGAAAAGGGGAAGATGTATCATAGAGATACAAAATGGAATATGGAAAACTTTTGAAGAGGGAATAGTGTGGGCTTTGGAATGGGGACTTCTAAGTGGGATTGCAAGAAACCCAGGGCACACAAGTGGTTCAGAACATCTGTGTTCCCCATGTCCATCCGCAAGTATTTGGCAAGTGTAAAAACAGCCGACCTACTGTTTGACAATAGTGGACTTGCAATGATGCCGGCTTTTATGAATACGAGAGTGGTGTTCCTTAATATTTGATCTGTCTGGGTTGTGAGAAAAGTTTTGTGTGTGTGCAACGGATTGTTTTCTTCTTTCACTCACCTCTACCCGCTTCCCCATGCTCGCAGCCTGTGTTTGGGAACTCTGTGCCCAAGCTGCTATATATCTTCTCAGGCTTGATGCTACACTGATGTATTATTTAGGTTTGGTACCTAATGCTTTGCAGAGAACCTTGCCCTCTCACCGTTGTCATTGAGTGGATTTTTTTGGAAGACTGCAGCCAATTTACAGTAATTAATGTGCTAAGGACAGCAGCTGTAGGAGCCATTAATTCCTTAATCTTGGAGTAGAGAGGAATGGATTAGTGAGAGATAAATATAGCTTATGGCATTTTCTCCTGAGAACAGACCCTTTAAAAACTGCATTTCTGCTGCAGTGTGGGGGTGGGGTAGGAGGATGAGAGCCCTTTCCCCTTTCCTTGGGGAATTGTTCTTGTAAGAAGGAAGGAGCAGGCATGAGGTAAAATGGGTTCATTTAAAATGAGACAAAAAGGCTGACCTTGGATACCATAGAAGCTTCTGTCTTCACTCCCAGGACCCCGAGACCTCTGGGTGAAGAGTCTCCATTTGAACTGATACAAGTGTTTGGTGCACACATCAAATCTCTGTTTAGAGAGCCAAGCTGCGGCAGAGAGAGAGAAAGAAGAAAATCTGGGATGTTGATAAAGAAGAGATGAGAGGTTAGAGAAAACTTAGATGAGATGAGAAAGTGCTCAAAGATGTTAATGGAAATCTTTGCAAACAAAAGCTTAAAGTTTGTTCAATCCAAAGAGTCACTCAGCCATAAATATGTATGGGTTATTTAGATGCTTCCAAAGGTTACTTGAAAATTGTCTATTTTTCTGCAAAGAAGTGAGCTGTTTATTGCTTCAAAAATGTGCCTCAGAGTGAATGCATTTTTCGTGTGAGAAGGGAAAAATACTGAAATACATGTATTGCTGGGAAAAGGTTGATTGGAGAGCAGAGAGGTGTCTAGGGCTAGGTGTTTAGGATGGCTGCAGGAATTGTGCTTTACCCAAACTTTCAAATTGAGGAAAAAGCAGGCCACATTGTCCTCATGTGGCATTGGCTAGTGTCGGTCTTTTAGTGGGCCGATGAAAGGCCACGGTGAGGCAGGCTGTGGGGCAGAGAAGGGGCCTTTGTAGGGGAGTTGGCTTTCTGCAACAGTGACCTTTGGGGACTGAAAAAAAATGCGTCTGCGTGTACTTCATGACAGCTACCTGAGAGCAAAAAAGAGCTTTGCCTGACTCTTGATGGGATCTCATTAACCCATAGCTGCATTAACCCTACTGCATGGTAACAAAGTAATAGGGTCCACTTTTTATTGTTTGGGAGACTCTATAATAGAGAATATCTTCTGGCCACTTAGGTAGATTTATACTGGATCCCAATAAAGGATGTGTTGTAGTTCGGATTCATCACTTTGTGGACTGTGGGGATGGCCTTAACTGGATTGAATTTATGTCAAAATCAGGATTGAGACCAGGCCCTAACAAGTGTGATTGTAATGTCAATACTCTGTAGTAAAGGGAGTGTGGAGGACCCCCTTTCCATAAGACCCTCTTCAGGGAAAAGAAGGTTGAGAGATGACATTTGCTGAGGGTCTACTGTGTGCAGTGCTGCGCTAGGCATTTCTCATCTAGTATTTTAATTCAACCTTAAAATAATCCTTGAAAGGTATTTCCTCATTTTCCCATATGAGTAAAGTAATATATCCAAGGTTGAAAGATACACACACACACACACACACACACACACACACACTCTCAAAAGTGTTGAACTCCACCCTGTTGGGTTTACCTGCGAGTAAACGTGGCTGAGAATCCTGGTTCCCTTGACTTGTGGAAAATCAATGGGAATCAACTGGCTAAGTGCTTTGGTGATGCATCTAAAAACTCACAACTGTGCACCTCGCCCTTCCTCTACCCACTTCCGGGACTTCACAGCAGGCTGCGGAAGGCATGGTCCACCCTGTTGATCAACATGCTGGGGCTTTCCCTCTGCTCTCCCAAAGCCCTGAGAACTGAGACCAAGTGGAATCATATAGTGTTAGTATTTGTACACTGAAGAACTTATGACCCATTGTTAGAATATAGATGAATATGTTGGCTGCTGAGAACTGATGATAAGAAATAAACCAAGTTATTGGCAACATATCCCATGGGTTCCACTTGAACAAGAATGAATTATTCATTGGATGTTCATGGTCACAACCACCACCACCCTGGCTGCTTTTAGACACTGAAAAAGCAAAAGAAAACACCAAGTCAGTTGTTGGTTGTACTGCAGCAGCAGGAAAGAATAAAGCAAATTAATTTCAAACTCACAGTGCCCAAGTCCTCCTTTGGTATGGCTTAGTCACAGCCATGGGCAAACTACGGCCCATGGGCCGGATCCGGCCCGTTTGAAATGAATAAAACTAAAAGAAAAAGACCGTACCCTTTTATGTAATGATGTTTACTTTGAATTTATATTAGTTCACACAAACACTCCATCCATGCTTTCGTTCCGGCCCTCTGGTCCAGTTTAAGAACCCATTGTGGCCCTCGAGTGACACAACATTACCTCTATTTCAACTTCACGATAATTCTGAAATGTTAGAGTTTTTATTCCCATTTCACAGCCCGAAGATAGAGAAATTGACACTGTCTGCAGAGACCCATTCAGGTATCTTGCTGCTGGTCTATAGCCTCTGTTCTGGCTTTTATTATTATGACTGTGGCTGCTCAAACAGGGCCCCCAGAGAGTAGGAGGATGGTTCTAGTCCCAGCATCACCCCAAACAATGCTGTGCCCTTAGAACAGCCATGGGCAAACTACGGCCCACGGGCCGGATCCGGCCCGTTTGAAATGAATAAAACTAAAAGAAAAAGACCGTACCCTTTTATGTAATGATGTTTACTTTGAATTTATATTAGTTCACACAAACACTCCATCCATGCTTTCGTTCCGGCCCTCTGGTCCAGTTTAAGAACCCATTGTGGCCCTCGAGTCAAAAAGTTTGCCCACCCCTGGCTTAGACTGTTGAGTCTGTTTGAGGACAGGCAGTGCTAACTTGAACCGCTTGGAGCTATTCCTGATTAGACAGGCTGGTTTCAGGTCCCGGATTTTGCCCCCAAAGCATGACTCAGCTTGTAGGGCTTTATGAAAAGTAGTTTGTTTACAACCCTATTAATGAAGCTTGCTGTAAATCTGGCCCATTTTCACCTTGTCAACAGGCAGAACATAATAGTACAATACTAACAGTAGAAGGGTTTCATTGGTATTCAATTTTGATCGTTAAAATGGATAGAAGATAAACTGCTGAGCAGCTCCTCACAACCACATAAATTGGATGTGTGACAGTGCAAACCTCCAAAATGCATCTTTTAAACCTGTGAAAAGAAGCATTAGAGGCAGAACTTAGAATTTGTTTCAACTGAGTTGACAGTAATCCCAGACACAAGGGAGTGTGCTGGATACTTCTCATTTCTTTGAAAATTGATATGTTATGGCTAAAACCAGCCAATAGCTCTGGAAGAAAAGCTAACACATTCTTGAATTATCCTTGAGTTTTTGTGCTTTAATTTAAAATTGTTCAAGTCATGGTTGACTCCACCATGAGAGTCTTGACTGACTGGCTACCTGGTAAAAATTCAAAGTTAAATGTAAGTTACAAATAGTTTTACATATCAATTAATGATAGTGATGTATGTGGTTAAAGAAAGACACAATTGGTTTTTTCCTTAGTGTGTAAATATATTTTATAAATTTGTAATTGATGCTTCTTCGTTAGAGGTATACTTTTCCTTTGTGGTAAGAGAAAACTTCCAAGCTAATTCCTGCTTGAAAATCCACAGTAGCTAAATGTACTCAAACTATAGGAAAATATCCAAATTCCTGAACTGGCATCAAGGACCCACCTTGCCAACTTTATCAGTAGGAACTGGGACAATACTTTCTGTTACTTGTGTGGACCCAAATTCTCCCAGTCTAGAATTTTATTGCCTTCCATCCTTAGTTGTATACCCATCCTTCACATTTAAAAGCTTAATTTTATCTCTTCCACAATTTTATTTTTTCTACCTCATCAAGATAGAGTGAAAAGATAGCGATTCAGTTCAATATGAGAGGAAGATGCAAAGGGGAGCTGGAGTGGATGGCAGAATAGAGTGGGTAGGTGAAATTAACAGTGAGCCTGGTTGTATGGATGTTGAACTTGGAACATGGATAGAAGAGTCAAGCCCTGGAACTTGGGGACACATGGGATGGTAATAGATGAAAAGATAATAATTAGGTTAATAGAATGAATAATAGATGAGGAGTGGAGGTTGAAGATATGCCTCCGGGAGATGAAGATTGAGATGGGAGCTGAAGCAATTGCACACAAAAAAGATTTCTCTGAGATAGTCTAAAGATAGCAGGAAAGAGGGAAGGTGCATTAGCATCCACTGAGCACCTGCTTTGACCAGGCATCAGAATACATTTTATTTTTTAAATATATGTTAACTAATTTAATTCTTATAACAACCTACTCCAATTTTGTCCCTCTGTTAAGACATAGTGTTGGAACCATTTCTATAGTTGTTAAATACAGAATCAGAGAAGTAATTTGCCCATAACCAAATAGCACCATGTGCATAGCTAGGGAAAGGATAGCTGCTCCTGAAGGCAAAGAAAGAGCAGACAGGAAGAGTTTGCCTGGTGTGGTGCCACTGAAGCCAAGAAGCAGGAGGGATCTACAGTGTCAAAAATTCCTCGTTAAAGGTTAGACAATCAGAATTCAGAATCCTGAATACCACTTCGTTAGAACCCACCCTCTGGATCATTGGATACTAGGTGGTATTCTCTTGAGGAATGTTTTATTGTCTGTTGTATTTTTAGTTATATAATGGTTTCTGTGATGATAATGCGTGTGATAGAGACAGAGAGAGACACAGTAGGAGAAATCATAGATCACTATTCTCATATGCACAATTAATCTTCCCAACTAGAAAGTCAGGTTATAGAAGCTATTTTTGATTTTTTAAGATGCCAGTCCTTCCCAGAAGTATTGGTTTTAATTTTAGTGACAACCATTGTGGGAAGTATTTGACTTTTGACTCGGAAGTTTTATGTTCCAGGTGAATCAATAATATATGACACATCTTTTACCCCCCCACCCAACCCCATCCCCCAATCACATCGATAAAAGGCACTCTTTAAAATGGCCCACCCACATTCAGGCAGAATCAGATGGTCTATTAATTCAGATCTGAATGAAAGACTCTCACCTCTCTGGCTTTAGCTATTCAGGATGCAGTCTGCATCCAGTTATGAAAATGAAAACTTACAGTGACCACAGCCCTCAATCTCACACCCCATATGGCACCGGAGTGGAGACCTCGGCTTGTGCACTTGTATCTTTGTTCATTTCAGACTGAAAATACAATTAGACTTGGCTGTGAGACAGATGAGATCTGTCATATTTCCCCTATAGGACCTGCACTCAGTCCAGATCAATAAATACAAAACCACTTGCACATAAATTGCACACTAAGCTTGCGCCTTCAATACGTGTGGGCTTAAATTCACTCGTATCTGGCGTACACTGCTTCCTGGCCAAACAGTCTGTTTCTGTGATTAGTGCAATTTCATAGCTGGACCAGAAAAACAAGCCTGAAAACCACCGCCATAAAGCAGCAGATGGCTTCGCCACACCTTCCTGTAAGGGCAGTTCCCCCAGAAAATGGGGTTTTTAGCTGCTTGCTGTATAGAATGGAACTTTAAAATTGGGATGAGTTCAAGTCATTTCCTGAGTATAGTTCCATAAAGCTGTTGTTATTTTTTCCTATTCCTTCTTGAGATTTCAAACTGAATTTGTAATAAGCTTTGCCTGGACACGACTTGTTACGCGGAAGAGATGTGATTTATATAGAGATACAAGATTCTCTGTTTGTGCTTCATGGAGCCAGCTTTTACTTGATGAGATATACATGTTGGATTGGCTTCAGGAAGAATAAGACGAACTTGCTTTTTCCTTTAGAGACCGTTAACGAAGATAACATTTATTTGGGAGGAAGGTAAGCTTTAACACTTATCCCCCCTCTCCCCACAACCCCACTCCCCACACAGAGTTTAGCTTAGAGGCCCAATTTCGCACAAAGGGAATATTTTTTTCCTAGTGTCACACTGAATTAGGCTGTAAAATTTGCTGCTGTGGGATATTAAGTGAGGCAATTAACCTAGACTGTTTAGAGGCAAGAATTAGACATTTGCTGTATCTGAATAAGAACATCTCTATTTTCAGGAGCTCCTGTGGAATAGAAACCTCCTGACTTCCAAATATGGTGCCTGCGAAGCGAAGTGATTATGAAATCAGGTCAAGAAAAAAAAAAGAAACACAATATAATAAAAAGACATGTCAAGCGAGGTGGCGTCACTTCCTCGAAGGCCACTGCCGTTGGAGGTGGACTGCATCCTGAGGATGGCTAACTCCGCCTGGCTGAGTGCCCGTCCCTTCTCCTTCTGGCAGTTTTCCTCTTGGGAATTCATGGAGGTCCAGTGGCATTGTCTGATGCTGCCTATTTTGAGGTGCTGACATTACAACAGAAGCTTCTCGTGAGTAGTAAATAGGAACCTGGCCTTTGAGGGCTATTTAAAATCAATAATTCAAAGTAGGTGGAGCAACAATACAAAAAATACCAGGACAGGTATTTTGGGAGGAATCATATGATGTGTGTAAATTATTCCTGGAGTTGTGATAGACTTTAGATGTGTTTTTAATTATGGTGAGTAAAATCTTACTTGCTTACCAGGTTTGGATTCGTATGGGCCAAGGATCGCCATCTTTCAGAAGTTGGAGGAGGGCGGAGGCATGGGGCTAGAGAGTAAACCTTAAAAAAAACCACAACACAACCTTAGGTGTCATTTTATCAACTACAGATTAATTCACATGAATAAGCTGATTTTAAAACATTCCCCATGCCTGGGTCCCCCAATGCCAGCTATCTATCTATCTATCTATCTATCTATCTATCTATCTATCTATCATCATCATCTATCTATGTATCTATTAGAGTTCTAACAGGAAGTAAACAAAACACTCAAATTAGGATAATTCAAGGAGAATCTGAGGACATTTATTTAGAAAGGGGTGAGTTCATGGAAACCAGAAGGGATAGTTCAGGAAACTGGATTTGCAACAATTGAGCTGTTACCACCCCCAGGACTGAAAGGTGTGAGGGAGGAGAGGTCACCCAATCAGAACCAGTTACTAAACCCATGAGACAGTAATTCTCAACCTTCCTAATGCCGCGACCCTTTAATACAGTTCCTCATGTTGTGGTGACCCCCAACCATAAAATTATTTTCGTTGCTACTTCATAACTGTAATTTTGCTACTGTTATGAATCATAATGTAAATATCTGATATGCAGGATGTATTTTCATTGTTACAAATTGGACATAATTAAAGCATAGTGATTAATCACAAAAACAATATGTAATTATATATGTGTTTTCCAATGGTCTTAGGCGACCCCTGTGAAAGGGTCATTTGACCCCCAAAGGGGTCGTGACCCACAGGTTGAGAACCGCTGCCATGAGAGGAGAGAGTTTACTAGAGTGTGCCCTCAAGAGAGAGGAGCAGTGACCTTCAATTTAAGGTCTCAGTCATCTCCAGGAAACCCCCAGACGCAGCCTGGGAGGTCCATACCCTGGCCGTGTCCCCATTTCTTCATTCCTCCCACTCCCTGTTGGGGTTCCCCTTTGGATGGAGGGCACAGGAGTCTAGCGATGTGCTGTGTCAAGGAAAGAGCAGAGGGTGGCGACTGCGTCTCCACCAAAGGGAAGATGTACTGCACACTGACCTAGCTTACTGAGTGAGAATACAGTCGAACAAGTAGACTTGCTCTCTTTATAACACCCAGCCCAGAGCAGCTGCATCACAAGAATGGTAGTTGGAGCAAGTGGGCATTTCTGAAAGGACAGGTTTCTGTGTGAGAATTAGACTCGGCCAGAGGACAGAATCAGGAGTCCAGAGAGACTGGGTCGCCAGGGAAAAATCTTTGCGTGGACGGGTACAGGCTAAGGCTTGAGGTGGGAGAGCAGAAAGGAGGCTGGCTGGATATGATGTTTTGCAGTTGGAAAAAGCACCACCGAGTTCACGCCCCTAGGTTTACTATGTTAGAGACTGAGTCAGAGAGGCTAAGCGTTAGCTTTGGGTCACGTGGGCGTCACTGCAGAGCCGGAGTCAAATCTTGTCTCTAAACTTGCTGTCCACTCAACTTTTCTCTGTTCTGCAGTCTCCTAAACAAAACAGATATTACCCACCTAACATTTTGCCACAGCGCCTAGTGACAGTGGCCACTTTAGGTACGAGCCACATGTTGAATGTCATTTTGTGTGCTTCAGTCAGAAAAATCTATAAATGTGTAATGGGAAACAACTTAATAATGCTCATTACATAGTATGTATGTATGTGTGTGTGTATGTATGTATGTATGTATGTATGTGGAACTGGGCTATGTGTTAGGCTAGTTAGAAGGGAAAGAATAGTCATGGTGTCTGCCCTGAGTGGTTTACCAAGTAAATCATCTGGTGCATGGCCTTGGTCAGCATCCTCCCTGTTTTCTGTGCTGTTTCCCTTGGATGAGATGAGAGCTACACCTTACTCTTCCCCCGATTCTCACACATGCCTTCCTCATGGCACACCGTCCTCCTTGATTCCTCCTTTGGCTTCTGTGACTTGCTGTTTCTCCTGTTTTGCTTTTATTCTAGCTCTTTGCTCCTTCTCATACTCTTCAAAGGTTTGAATGTTGGTGTTTCCTGAGTTCTGTTCTCAGACCTTTTCTCTACGGGCTCATTGCCTGAGACGAGGTGATTTTCCAGAAAGAAATAGGGCATGAAACCTCCAGGTTGCTGAACTTACCATCAACCAATCTGGAAGAATCACGAATGTGGAAGAGTGAGACATCTATAAGCGATGTGCGTGTCTCTGAGATAAAAACAGAAACCACAATGACATCAGGACAAAAGGCTATGTTGGCACTTCCTCTAACTACCTGTTAATTACTGCTGGAATACACTTCTCCTGTTGGAGCTGAAATGTCCTCTAACAAAATCATTATGGCCATAAAACCTTGGAACTCATGAAAATTTATGAACAGAAAGTAGAGATGTTGAAGAAATGACCCGAGGTAGAGAAAACAGAGCCTTAGACAAAACTATAAATGATGCATTAAACTAAGTTAAATGTGAAATTGAAGTCCCACCACCTTCTACACTGAGTTGTGGGCGTGTCTCAGAGAGCCCTGTCATCAATGAGGCTGTGTTCCTGGCACATGGTTGCTGGCATGGAGGTGCATAGGCACTCCTTGTAAGTTAGTTACTGAATCAGACAGAAATTAGGTCATGGTTAGTTGATTTGTTCTACCATTTAGCTTTTTATTTCCATTGACAATGTTTATCTGTTTTCTCCTTTTTGATATTTCAGAGGACACACAGTGATTTGATTTCCAAGATATCTGATACTAGAAAGTTTGTGGTGAGATTCACACAAAGAATCGAGCTTTGTGAACCGGAAGCCTCACAATAAACCCATATCCTCATTGTAACGTAACCAGATCTTTCATACGTGTTCCCCACGACACATGGAATTATATGTACAGGATGGGACAGCACAGCAGACAATACCCCTGGAGCCGGCTCCTTTTGCTTGTCTAGCTGGACCCTCACTCATGTACTAGCCTCTTCTAGACCACAATTTCCCTGGATTTTACTCCTAAGAAAGGAGGCTGTCTTTGCCAAGCCATGAGACATTAAAGAAGATTACTCAGCTTAGCTGCACTTCGGATTCAGACATTCATTCCACGCTCTATTACCTAGAGAGAGGGGGGAAGACGAGGCAGACTTTCCATGACAATAAAGTACAGCAGGCGTGAAAGCTGGTGGGCAGAGAAGAGATTTGGGCTGTGGACTCACCTCGTGTGGGACAGATGCCACACCTTTCGGTTGTGCCTTTGCTAACGGAGGAGGCATCGACTAGCTAACTGTTCCCTTGGGAGGGCAGGATTACTACCCACTGGCCTCATCTGGGGGTCACGATATGTAAGTGGGTGCTTAGAAGAGTCAGCAGGTCTGATTAATATCCTCTAGGCAGTACTTATGAGCCATTTTGGGCCCATCAAATGGCTAATAATAAAATACAGTGGTGCAATTTGTATTTTTACTGCCGGCCAATTAAGAAGGGGGAGGAGAGAGAGTGGTAAGTAAAATGACATGTCCTTGCAAAGCAGAAACAACTGTCAAAGCAGCAGGAGAGGGGAAAAAGACACAGGGAAGGGAAGCAGCCAGCCACTCAAGGCAGCTAAGAGGGTCAGGCATCTCATGTCCTGATGCCCACCCCCTGCCAGAAAAGTCCCGTTTCCTGCTGCTTTGCAGGGCAGTGGATATTTTCAAAGAGAAATAATTATGTGGTAACATATGTTCATCCTGACAGGAATTGGTGAGTTTCAAATCAAATAGTATTAAAAAAAAAGTCATTTGAAGAGGAAATGGTATATCTCAGCATCCTTATGAGTTCTGTAAGCCTTGTGTTCTTGGGTTTGTGATTTAGCCTGCCTTCCTCTGTCTATTTTTTAAAAAATATATATTTTATTGATTTTTTACAGAGAGGAAGAGAGAGGGATAGAGAGTTAGAAACATCATTGAGAGAGAAACATCGATCAGCTGCCTCCTGCACACTCCCCACTGGGGATGTGCCCGCAACCAAGGTACATGCCCTTGGCCAGAATCGAACCTGGGACCTTTCAGTCCGCAGGCTGACGCTCTATCCACTGAGCCAAACCGGTTAGGGCCTTCCTCTGTCTATTTTAAAGGCACAATGGGCAGGGAGAAGCTTTTAAAAAACTTTTATCATTTGATTATTATTCTGTAACCCCCCAACTCCCCCTTGTTCATTGAGGGTGAGTATTTGAGTGTGGGTCTGTGAAAACGTGCCCTCTTTGTAATGTAGTAATCACTCCAGGAAGTTCTCTGGGCATCTCCTCACCAGGCTGCTGCTTAATGTGCTGGTGTTTGCTTTGGGCGCCTGGTGTTGTTGGAGACCAGGAGAAAGAGAGAAATGGAGGAAGGGAGGAGGAAGTAAGAGGGAGGGAAGGATAAAAGGGGGAGGAGGGACATAATTCGGGGTTACTTTATGAAGTGAACGGGGAAGAGGGAGGCAGGGGAGAAAGGAGAAGCAGGATTCAATGGAAAATGTTGTTGCTGCTAAAGACAAATGAGTGGAAATAAATACTGCCTACTGCCTGTGGGAGAACTGGGTGGGGTAAATTTGTCAAGATTCACGCATATCCAAATGTATTTCATCACTTAGAACATGATGATTGATACTGAGAGAGTGAACAACAAAAAAAGAAAGACAGACAATTTCTAGCTAATGTAGACACTAAATATTACTACTGAAACTCGATTGGAGGCAGGAATAGGGTGAAGTATCAATTCCAAGTTGGCTGTTTTAAGTTGAAGGAAATCTGGATATTTTCTCACCCTTTTCTTTTTCTTTGCACACTCTATTTTGACTTCACTTTTTAAAAGATGATTTTGAGCTTTATCTTTTTTTTCCTGGTTATAAAAACAAAACCCAAGTATGAGCCCTTCATCTCTCTACCTCAAGGATCCCACCCTGTAGTCTTTAGAAAAGATGGTGTTTGTCTTCCATCCTTTCTGAGTTGTCCCCTGGCCACTGTTTGCCCGAGTCACACACAATGCTTGGTTCTCCTGGGTGAGGAAGAGTAGCCACCTGGACAGGGAGTGGGGTGAGTGCTAGCTTCTCCCCATGGCCTTCCTCTCAGGTTATCCAGAACAGTGAAACTCCGAGCTCATTCTACCACCTGTGCAAACATTCAGCAAATAAACAACCCCGAGCAAGCAGGCACCCAACAACACAGCATGTCTAACCTGTTCTATAAATTCACTGAAGTACTCTCATTTCTCCTTTCAGGGGCTCCGACCAAAACCTGAGTGAAAGGCTCCCTTGAGGCAAACGCTACTGAATTCTCAAGACGATAGTCCTTTACTTTGGTGTCTGCACTAGGCAAGTGGAAGTCTCTAAACTGGGGTGGGACACAGGACTGTTTAGGGATCAAGACTCAGAGAACATCCCTGAAAACACAGGCCCAGGCTTGTCTAGGTAAATTTTTACTCTGCTCATGCAAGGGAAGGAGGGGTTGCTAAAACATTTTAGTCAATTCACATCTCTCGAATTCCACAAATTTCACCAGTGATTGCCCATTTCTAATATCCGTTATGCTCATTTACAACCCATTAATTTGCCCTATGAAACCCATTTCTGAAATTCAGTATGCTAATTAGCAAAATGTTTCTTGTTGATTAGAGATGTGGATTACGGAAAGCTTTTAGTAATCACCTCTGGAGTTAGGCCTTTCTGCTAAAATGCTAGTTGGCTGCCTAGGGTGTGGACTGCTGATTACAATTGTCTCCTTCTAGAATGTAGCCTAAGCTATAAAGAAAACCAAACCCTAAGCAAATCTATGTTATACTACATTTGCTAACTACTTAGTAAATTACTGGTACAATAATAGCACATGTGAATACAAATCATTGTGCTGTAAGTTTAAATGGTCATCTATATATATAAAAGCCAAGTGACCGGGACACTGGAACGACTGGAATGACTGGAATGACTGGAACGACTGGTTGTTTTGACACGCACTGTGGCCCCTGACCGGCCCCTCCCATTCTGATCGGGAGTGGGGCTGGCTGGCCTCCCATGCCCCACCCCCAGGCCGGCCCAGCCCTGATCGGCTGGCTGTAACCCACCTGTGCACGAATTCATGCACCAGGCCTCTAGTATATAATTATATTAACTGTGTGTGTGTGCCATAATCACTAACTCGCCTTTGTTGGACATTTAGATTGTTTCTAGCTTTTGCTACAGTAATTATTGACATGAACATTTTTATTTTTATTTACTTGTTCTCTTCCTTCTTTAAAATGAATTCCTAGAAGTGGAATTTCTGGGTCAAAGGTTTGCATGTTTAAATGTTGATACATGTTGCCAATGTTCTGCTTTCCGGAGAGCTTATGCTGGTGTAGATGGAGGGCATGAGAGAATGTGCATTTTCTTATGCACCTGTCAGTATTTGGTATTGCCAGCCTTCTCCATCTTTGACAAGATCTTGGTAATCCCACTCAGTCTCCTGATTTTACATTCCACTATGTGGATGACTCCCAAATGCACATCTCCAGTTTAGAGGTGGAGGAGAGCTTTGGAATTCACCTTGTGGATTCAGCTATTTGACATCTCCACTTAGATTCCTAGTAGATATCTTCAAGTCAGCATGTTCGAAACTAAAGCCCTCAGTCTGCCCTCCGGCCCCCACATCTGCTTCATGTTCACTTTCCCCTCGCAGTTAATGGCTACTCCACCCTTCCAGTTGCTCAGGATAAAAACCTCCATGCCATCTTTGACTCATCTTTCAGATGTCACATCCAGTCCTCTGCTACCCTATGGCCCAAGTCACCTTCATCTCTCACCTGGATTACTGGGAGAGTCCCCTAACAGGCTGTCCTATTTCTAGGAGAGACTAGTCTCAACATGGAAGCCAGAATGATTCTGATAATTTGTGAGATAGTATCACTCCCTAGACAGTACCCTCCAATGCCATCCCCTCTCATTCATAGCAAACGCCTGGATCTTTGCAATGGCTCACAAGACCCAGGCGATATTGTCCCCCTCCCATAACTGATTTCTTCTCTTACCTTTGTTTTCTCCTGCTCTGGCCACATTGGCCTCTTGCTGTTCTTGGAGCACATCAAACAGCTCCTGTTTTAGGGCTTCACGCTGGCTCTAAGCTCTGCCTGGGACACCAGCACGGCTCACTGGAGGGACCCTCCCCCACGATCCTATTTAAAGTGTCTCCTGTCCCTCCTTCAGCATCTCCCATCCCTCTTTCCAGCTTTGTTTTATTTCATAGCACTTATTCTCTAGTATATTATACTGTTTTCTTATTTATCTTGTTTATTGCTTATCTGGACCCAATAGAATGTAACTATCACAAGGATTAAAATTTTTTATTTCTATTTTTAAATAATTAACTTTATTGTTTGTAGCCACTAAGTTTGGGGGCTGATTTATTATTCAACAGTAGTTAACTGACAAAAAACAACGCATAATTTTAAAAAAATATATGTATTTGTATTGATTTCGGAGAGGAAGGGAGAGGGAGAGAGAAACATCAATGATGAGAATCATTGATTGGCTGTCTTCTGCACGCTCCCTACTGGGGATTGAGGCCACAACCCAGGCATGAACCCTGACCTGGAATGGAACGATGACCTCCTGGTTCATAGGTAGAGGCTCAACTACTAGCCACCGTGACAGGGCAACAACACATAATATTAAAAGAAAAAAAACCCCTTAGCTTAGAATAGGGAGCAGGGAAATGCAGCTTAGATAAAGATTATATATATTTTACATAGAATAACAGATACATGAATCAGTACAAACCAGTATCTAAATGAGGTTAAATATCTTATTACAATTAAGGATATAACTTTTTCCTTCTGTTTTCTTTATTCCTAAATCCCTGGCTCTTTAGTATAATGCTGGTCACATAGTGGACACTTGACAAATGTTTGTTGAGTAAATGAATTAATTAAACTGATAGGTAAAAAAGTTAAACCTCATTTTTATTTGCATTTTTTAAATGCTACTGGGTGAAATTTTAATCGTCTTGGTGTACAGAAGGCCTCCCGGAGCTTAATAAGAAATTCACAAAGCATGAAGAAAAAAATTGATAGATTTGACTGATTACAAATTAAAAACTCCAGCATAGAAGAAAACCACTATGACAAACGAGATTGACAAATAGGAAATTTACTTGCAATACCTATTTCAGAAAAACAAGGTTAATGGCCCTAATACACAAAGAGTGCTTACAAATCAATAAAAAAGATGAACACTGTAATAGGAAAATGAATAAAGAAGAAAAGCTGGCCATTCACAGAACAAGAAATACATAGATGGATCTGACAAATGTTTGCCATCGCTTTACTTTTTCTCAAATGTGCCTACTTTAAGTCAGAGGGATGTTTTATTTCCCCTTGCTTTCAATTTCATCTTCTCTGAATTTAATTTCCAAGAAACATTCTTATTTTCTCTAACAACCACCGTGTATTTCCAGCTGCTTTTCCCTTAGCAAATAGAGCCCCATAGCCTGTCTCTCAGATTTACAAATGCTTCTCCCCCTCCCTCCCTCCTTACCCTCCAAAATGTGCTATTATCAAGGGCAAACCTCCCCAGAGCTATGCTGCTGGGTGTGATGCTCTCCTCCACCAATGAGAAAGAATCGCAGTGTGAGGACCAGCGCCATGCTTATCCACTTAGCAGCAGTTCTGTTACAAATATGTTGAAGCGCAGAAAATGTGCAGATTTGCTATTTCAACAATGATACAGACCTTTTGGACTTGTGTAGCGTTTCATGAGCAAACGTGCCAGGAATGCTGATTGACAATATTTGGCTGTAGAGTATTCTAAGCTTATTTTGCACAAAATTTGTAAACCACGCTCTGAAATAATAATAATAATAATAATAATAATAATAATAATTGTTATTGCATGCCAGATGCAGTGCCCTTGTCTCACTTTGGAATGAGCATTTTTTTTCTCATTCAGAACTATGTGTCTCAAAAGACAAGGAGAGAATCATTAACCAGGAAACGTGAGTGGAAATAAGCAGCGAGTAGAAAGAGCATAGACTACTAAGGCCAAATAATTTTGTGAGACTTCAATAATGAGAGCATTCCTGGCAGACACCTACTCTCCATTTTAATTGGACCACCCCGATATTCCCAGAAGAAGAAGAGTATGGTAAACAGAATACTCCCCTGGTGCCCGTGTGTGTGTATAAAGCCCCAGAACTGGTGAGTATGTTATCTTACCTGGCAAAGGGGCCTTTGAAGATAGGATTAAATGATCTTCGGAGATTATCCTGGACAATCCTGGTGGACCCAATGCAATTACAAGTGAGAGAGGGCGTCAGGAATCAGAAGCAGAAAAGCAGACATTGGGGTGAGGCCATTGCCGGCGAGGTGCCAAGGCCAAGGCCTCCCAGCTGGAAAAGGCAAGGAAACAGATTTCCCTTTGAGCTAAGAAACATAGCCCTGCCAACACTTGGGCTTTAGCCCCTTAAGACCCATTTGGACTTCTGACCTGAGCCGCAGGCATACCTCGTTGTGGACTCAGTATCTGGAAGGTGCGGTGGGAAGCAGGGCCTTGCCCAGGTGTGCCTTCCATGCGCGATCACTGAGACTCGCGGGGCTCGGGTCTGGCCGCACAGCAGATGCACCTGTGCAACTTGGTAAAACTACGGAAGCCCAGCTCTGTCCACACCTATTGGATTTCCTTCTCCAGCTTCGGAGACCTGGTCTTGCTCCTTTATCTCAGGTCCCAGTGGTGACAGGGAGGTCAGGAAACAGGGTGTCTGAGCTTTCGTTGTAGCTGCAGCTGTTGGTGCCCATACAGACTTCAAAAGGAGCACCCTCCAGTTGGCCAGGAGGTCCCCTGTCCTGGCCCCATCACTCCTGCAGAACAGCCCCGTGAGCCAGCTGGAGCACCTGACCGTGTCCCTATGGCCCACTCAGGGGAAGTGCCTGGTGAGAGCTGCTGGTCACTGTTGCCCCAGGAGGACTCATGGAGGAACATCACAGGCCCGCTTCATTACATGGTTAGTGTTGCTCTTTTCTTTCCTCCCTTCCTTCCTTCCTTCCTTCCTTCCTTCCTTCCTTCCTTCCTTCCTTCCTTCCTTCCTTTCTTCCTTCACAACCTGGGCATGTGCCCTTGACCTGAATCGAATCAGGATCCTTCAGTCCACAGGCTGAAGCTCCATCCACTGAGCCAAACTGGCTAGGGCTGTTATTGTTTTAATTAGAAAGAACAGAAAAAAAAAGAGAGAGTGTAAGTATTCTAAAAAGTTACTTTGCAGGGAAAATCAGACAATACTGTTATTCTGAAAGGAGTAGAGCTCAGGCCAGGACCCAATACATGGAAAGGATGGTCACAGATGCTGCCTCATACTCTCGTATGGAGTCGTTGCACTAAAAGGATTAGCAGTAGGGAAGAAAAATAGAGAGTTGAGCAGATCATGAAATTCAGTCCTAATTGATCCCTCATTGTTTCAAAAATGCTGAGGTCAGATCTTGGAGCGGGCACTCCTTGTCCCCTCTGTGAGTGCCTGGGGCTGGGGATGCACAGCGGGGGGTGTTGCTGCTCTGGGGCTCCCAGAGCCCTGGAGAGATGAGGAGCCTTGTTTCTAGGAACCCAAGCAGGTGAGTGGAGGAGGCACTCAGTGCCCGCAAGGAGGGGGATGGGGGGGGCCAAGTGCATACTTTATTCAACCTGCATTGTTTTGTAATTAGCTCTGCTCTACCTTCTTGTGGGGGTGATGTGATGGAAATTCGGATGGTGATAAGATGTGCAAAAGTTTAATTAAGAGAATGCCAGGATGCATAAGGGTCCTGGGGTCATTCAATGTCTGGCCAGGGGCCAACAGGGCTTATTAGGTTTCCAAAATGGACCTATCAGTAGGTATGTTTAAGGATGGCTTAGAAACAAGGTGCTGGGAAATTTAAGGTGAGAAAAAAATAATCTTAGGATTTTCTAGACTTTTATTATTCCTGGATTCAAAGCTCTCATTCTTGGACGAGTTTTTGAAGAGGGGTGAAATGGGGGGAAAAGTATGGACTTGTCCTGGCCAGTGTGGCTCAGTTGGTTGTCCCATGCACCGAAAGGTCAACAGATTGATCCAGTTCCATTCCCAGTCACGCATGTGCCCAGGTTGCGGACTTGATTGCCAGGAGGGAGGGTGCAGAAGGCAGCCGATTGATATTTCTCTCTCTCCCCCTTCCTCTCTCTCTAAAATCAACACACACACACACACACACACACACACACATATATATATAGTATGGATTTTATTGGATGCTCCCAAGATATGTTACTTATCAAAGTGGATAAGTGTGCTGTTATTCTCTTCCTTGAGGAAAACATTATTTATTCAAAAAAAGGACACATTTGTTGGTTGGTACCTCTGTTACCATGGAAACATACACTTAAAAAATAAGAAAAATCGTTTACTACATTAATTTTCAGCCCTCCTGCACGACCTACCCTTTTCCTTTGGCGTGTGGCACGGCAGAATGGTTCTGACCCAGGTCAAGGTTTGAGTGCTGTCCCAGGAGGCAAGCCCAGCATCCTCTTCTCTCTCCTGCCTCACGGATTGGCCAATATGCATTTTAAACGCACGCTTTCAGTGGGACGAGTTTGCCTTAGGCTCCACATAAGCTCTGTGAAGCAGAGCACTCTGCCTATAGGATGTGGCTGACTAGCCCTGGGAGGAGAAGTCATTTGGGATGGAGTTGGTGGCAGACCACAGCCGGGATTTCCACGTGGCTGCTTCCCTCGGTTCTCTGGATGCTCTAATTAGCTCTGCTCTGCCTTTCCTGTGGGTGTGATACGGTGGAAATTGGGATGATGGTAATTTATTAAAAAGTTTAATTAATAATCCTGGTCCTGTTTGTGTGCTCATCCTTAAACCTCCCACGTAATTCACTTCTTTGGAGAGAGCGGACCATGGAGAAGAAGGAGCTTGCTGTGGTGCTCGAGGTGAGCAGAGGCTTTGGAGACAGGCACCCCTTGCTGTACCTCTGACACGTTTGGTAACCTGGGGCAGGTGACAATCTCCTCAAGCCTTGATTTCATCATCTGAGAACTAGGGACCACAGTTCCCGCATCACAGTGCCTTAATGAACATTTAAGGAGACAATACTGTCTACAGAACATGCTTAGCATCTTGCTGGGCTGTCAGTGTGGCGACGATTATAAACATCCCTGACAGATACCAGATGTGTTCATCACTTCCCAACACTCCCAGGGGAAGAAAGGACACTTCTGTTGCAGCAGCAGGGTCACAGGGCTCCCACATTCCTCCAAGAAGACCCCCGAGATGCCTACTCTCCTGTTTGCAGCTCTATTGGACTCTAAACACCACCAATTTCACTCTAATGCCAGCGTAAACTTGAAAATATGATTTTTTTTATTTATTCAAGAAATATATTTTTGGGTACCTGTTCTATGCCAGGCCCTGTGCTAGGTGCTGGGGAAGAGACGATGAATAAGCTAGCAATGGCTTCTGCTGTCATGACTGTTACAGTGTTGGTGGGGACAAAAAAGATAAATGACTAGGCAGTTATAAGGCAACGTGTTTAGTGCTGTGGCAGGAATATGGTCCCACCAGAGCCTTTTTCTGGGGCACCTTACCCTGGTTTGGGAGGGGCGTCTCTGGAAATGAGGTGATTTTTAGAGCCATCTCAGAACTGGAGGCCTATTCAAGGGCCCTTCTCTCTCTGCCAGAGCTGCCCTGAATTGCTAGAATCCACTCATTTTTGCATTCACTCCCTCACTCATTTGTTCACTCACTCACTCACTCATTTGTTCACTCACTCGCTCACTCACTCATGTTTATCGAGTGCCTATTAGTTTCCAGGCTCTGTGCCAAGCTCTGTGATAACTATGGTGGGAAATACAGACATGGCCCCTTCCCTTATAGAGCTTACAGTTAGTGGGAAGTGGGGTGGTATAAAACTAAACATATGGAGGTAATAGAAGAATTTCTCCGATGGCAGAGGGAAAGGCGCTGTGAGATCATCCAGCCGGGGAGGGGTTTGCATTCTGAGCTGAGACCTGAGGGAGAACAGGACCCAGGTGAGGGAAGAGGTCGGTAGGGCCGTCCAGCTAGAAGGAGCAGCTCAGTGAGGGAAGGTCCTGAGGGGAGGGAGAGCTTGGCCCTGAAGGGTAGAGAGAAGGTCAGAGTGGCTGGAGGGCATGTGGGGGAGCAGTGGGGATTGGCTAGAAGCATCTGGGCAGCGCTGGCAGGAGGGAGGCATTCCTATTCCAGAGTCTTGGAATCTGATTAGCTCTCCCCGCCCCTATCCCCTCTTCAGTTCTTCTCTGGTGTTCAGTATGATAGAGGTTAAGGGAGGTGTTTTCGGGAGTTTAGGATTATCCTCGGTGGGGGATGCTATAGTGTGTTGCCCAAGTCCCCTTTAAGGAATAAAGAATTTATTTCCTCAGCTGCCCTGAGTGCAGCTGACTTGAGAGCTCTCAGCTCTCAGCTCTCCTGGGTCGCCTCAGCTGAAGGGAGCTGCCTTGCCTACTGCCTAGGGTGGTCCACAGCCAGTGACCGACTGACAGTTATAGGAGTGCAAAGGCTCAACCACCTCACCCCAATTTGGGACACCTCTGAAGGGTCACCCCAGCTCCAGAGTTCCCTGAGGGGTTGGCTGAGGTCTCCCTCTGTCCCTCCCTGGGCAGGTGGTGATCCCAGGAACACCCCTGAATGTACATCCTGTCTCAGTGTTGACTTTCGGAGAGCCCTAACCTGGAACAGCCTTAAAATTCAACCCCTATTGGAACAGAGTGGATATATGAACATCCCTCAGCAAAGATAGACTGGTTTCTGGAAAAGCAAGGATCTGATTATATCTGGACAGGATTTGCCAGTGAGGAAGTTTGTTCAGTTGTAGATAGAGAGAATAAAAAGGTGCAGAGAAAGAACCCCCCTTACCGCCCCCCTCCCCCCAAGACTTGTCTAAGGAAGTGGAAGCCCAGCCACTTGAATTCAGGGTCTACGATGGGATTAGTGTTTTGTTTTTTTTCTGGATGAAGAATTGTTTTTATTAACTCAGTCACAAACCTTCTCATTACATTATTTGTGAGTCTTTTCCAGTTGTAAAGCACATCTTAGTCGAGGGAAACTGGCTGGAGCTGTTGCTTTGATTTCCTTCTCCATTGTTTGGTTCTTATTTCTGAGATGCCTGTCCTTGGTTGTTGGCCTGTAATGTTCTTATCTTGTCACTCGGATCTTCCAATCCTTTCTTTCTGTTCTGTTGTCCAGAGAAGTTCCTAGTGAAATCTCTCAGACCCTCTGTTGAGATGTTTGTATCTGTGAAGCGTAGTTTTAATTTCCAAGAGCGTTTCATTCCCTGAACATTCGTTTTTACAGCCACTTCCTGTTGTGCTTACAGTTGCAATGTCTTTCCTTAATTTCTCCGAGAAGAGCAGTAACTTGTTTTTTAAGTTTTCTTCTCCCAGCGTGGTTTCTGTTTCCTCCAAGTCATCTGCTTACGTGTAAGATGGGGGACGACCACCAATCTGGCAGCTCTGAGCAGGTGGTTGAGGGGCTGGGAAGGATAGGGGGATCACTCCCCAATGAAACCACATCTTGGGGGAGCGGGGTGCCAGTGGCTGCTAGTGAAGGATCTGCAGGGCACTCTGGCTGGCCGTTGGGGTCCCCTTGCTGTGAGCCTCTTCAGGTATTTTCTGAGTCCTCTAAGAAGGCACTGCCAGCCTCTTGCATCTGGAAGAGAAGCTGTAGATTTGTTGATATGCCACCATCATGACATTCCATTAAACCTGCAAACAAAGACATGTCTTCTGATTTGGGGTTCACCAGCTCCCCTCCTGATTGTGGGCAGCCTTGCCCTATAAGTCTGCCCGGCAGAAGGGTGAGGTGGAGAGTGTTCCGCTGTGGCTCACCTGGCAGGTCTAATTTGTGTTGGCCATTAATGCTTTGGGATTCCGGTGTTATACATGATTGCTGTTCCTTGTCTATCACTGAGGTTGACTGGGCCTCTGGCTGGACAGACCTGGACTGTTTGGAGACAGCCAGCTGGCTTTCCCTGGAGGCAATGTGCTAAATCCTTGTGCTCTGAACAGGCATTTTTCTTTTTAAAGTCCACATCCATATTTCTTGAATCTGTTTGGACCGATCCATCCACTGCATCATAGGCTTGAAATTCACCTGGCTGGCTTTTGTTAAACTCATAAGCCAAAGGTATTTTAAGTATTGTCTATATGCAGGGGATTTGGCTATCATCATCGAATGAATCTTTTCTAACACACACACACACACACACACACACACACACACATATATATATGTGTATTATATATATATATTTGCTTAAGACAGTTTAGAGCGAGCAGCATATCAGAGTGATGTGTGAAGGGTCGTGGGCCAGCTGAGCTGGGATTGAATTTTGGATCTGCCATTGCGTTGCTGACACACACACACACACACACACGTATGTATATGTATGTATTATATATATATTTGCTTAAGAAGCAGTTTAGAGCGAGCAGCATATCAGAGTGATGTGTGAAGGGTCGTGGGCCAGCTGAGCTGGGATTGAATTTTGGATCTGCCATTGCGTTGCTGTGGGGCTTGGGTAGGTTCCTTTCCTGCTCCTTGCTTCAGTCTCCTTATCAGGTTGTCAGGCATCGGTGTAAGGAAAGTGCTTAGCATGGTGCCTGGCACATGGGAAAGCTCAGTGAGTGAAAGCAACTGTTATAGGGAAAGGCACCATGACAATCACTCATGCTGCAGCCTCTCACTGTGTCCACAAGGTTTGCATCAGGGGTCTCGTATTATTTTTAAGTGCCAAAATAAAGAAAACCTTGATGTTCCCATCCCAAATATATTCTCAATTTATTTTATAACAAAAAGCAGTAAAGTAGATTTCTTCACATGTGCCCAGGTTGGAGAGTCAGGTCTGACTGAGACGCTGGAGTGGGAGCGTCCATGATCGGCAGTCACCAGCGCTGGGAGGATTCTCCGTCAAGTGTGCAAACGTGGTGGTGAGTTTGTGGCCTGCAACATTGTTTTCCCTCTCCATCTCTTCCCACTTGCATTTTTAAAAGGAATGCAGTTAATTTTCCTGAGCATTTTAAGCCCCAAATTAGATCTCATGTTGTAAATACTGCAGACGCTGAGAAAGATCTACTAAACTCCCACAAATCTGAATCGGACCCACAGAATTCGAACTTACATGCAATGCATGCCCCAGAATCCATCCCGGTTCATTTCTGCAGGATTAAAGCAAATGCAGGCGCTCTGAGCTGCCAGCGGCCTGTGACCATGGCATCTAATTGCAGCCGCCTTTCAACGTTGAGCAGGTCAACGGAGGCGCGATGAGCTCAGGGATAATTTGCCTTTTATGTATTTCTGTGGTGTGATGTATACCTCCTCGCTGAAAAGGGTCCTTGTGGGTGTCAGCTTCTGTTCCTACCCGTAACAGAATAAAGAACTGGTAAATAGGTGATTCTTTATATCTATCTCTTTTGTCCTGTGTGATGTGAGCCGAGGGATGGGCCCACCTCTGTGAAGGCAGCAATGGGGGCATTCAACCCATAAATGATTCTGGACTTGCTTTATGTCGTGACTGGACTCAAGAATGTGTGTGGATGCTAATGAAATCTTGCCACAGTATAATGACAGTGTCAAACAGCCAGGGAGCTGTTGCATCTTAAGTCTGACTTTCTCTGCTCACTCCCGAGACAGCTAAGCACCTCAGATGGGGTGGAGTAAAGAGATCTGAAGAAGTAACGGTGCTGTCTTGAGGTGCAGAAGCCATGGAGGGTGAAGAACTCACTTTGTCTGTGTCTGAACTTATTCAAAGTCATCTGCTGAAGTGAGGACGGCCAGGCAGTCCTCGAGGTTTATAGGATAACCCACAGCATAGCAGATGGAGAGTGAAACTCTGCTGTAACGTTGCAAGTGTGCATTAAGAATGGACAAGGTTTGGCCCTGGCTGGTGTTGCTCAGTGGTCAGAATGTCAGCCTGTACAGCAAAGGGTCGAGGGTTCGATTCCTGGTCAAGGGCATGTCCTTGGATTACAGGTTCAGTCCCCAGCCCTAGTCAGGGTGTGTGCGAGAGGCAGCTGATCAATGAGTCTCTCCCACATCGATTTCTCTCCCTCTCTCTCTCTCTCTCTCTCTCTCTCTCTCTCTCTCTCTCCATCCTCCTTCCCTTCCACTCTCTCTAAAAATCAATGGAAAAATTATCCTCGGTTGAGGATTAACAACAACAAGAATGGACAAGGCTTCTGTCCTCTTGACTTTCCACGCTGTTGCCTTCCGTACCCCCTCACCCCTCAGACTCTGCCCCAGGCTCAATAGCAAAAGTGTGGGGATTCAGTCAGGTGCTGTGGTTGGGTGTAGCTTAGAAAAAAAGCTCTCCCCAAGCCAGAAATTTCTCCCCACCATCCTGCTCAGTATCCAGGGCCGCATCCCTGTAGGTCCCCTTGTGGCAGCTCCACCCCGGATGCAGCAGAACCAGGCAGAACAGCCCCGGGTGCAGACATGTGTCTGTCTCACACGTGCGGTTCCCTCTCCCCGACGGGCAGGATGCTCTCTCCTCTCCTCAGCATGCTTTCTCTCTCTCAGGGCTGCACTACAAAAAGACCTCCTCCTGTTCTGGAATCCAGTTACCTCCACTTTCTCTTCCTGACCCCCCCACACCCTGCAGTTTGCTTTCTCCCCCAATCATTCTATAAGCCACGTGGATAAATAGCCCACCTTGCAAGCTATTGTGCCAGTAAATATGAGAGCCCGTGGAAGAGGTCAGCATCTGGGGAGAAAAGGAACAGGCATAACTTCAGGGGGGAGGTGGTCCTTGAGCTCCTTTTAATCAAGGGGGAAGGACGGGGCTGGCTGACGGGAGGAGGAAGGATGTACTGTGTCCAGGCCAGAGTGATGATCCAGGAGGTCCGGGTGGTGTCCCAGCCTTCACAGTTATTTAGCCCGTGACCCTGGGAAAATCACACTGCTCTCTGAGACTCAGGCTTCTCACCTGTACGATGGGGATAATCAGACCCGGCTTCCACTGTTATAAGGGTCAGAGCTTTTTAGTTCAATAGGTACTGATTCTTATGTGCTGAGCACTGGGCTAGGGAAGAAACAGGCCTCGTCCCCTACCTCTAGGAGCCTCTAGGAGAGAGACAGATACGTGAACAACCATTATATTGAAAC
>NW_006292604.1:1346926-1350422 GCF_000327345.1 Myotis davidii | reverse complement strand
TTTCACAGAGCGGCCAGGGAAGGTTCCTGAGAATGTGATGATGTCTGTGTGGTGTTCGTCATAGCTCCTCTCAGGGACACTTGCATGAGGACAGGAGATTAGGAAAGGGCTGTGTGACAAAAGCAAGTGTGGTGACAACAGAGACAGTCCTATCTGCAGACTTGCCTATCACACCCTTTTTTTCTAAAGTAGCCAGCTCACCTACAGGCTGCAGGAGGAGGAGTTTGCTGGTTAACCCTGTGTTCTTGGCCAGACACCCTCTTTGTTCCCCCTTAGCTGGCTACCCACCACCACTGCGATGGTGTGTGTGTGTGTGTGTGCGTGCGCATGCGCGCGCTACTCTCAAGCCTTGGAGAGAATGCAGCCACTGTGGTGGAAATATTAATAACATGGTTACTGGGCTCTGAATTCATGCAGTGTTTTCTCTCAAGTGCTCAGAGGAGGGGCGGTAGTAGGGCTGGGTGTTACTTTCCCTCAGGGGAGAAAGGAGCGTGAAGGCATTGAGGGCGTTAGCTGGAAGTTTCATGGACAGAGTTGGCCAGGCCTTTCCCATGGGCCCCTGAGCCCAGGTCAGTGCGTTCGGTGCCAGGCCCTTAGCACGGGGGACGTGTGGATGCCGCCCTTTCTCCTCGGCTGCTTCCTCCTGGTGCCTTGCAGGTGTAGCCAGGCTGCGGCCGTGGAGGTCCTGTCTGGGCCGTGGTCCCATCCCCACCAGGTTAGACGGGCTGCACTCTCTCCTTATGATAGTTAGGGGACTGGACCGCAAGTTGGAGATATTTCCTTGGCAGGCATCACTTCTCCATCATGAAATTAACTTCATAATAGGAAGTTAGAGGTCAAATATTTTAAAAGGCCAATCTCTGATTTAGCCCAGGCTATCACCAAGGGCAGTGCATGGTTTCAAAGGTAGGGAAAATGTGTTTATTGTTGTTTTTTATTGGTTGGTGTAGGGGGACCAGGAGAGGAAAGGGTGACTGGCCAGGCGTTTGGACTGGATTTTCCTGAGAGACCTTGTATGAGGTGGATTAAGTCCTTGGCCAAAAGTGGGTGTGGAAAATGCCAAAGGCCACTGGAGGGTGCACGGAGCCTCAGGTGAAAGGTCATAGGGCAGGTCACAGGCTCACTCGGGATGATTATTATTTTTGCATTTGGTTAAAAATTGACAAACTAATTGCTGAGCCCATTGTTAAAGACCGGGCAACCCATTAGAGATGATTGTAAGCAATTTCTCTCTATTATTCCTAATGAGACAGACGGAGGGACTGATGCAGCCTCATCTTCTGTATTCACTGCTCAGAGACAAACGAGGGTTTTCTCTATTCTGCTTCTGTCACTGGAGCAGAGTCTGCGGCACCAGCCTGCACCCTCCCACCATCCCGCCCTCCCGGCTGCTGTGCAGGGCGGGGCTTCGGCTCACTGCCCCCCGCCCCGCCCTCCCTCCCCCCTCTCCCAGTAGAAGACAGATGGTCCTTTGATTCCCCAGCGAGTCCCTTGCTGCCTCTTCCTTTTCCACCTTCTCTCCTTTCCAAACACCCTGCTTACTGCTGGCCAGCTCTCAAGATACCGTTAATCTAAACACCAAGAATACACACCTTGAATACAAAGACAAACCGAGACCCTTTGGGAAGCGGAGCTTCAAGGACTGAAAGCTAAAGCTTCTAGGGATTGGTATGTCCGTGGGGTTTGGAAAAGACCCAAATATCCTTTAACAAACGTTTGGAGCACTTCCCACTGTCAAGGATTGTGGGTGTGAGACTGTGCCTTGGTGGGCTGTCCAGGGCTTGATCACAAAAGAGAAAGGTGTCCCCGATTCCGTCTACTGGGGAATTACATCTCGTGTTCTGTGCTGGCTCCCCTCAGGCCCAGCCCTTCCCCGGTCTCTGTGACCGGGAGACAGGCATCTCTTCCATTTTTAGCAACAAAACGAGTTCTGGTTCCTCTGGTGGGTATGCAGCTGAGGATGTCCATTTTAGGGATGCTTCCTCCCTTGTTTTAAAATCCGTTTCTGTGCCAATTGCCCATCATTTGTTAAATGGTGACGATCAGAGGGAAGGATGAAAACAGTTGGAATGGCTGCCCGGTCAGTGTGCCCGAGCACATTTCATCATTCCAGCACACGAGGTGATGGACCCTTAATCATTTTTACTTTAAAAAAGAAAATGTGCAATGTGTTCTTTTTCGCTGGCAGTTGGCACCCAAAGCTATGAAATATGTGTCAGATGCTGGTTACATCCGGAGAGATCACCGGCGTTGAGTGTCCTGCCATTGCTAGATTGTCAGACTTGGAAACATGGGAAATGTAGTCACGATTCCTTTCAGAAGGGACCTGGAGGCCGCACTGGCTTCCCATTGCTGCTGGAACGAAGGACCACACACATGGTGGCTTAAAACACACGCATGTGTTACCTTGTCATTGTGGAGGTCTGAAGTCCAGCGTGGGTGCCACAGGGCTAACATCAAGGTTTCAGCCGGGCTGTGTTCTTTCTGGAGGTCCTAGAGAAGAATCCATTTCCTGGCCTTTCTGGCTCCTGGAAACGCCCCGACTCCTTGGGTGAAGGCCCCCTTCCCTGGTCAAAGCCAGCAATGGCATCACTCCTGCCTCTGCACCCATCACAACGGCCTCTCTGAATGCCTCCCTGCCTCCCTCGTCGAGGGGCCAGTGAGTACATGGAGTCCCCCAGCTGATCCAGGGTAATCCCCCGAATTCAAGGTCCGTGCCTCAATCACATCGGCAAAGTGCCCAGTGCCACGGGAGGCGACATCGGAATACCTAGGCTCCAGGGGTGAGGAGGTAGATATTTTGTGGGGGGCCCTTATTCGGCCACTAAAGGAACAATAGACAAAAGCAGACTAGAACATCGGTTTTGATAATGAGCAATACTAATACATCTTGACTTCCCGTGTTCTTAAAACTTGTCTTGAAATGGTTGTGCTTAGTCCCACACAGGCTGAAAATGGCACAGACACTCACCGAGTTCTGTCTGGTGTCCTCTTTGAGGCTTTTCTCCTGTGTATGGGCGTTTGGTAGCTTTGTAGGACGAGAAATTGACTTTCTAATCTTCTTTTAAAGGTCAAAGGGCAAAGAAACATAGTTTTAAATGCGCGTTACCCACATGGAGCAATTGAGGAGAGAAAGTATTGTGGATTTTAAGGTGTGACACAGTCCAGGGGCAAAGGGAGGAGAATTGACAAAGATATTAGCTGATTTAGGAAAATTCAACTCCTACCTTTGGGAGCATACTTGGGTTTCATATACATTTATTATAATTCATTAAATAATATCCCTCTCTCAGAACTGTTTTATCATTAAAGTCTCCACTGGCTTCTCTCTGCAGACAGACAAACACCAAGAGCCAACCTCTGAGGTGAAGTCTCGTCCTAGGCTTCTCTTGGTTGTCTGTGGGCGGTAGTGACTTCGAACCCACTTTCACAGAAGTATTGAAATGCGGTATGAAGTTAAAGGATGCTCTATAAACTTCGATCTCTCTCCCAGAGC
>NW_006292604.1:1322201-1336003 GCF_000327345.1 Myotis davidii | reverse complement strand
TGCGGTATGAAGTTAAAGGATGCTCTATAAACTTCGATCTCTCTCCCAGAGCAGACCTGGCCTCCACCCCCTCCCGTCCCCACCCCCTCCCACCTGCCCCGGCCTCAGAACAAACCGAAAGGCTCTGTTCTTGATGTCATTGGTGCACTTCGGCCTCCCCTGTGGCCCTTGCTCTGGGTCCTCAGCTTGACCGTCGGGCATTTCTGGGTTTCCAGGTGGGCCTGCTCCCCTGTGGTGCAGGCCTGAAGGAGACTTCTCTCCATGACTGGTTTTTCCGGAGGGCCCAGCCTGGTGAGGCCGAGGGGCTGCCTTCCTCACACACCAGCACCTGCTGCTTTGGCTCCTGCTGGCGACTGAGTGATGACTGAGTGATGGTCAGTGGAGCTGGGAGACCCGCCTCCCACCTCATGCTGATTTCTTTAGGCAGAGGCACAACCCTTTCCCCTCTCCTCTGTGGCTGAGTCAGGCAATCAAGGGGAAGAATGAAATACAACTTGTTGGTACTGGCACCCGGTCAATTGCTTCAGCCGCGTGGAGACGGTCTGACTGTGCTGGCACCTCGGCCCAGCTTGGCAAGACCAGTGCACATGCCATTCTGGCCATGGCCTGGATCAGGAGCCGGTGACAAGTGGCCACGAGATGACAGAGAGCAGCAGAGGACAATGGCTCCCTGGGGGGACGGGGCAAGCAGGAGTCAGGACCGGGAACAGCATGCAGGTCAGAAAGGGTGAAAAATAGGGACGTGCTAGTTGCTTGGATTTTTTTTTTTAAGGTTCTTACTGATTTTTCAGAGCGAGAGGAAGGGAGAGGGATAGAAAGATAGAAACATTGATGAGAGAAAAATAACATGGATAGGCCGCCTCCTGCATGCCCCCCACAGGGAATCAAGCCCGCAATCCTGGCACATGCCCTGACTAGGGATTGAACTGGTGACCTCTTAGTTCCCGCATCAACCCTCAACCACTGAGCTACACCAGCCGGGCTGGATTTTTTTATTTTTATTTTTTTGTGTGTGTGTGTGTTTTTCTTATTTTTTTGTTTTTGCTCTTATCTATGAGGGCAAAGAGCTGTGTGGTACTCTCAAGGCTGTCTTATCTTCTGATTTAGTGACTATGTTGGCTTAGTGAATCATTTCATACTACTGATGGGGCTTTTTGGAAGAATGGCTTTGGGGTAAGAAATACAGTGAGAAGTTATCACCAGCAATGACCTAGTGGGACTTACGATTTTGGTTGGCTGTGACCATTGTTTGCTGGTTGAAGAGTACCATGTACTGCTGAATGATAGATATCCTTTAACTTTGTAGAAAATCAAGGAAATGTTTGAACTGATAAGTATAAAATTATGTTGTTTTTCTGTAGCTTTATAATGTCTGAGGAATTGATGAATAGGAAAATCTTCTAAATAGAAATAAAAATTTTTATTCCATTTTACTCAGTGGTCTCAAAGTTCGGTGCACAAGCTACCCCAAGAACTTGGTACATGCAGACTTCTGAGCACTATACCCAGAATTTCAGATTTAATGGGACCGAATTAGCATTTTTTACTACCTCCAAGGTTATTCTGATGCAAGGGGTTATGGTCACTGTTAGGAAAATGGGATCCTATACTTGGATTTAGCTAATCACGAGCTGTCCACGCAGCCCCTCCTCCCGTGGTTTCACAGGATATGATTTTTTCTAAAACAGCAGTTGTGTTTCTTGCAAGAAGGAGGCTTCTGATAGTGCAGTGTATCACCTGCATCGTTATTTTCAGAGCTTTCAGTCTCAGGTTTATTCCTGGAACAAAGATTGAAAGATAATGTGAAATCAAATACATTTGTCTGGGAGTTGAATGTCTGTCAGACCCAGGCATTGATTTCCTGGAGCTTGAGTTCTCAGTAAATGTCTTTCCAGTGAGGATTCCAATCAGGATTCTAAAGGTTATGTGAAATAGGCCTGATTTCTGAGCTTTCTCTGGGGAGATTGCTTAATTCATAAGCCAAGGGGGGAGGAAACCACTCACTCACATTGTTTGTTTGTAATCAGTGCACAGTTCATATTTTAGGATAAAACACTGTGTTGATTAGTGATGTGAATTAGGCTGAGCCAGAAAATATTTCTGTGCAGAGAATCCTTAAGGATGAAATATTTGGAGGATGTAAAGACAAAAACATGAAATCTAGGCTGAACTGTAGGGAAGTTTGCCTGGGAGCAATACCGGATTTCTATATGTGCTCTTACTTATTCTATCACCAGGGGGCAGCATTGCACTTTGGTTGGAAAACGGTGTCTGTGGCAAGCAGCCCTTTAAATGAAAGGCGAATGTCTCCAAATGAGCAAAGCTAAAAACCAGAACATTATTAGCGAGAACCAGAAAACCAACAACACACAGAACCCAAACTCTTTGTTATAATGTGCCATCTTTGCTTTCCTTGGTGCGCGGAGTTTAATATTGTAGTATTAAGACTCTCCAGGGCATACTTTATCAGTCCATTAATACACACTTAGGAGTGGTAGATAATGCAGTGAGATTATTTTTCATTTCCCCCACATTTTGTTTGGCTCTCCCACTTCATCTCACTGCTCTTGCCAAGCAGCTGCTCTCTTACCTGCTCCCCTCCTAGAAGAGGCAGACCTGGTGACTGGCTGCCCCCTGGTAATGTTGGTCATTTTGTGGAGCCCGTGATGTCTGCAGAGCTGCCTGGAAAGCTCCCTCCCTTCTCCTTGGTGGGAAAACAGGTTCACAATCTGCATGATTCTGGGAAATTCCTGGGGACTGTAGTTACCTTATATACCAATATGAACACACTTTTATAGGAATCAAGCCATCATTTTACAGGGAGTGATACAAAATGCATTGCTGCTAAAATTTTGCATCTTTAAATTTATCCATTTATTAATGGACTAGAGGCCTGGTACACGAAATTCAGGCATTGGGGAGAGGTGTTCTTCAGCCGGGCCTGCACCCTCTAAGGCCTGGTGCATGAAATTCGTGCATTGGGGGGAAGGTGTCCTTCAGCCGGGCCTGCACCCTCTCCAATCTGGGACCCCTCGGTGGATGACTGACTGCCGGTTTAGGCCTGATCCTGTGGGCCTTAGATGTCCGGTCTAATTAGCATATTACCCTTTTATTAGTATAGATAAAGTGTGGGTGGATTAAAAACAAAGTGTTAGGAATGCAAGTCCCACCAGGACAGGGATTATGTCTGTGTGTTCAGGGATGTATCCCAAGTTCCTGGAACAGTGTCTGGCATAGAAGGCATGCGAATTTGTTGAACAAATCAATGAATTTAATCACATGTTTCATGGTGGTCCCTGCCCCATGTGGGCTTTATTTTATTTTATTTTAGTATGTTTTTATTGATTTTTTTAGAGAGAAAGGAAGGGAGAAGGATAGAGAGATAGAAACATAAATGAGAGAGAAACATCATCGATCAGCTGCCTCCTGCACACACCCCGTTGGAGATCAAGCCTGCAACCCAGGCATGTGCCCTGACTGGGAATTGGTTCCTGAATCGACGCTCAACCACTGAGACATACTGGCCAGGCTGGGCTTTGCTTTTGAGCAGTAATTCTCTTAGGAAGCAAGGCTTGGCCCCTGATTGGCTTTCTTCCTTGTCTCAGTCTTTGTCTGTCTTGTTCCAGGGCTTTTGGAAGTACAGCAGCTGCGAGTTTCTTGAAGGAAAACCCTAAAATTCAACCTGCAAGCCTGACTCTAAACCCCAAATATTTTCATTTCTCTGAGATTTTCATATGAAGTGGCATACCATGCCTGTTAATTTCAGCATATTTTTTTGGGGGGGTGGGGGGAGGTCATAGAGACTGTAGATTTGAAGGTAACTTCCTATTAATGCCCTTCTACAGGGAAGGCTTTCTGTTTTGCCTCCTCCTCCCTTTTCTTCTTTTGCAAGAAACAGGCAGGATGGGAGACTTGACTTTGAACAGGAGCAGAAGTATGCACAGGGCAGGGAATAACAAGCACCAAGAAGATTAATTACTCTCATTGGAATCCAGCTTGACTGGGCAAGGTGAGACGGTTCAATTATTTAATCACGTTGGTGCTACTGGCTTCCGAGGACCCGAGGGCTGGGATAGCCCCCCGTCCCACTCAATTTATGTGAAAAGTCGCTCCTCAGCCCACTGCTCCCAGTTGAAGCCTTGGGCAAAGGGAGAGAGAGGAGCAATGGATTTGGGAAGATGTTCCCATCCCTGCCTCCTCCAGGGCTACATCCATGGAGAGTTCTCAGTGCCCAGCTGCCTGTGTCTCTTCTGCTTCGGGCAGGCTGCTCCCCTCCGTGCAGAGTGGATGCTTTTCCCCTCGCACACAGCTTCTCAGGCCTTTCTTTTTGGCTGGAGGATGGCTACCCATCAAGCTACATGCAGAGCACACCATCAGAGCAGAATGTGTGAGAGCAGCATGGTCGCTTAGAACTTGCTGTGAAGCTGGGCGTGCTCTCTGTCCGCCCTGTCCCAGTGGCCCCGTGTGGCTGTTAGCGCTTCAAATGCGGCTGGTGAGATGAAAGAACTAAAATTTTAATTTAAACTTACACCTGGAACTAATACAAAATAATACTGAATGTAAACTGTAATTGGAAAAAGAATCCCAAATATAGTTAAATAGTTACCTGTGGCCAGTGGATATTGTATTGGACAGGGTAAGACTAGACGTTACCCACAATACCCAAGAATTAATAACAAATTAAAAAAACACTATGTTAAATAAATGTAAATAGGTTATTTTGATGTTGGTTTCCCCTGCGCATAATCTGTCCATGTGATCTGTTACATTCAGAGGTGGAAAATAGATGCTACATTTTCCAAATGGATTTCACTATGCAATCCTATGGTGATAAGAAAATGATCGCACTTATATGTGGAATCTAATGAACAAAATAAACTGACAAACAAAATAGATCCAGAGACATGGAAACATATTCAACAATAAAGATAAATTTTAAAAACACACATAAAAACAGATAAACAAAAAATGCTCCAGAACAATTTTTTTTTTTGCTAATGATTGAACTTGTATGTGTATATGCATAACCCATGGACAGACAACCGTGCAGTGAAGGTGAGGGGTGATGTGGGGTGGAGGAAGTCAATGGGGGGGGGGAGGGAAGAGGGATGTCTGCAATACTTTAAACAATAAAGATAAATTTTAAAAACAGACAAACAAAAAATGCTCCGGAACGATTTTTTTTTTTTTTTTTGCTAATGATATTTTTTATGGAGCTTGACCCCTACACTATTATACAGAGGGCTGGTTTGCACCATAGTCCCTCTATTATTAATGTTTGTTTGTTTGTTTTAATCATACCACACCATGCCCTTTTGTTTTCCACTATGACCCTCTGCTATTTTTGCCTTGGCATGTCACTCCTCATTAGCATCTGAGGAGGGGCAGGGAAATGGAAGTTTACATATTGTGCTGGGGTTCCTTGTTTCCTCTGGTGGCAGAGAAAGAGCTTAATCACAATGAACACTGCATTCCCTCAAAACAAAATGGGTTCAGTGGCCATGTCTCCTCCAGACCCTGAGTTTTGTATCGCCATGGTCCTCGCGTCACCCAGCCTGGCCATCAAACGCTCTGCTTAGCACAGATTTTCACAAATGTTCTGAGACCTGTTGACAGTTTGTCTATCAAAAGGAGCCCTCTAAAAGTGGCCTTAGGAACCAAATGTCTTTGGTCCAACTAGACACAATAAGAAAAGGATAGGCCGTGAAATATCACAGTATATAAGATGGAAAGTCATTGCCATCCAGGCTGAGTGATGGAGCCATAGTTGGACTTCCAATCGTCTCCATCCTCCAGCATCCAGCCTGCCCAATTAACTCATTATTCTCCTGCTGCCTCCACAATACTGATACTCGGGTCCCTGCACCTCATGCCCTAGTTGCTAAAATTCTACAAAAAGAAGGAAAAAAAGGAGCCTGTGAAATCATTCTCGTGGTTCCTGTGGTTTACACCTGCTAGTTAATTCCAGCCTTAATGCTGGTGTCTCAGAGTGACAGAAACAGCAGCCATTCTGTTGTTGAACAAGCGAATGCATATAGCCTAGTTGCTAACACCCTTGAAAAATGTCGGCAGAAATGCACTCACAAAGCGAGTTCTTTAAATTAGGCTAGATTTGTAAAGAGCCCATTTACTGCCTGACTTAGAGCTAAATCCTGTGGCAGAATGGAATTTGAGGCTAGCTGCCAGTGACTAGAAAACAGCTTGGTACCAAACCGTGAGCCTGTGAGTGTCAGGGAAAGGAGAGATGTCAGCACGGAAGGCATCCTGAAGTCTGAAAGGAGAGGAAGAACCAAAACAGAAGAAAGTGTCCAGAGATCAGGCAGGGGGTTGTGTAAGAAAGGGTTGGGGTGCAGAGGATGAAGAATGAGAGAGGAGACAAAATGGATAAGAAAGAGTTCACAGGGGGAAAGAAGGAGGGAGAGGAAGGGAGGCATTATCTACATTGTTTTCTTGCTTTACATCATTAAAGGGATGGGGCTGAAAATCAAGTCATTTCAACAGGCAGCCGGACAGCATAGAGTCACCAGGCAAAGCTGCTTCTGCACCCAGGTGTTAAGGCATGAAATTCCTGTGTGCAAATAAACAAGCAATCAAACAATCAGACCAGTCCTATCCTATCCTCACCCTTTCTAGGTTAAGTTGCTTTTAATGGGAGGAAGTTTCACCAACATTTCAATTTACTTGACATCAAATCTCTTGAGGGAATTTCCTCAGATATTCCAATGTCCTTGATGCCAAATCTCTTGGAGAATTTGAAGTGATGAGAAGTTGGGCTTCCCCAAGGCAGCCTACTTCTCGTAACCTTCTGTGCGAATGCTGCCCCTCCCCATTTTCTCCACAAATGGAGGCATGTGGCTGATCAGTGTCTAACTGCAGAACGTTTAGTTGCTTTGTGTGCTGGGGACTCTCACTTTGATGGGCTCTGGAGTCTGCTGGGGAAGCTTATTAAGAAGACAGTTGCCTGGACTAAAGCCCCAGAGATTCAGATGCTCAAGGGAAGATGGCGTGTCTAAGAGAAACCCAGGCTGAGGAATGTTGCAAAATGGGGTCAAGCTGAAAGATATGAACATTTTAGGGCAGCGGTTCTCAACCTGTGGGTCGCGACCCCTTCGGGGGTCGAACGACCCTTTCACAGGGGTCGCCTAAGACCATCCTGCATATCAGATATTTACATTACGATTCATAACAGTAGCAACATTACAGTTATGAAGTAGCAACGAACATAATTTTATGGTTGGGTCACAACATGAGGAACTGTATTTAAAGGGCCAGAGGGTTGAGAACCACTGTTTTAAGGTGTAGAGGAGGAAGCAAACTAATGTGGTGCTAGTTAAAAATTACTGAAAAAAAGACAGTTTGTGGAATGACTTGATTGGAAATTAGGGCAAAAGGAAATAGGGGGTGGCTTATTTTTCCTCACATTGTAGTTCCTGACCGGTAAAGTCCTCTTTTTCTTCCCAGTTGATTACTGAAGAAAGACCAAACTCCAAACTGTGAACCGTTTTATGGATGATTCAGATGGGAGTACAGTTGGGCTCATGGATCTTTATTTGAATCTGGCTGTGGTCCCATCCCTTCTCTTGGGCGGGGCCCTTTCTGAGTCCCTAAAGCCCCCAGGTTCTGTCACAGTCCATGTTCCTGGAGGTGGGACAGACGTCCTCTTTCTCAGTCCTGTCCAGCCACTTACTTAACTATGAGACTGTGGGAAAATGACTCTCTGAATTTCAGTCTCCTCCATTGATAAGATGGGTGTAATTGTCCTTCCCCACTGAGCTGTAATTCTTATACGAGTTAAGGTATAAAAAGTGCTTGGCAGCATAAGTGTTTAAAAAAATGTCACCACCCTGTGGGGGCTTCTCTCCTTTTTAGCTAGCAGAATCCTTAGCCTTCTACCATGTCCAAGGTTTTGCCAAACCTTCTACTGCATTCTTAGAGAAAAGCTTTACCTCAAACCCTACTCCAGGTGAACTGGCCATCCATGATCATAAGCCTTGGTTGCCTTCAGGTACTCTAGTTTGATGTCATGTTTTCCACGAAGACTTGAGAAGACAGTAGGTGCTACCTTGACAAGCTGAAGTTGGGGGTTGAGGGGCAAGCCAGCCTGGTTATGTCAGGACCTGCTGAGCGTGTCTGCCAGACAGCAGAACCCCAAAAGTTTTCTGGGTGGCCTTGTTGTGAAGTGCAATTACTTATTGGCTGAGAGGTACTTACACCGTAATTTCAAGGACTGACATATAAAATTTCCCACCGTGCCTTGTTCTCACTCCCTCCTGGGCAATATAGAAGATGGAGAGTGTAACACCCTTGTGGGAATTCAAACATGTCAGACTCGCTGACAGGCAATCATGATCCTAATGAGGGCAGAAGAATTTAATTCAATAAAAAACCTATTAGAACCGACAGTACAAATGTAAACAGGCCCCTGATGAATAATTTTGCTTGGCCTTCTCCGCTGCTGTATGTGTTGACGTCGACCATAACCAAATGTGGAAGGCAGATGCTGAGTCTGTTCCGACAGGACGGCATTGACACATGCCTCTTAATTTACCTGGTGGTGTGATGAGTGAGAGTCCCCAAGAATAAAGCAAGTTAAACGTTTTTGCAGGTGGATACCAATCAGCCATGGTCTCTCCATTTGTGGAGAAAATGGGGAAGGGCCGCATTTACACAGAAGGCCACGAGAAGTGGGCTGGCTGAAGGGGAGCCCACCTCTTATCGCTGTTCAAATTCTTCTCATAAGAGATTTGACACCAAGTATATTGGAATAGCTGAGAAAATTCCATTCGCATTGGAACCTTGGGCCTGGTTGCTGGGAATAGCCTCATAAAAATGACATTTTGGTCTCTTTTTTATGGGAAGAAGGAATCCTACGATGACTGGAAGTAGATATTATTGGGAATGTTTTTTTGTCATTTTCAAGAGATGCAGGCAGTAAAAAAGAACTCATTAGTCAACTGCTTTGGTTTTTCCCCTGAGACTTCTTAGCATATTATGCCAAAAAATTGTATAAATGACTGGAATTCTTTCCTTGTTTTGGCAACTAGATTTTAAAGACTTTTCATTGGGCTAGTTTATGAGTTGTTGCCTATTATGATAAATTTAAATTTCATCTGACAATACAGAGCTCCATTTTTAACAGATATAATTATTAATATGAATCAATCAGCATTATTTATTAAAAGACTCAGACATAGCTAATTGTGTACCAACAATTCCTTGTAAAAATGGCATTTTTTCCTTCATTGTTGTTTTCTTCTACTGCTTCAGAGGTGAGGTATTACAATTTTTATTTCTTCTTTGAAAAAAGACAGAGGGGCCTGGCTGGTGTGGCTCAGTGGTTGAGTGTTGACCTATGAACCAGGAGGTCATGGTCCAAGTCCCATTCTGGGCACATGCCCAGGTCACTGACTTGATCCCCAGTAGCGGGTGTACAGGAGGCAGCTGATCAAAGATTCTTATCATTGATGTTTCCCTCTCTCTCCTTCTCTCTTCCTCTCTGAAATCAATAAAAAATATTTTTTAAAAAGACAGAGAGAAAGAATAAATAAATAATAAGGCCCGATGGAGAGATCTTCTCCCTTTATCCAGATGAGGATATGGAGAAGGCACCAGGCATCACCCAGGGAGAGAGCTCGCTTTAGCCATGACCAGGCCAACGCCTGACCTTCTCAGGCCCCAGAACTGTGAGAAAGAAATTTCTGTTGTTTATAAGCTAAAAAAACAAAAGCTCTCTCTCCCCCTACCCCCTGCCCAAACCCAGAGAATAATCCTCAACATGTGTCTTGCAAAAAGTCTTTGCTTCATTATACAATTAGTAGTAAATACAATGTACTATCACTATTTGAATGTTCTCTCCATTTTTCTATTTAAAACCTTTGCTTCAAAATTGACCAAATGATTACTCATCCTCAGCTTTTTGCTGGAGACTCCTATCAAAGAAGCAAGAGGCCCAGTGGCCCAGCCCTTGGTCATCATTTCTGGGCTTTGCACCTCGAGGAGGAGGGAGGTGGGCTGCAACACTGTGGCCACGAACTCCACAGGCTGCATTTGCACCGTGTCCTCCATTGGGGACACATGATATTTTACACACAAATATCATTTTTTCCCCATATATGCAGGTGCTATGGGGTTAAATACAATGCAAGTTTAGAGTAGCTTTTTGAGATTATAAAAAGGCATCTCGTATCATGTGGGGAACTCCGTGGCACTCACAACACTGCAGAAGAGACTCATGTCATGTCTGTAAATATTGGGAACCCTGCCCTAACTAAAGCTGGAAGACCAGGTAAGTCGTCTGAGTCTAAACCTTTACTGTGTCATGAACTTGCTGCTTATTGTTGAGATGTTGTCTCTGCTTCAGTTTCTAAGCGGAAAGGAGATGGCTGGCTGGAAGAGGTGAGCCGCGATGCCTCCTGTCACCATTGAGTGGCGTTGCCAGGGCCTCCTTAGGGAGCTCTCAGTGCCTTCGCTCTGCCCACTGTGAGAGAACAGAAGTAAATACTATGGTTTTGTCATGACCGAGAACAATTTTCCATTCCTTGGGATTGCTTTCCTGTGGCCTCACTTTGACTTGTTCGTTTACTTCTGTTTCCTTGCTCAGGACTGTTCTGCCCCCACACACTGAAGTCCAGGAGCTTAGGAAAAGAATTCAGTGAGTCACCCAAAGCCATTCTGAAGGAAGAAGGGAGGAAACCTATTCCCGAGTGCCCGCTACATGCTGGGTTTAAACCTGTGCCCCCTGAGGTACATGAGGTCCGTGGTCACTGAGGAATTTGGGGCTTTCCAAAGGGTGGGTTCTTTGTTATTTTGCTTGCTGTGGGGGCTGTCCAGGTAGCTGTGAATGATAGGCCTCCTGAGGGAGCCTTCTGAGAGTGAGAGGGCATCTCCTATCGTCACAGGAATGATAGGTCACAGGGAGCATTCACACATTCTCAAGTGACAGTCTTGCCAGCTTCTAAAACTCTTCCTTCCCACCGCCCCTTCCATCCTTCCATCCTTCCTGTAATGCTTGATTACTTATTAACCACTTTGGATCTTTAGATGACTTTACATTTTCTGTGAATGTGTGGTTTCACTTACCTTCTTAAATGCGTTGCAGTCTCTTGTCTTTGACATTTTTTATTCATAGCTAGGAAAATCCAAACTGAGGATCTATGTTTTTGGATTATATTTTGGAAATCTACTGATAAACAGTTCTCGGTATATTAGAAAGCAAAGTTGTTTGTTTTGTGTTCCTAGAAGAGAGAATGCTCCTATGAACAATAGAAACAAATTCCAAATATGGACTCTTTTTTAATTTTTACTTTAAAACTATTTTTATTGATTTCAGAGGAATGGAGAGGGAGAGAGAAATAGAAACATCAATGATGAGAGAGAATCATCGATCAGCTTTCTCCCTCACCCCCCTTCCTATCCCTCCATCCCCCCTCTGCACTGGGGCTGAGCCTGTAACTAGGCATGTGCTCTGACTGGGAATTGAACCATGACCTCCTGGTTCATGGGTCGACACTGAACCACTGAGCCCCACCAACTGGGCCAAATATGGACTTTTTTGCTCAAATCCCAGCCTTTGGCTGATAACGCTCATCTGCTTTTAATGGTATTGTCCCAGGTGACCAAAGTGTTGGGATGTGTTCCCCGAAGGCCCGCCCTGTGACCCAATGCTCTCGCACTCTTCACCCCACCCCGAACGGAGAGCGAGGAGCAGCGCGTGGAAACACACTGTCAGCCCCAGCGGGGTTGGCATTTCCCCTTTGTTACACCTCCTGTTTCATCATTAACTCTGGCATTTTATCCCCATTTCTGGTCAAGCCTTTGAGCCGTGTGCAGCAGTGGACAGCTCACAATTCTGACCTTTCCTGCCTCTCACATTCTTTTGTAGAAGCGCTCAAAACATCAAACAGGCAGTTGAGAATGCCCGCTGGTGGGTGAGCTCTGTGGATGGTGTCCTTTCCTGGGCCTGCAGGCCTGTTCCCTGGTGACTCAGGCCTGTGGAGGCGCCTGTGCCCTGGCTAAGGCCCCTGGCATGGGACCAGGCAGCCAACTACGGGCAGTCTTTTATTTTTTTTTAATTTATTTATTTGTTAGTTTATTTTCAATTGCAGTTTATATTCACTATTAGTTGTATTTGTTTCTGGTGTACAGCATAGTGGTTAGAGAATCATATATTTTATAAAGTGTTTCCCCTGAATTTCCAGCACCCACCTTGCACCATACAGAGCTATTACAGCATTATTGACTATCTTCCCTATGTTGTACTTTATATCTCCATGACTATTCTGTAACTGTCAATGTGTACTTATCAAGCCCTTCCCCTTTTCACCCAGTTCCCCAACCTTGCTTCGCTCTGGCAACCATCAGTCTGTTCTCTGCGTCTCTGAGTCTATTTCTGTCTTATTTGTTCATTTATATTGTTCTTTGGATCCCACATATAAGTGAGATCATCTGGTACTTGCCTTTCTCTGACTGACTTATTTCGTTGAGGCTGGTGCCCTCTAGGTCCCTCCATGGGTGGCCATCTCTCTGAGCATGAGCGCACCTGGCTTTCTGTGTGTGGTCATCTCCTGCCCCTGGCCCTCTCAGACACCTTGGAGATGGTGCAACTCTTGTGCTTCATCGGACAAAATCTAATGACTTCCAAAGGAGAGCAGTGCAGCTAGGAGGAAGGCAATGTGGAGGTGAAAGCTGGGAACGTGAATGTCTTAGATCTTTGTGAGAGCCTTCGGAGCCTTGGCCAGCTGAGCGTTCCGCTCCGAATAAACACCCAGAGCATCTAGTTACTGATCTCAGGCCCTGGGACTCTCTGGCCTGGAAGTTTCTACGGTTCAGCTCTCCTTCTACACAGCCTCCCAGACAACCAGCATTTCCGCGCCTTGAGAGGGTCCCGCTGACCCTCTCTGCAGTGTGGCTTTCGGTTTCTCTGTCCCAGTGGCTTGAAGAAATTAGACATTAGGCCTCCCAACATCATGCTAGTGGTCCAGGAAAGTGAAAACCGGGAGCAAGTTGGACGCTGCCCTCATGAAGTCAGAACCTCCTCCATCTGCTGCCGCCTCCACAATGAGGCCGGCTGGCGGCTCCAGGCCAGAGTGACAGGCGTGTTGGAACCTGGGCAAGCTCTTGGGTGTCTGGTATTTAATAGCTGGTCATTTCCCCCAGTTTTTACCCAGTTTCTTGCCCTGGACTTGTCGCTTTGGGGTCCTGTTCTTTTTGCTTTTGGCCCTTCTCCAGCCCCTTTAGACCTTACAGGAACAAAGTAACAAGAGGAAATCAAAGCACAGTGGAGCTGACAGGAAGAACAAATGTGTGCTTGAGACTGTGTTGCAGCAAACTTTCATTCCTTTACTTAGCATCCATCCATCCATCCACCCACCCATCCATCGTCTGTCCACTCATCCATTTATCAAATTATTTTTTTTAGCATGTTCAGTGTGCCCAGAACAATGCTAATTTCTCAATGATAAATGTAAGCTAAGTATATAAAAACTTTTCAGTCTTTGACGATAGTGCTTTATTTTGTTAGCCCAATAAAGGGACCCAGGCCTCTATTTTGTGAGCTGTAGGAGATCCAGTCACCCTTTCTAAGGACTGGGTGTGGGTGCACATATGCCTCTAGTGCAGCCGGGGCAAATTACAGCCCGCGGGCCAGATCCAGCCCGTTTTAAATGAATAAAACTAAAAAAAAAGAAGACCGTACCCTTTTATGTAATGACTAGGGCCCAGGTGCATGAAATTCGTGCACTGGGTGGGGGTGGGGGGGGGAGTGTCCCTCAGCCCAGCCTGCCCCCTCTCACATACTGGGAGCC
>NW_006292604.1:1313241-1321364 GCF_000327345.1 Myotis davidii | reverse complement strand
TATAACTGCCAATCTTAGTTGGCAGTTAATTTGCATATAGCCCTGATTAGCCAATGAAAAGGGTAGCATCGTACGCCAATTACTATTTTTCTCTTTTATTAGTGTAGATGTTTACTTTGAATTTATATTAGTTCACACAAACACTCCATCCATGCTTTTGTTCCGCCCCTCCGGTCCAGTTTAAGAACCCATTGTGGCCCTTGAGTCAAAAAGTTTGCCCACCCCTGCTCTAGTGTCATCTCTTTCTCTGGGCGCTGCTTTAGCTTCGAGTGCCTCTTATTCCTCCTCCTTTCTCCACCTACTCCTGCTGCTCGCTGCCTGGGCTGTGGTTTGCATCAAAGTACAGATACGTTTTCCCCTTTCTTTGCCCAAGGCTGCTGGTGGGGGGGAGGTGAACAGATCACAGTGATATCGTAGAAGTCATGGTGAGAGCATTGCATCCTCGGGAAGGAGAGCATAGGCGAGATGTTGGCTCTCACTGCCCCAGAAGCATCTTGCTCAGCCCCGGCCAGCAGCCATCTTGCTGGTGGGGTCCACTCCCACCCATCTGTGCTGTCCTTCCTCTTGCCTTGGGCTCCTCACTAGGGAAGAACAGGGGAGCCTTTAAAAATGTTTTTATTGATTTTTCAGAAGGAGGAAGAGAGAGGGAGATTGAGATAGAAACATCAATAAGAGAGAAACATCAACATTGCACCTTCTGCTTGGGATTGGCCATGAGCCCTGACCAGAAATTGAACTGGTGTCCTCTTGGTTCAATGGGTCAATGCTCAACCACTGAGCCATACTGGCCAGGGAGGGGAGCCTTTCTTAGCAGCCAGATAATGTTTCCTCAGCGGCACTCAGCTCCCCAGGTGCTTGATCCTAGCACTGTTTGATTTCTCATAGTCTTGCTCTCTGTTTTCATATCAGGCTTTGGGCATTTTCTTTGCAAATTAAAAAAGTCAGTGATTTCTTCAAGAAAAAAAAAAAATTCCCCAAAGAGAAATCTGTTGCACGACCTAGAAGCAGAATAGCTATAGGCGGCTTCCAGGGATGCATCTTGCTTCCTAATTAAGATGGCAGGGCCCTTGCCCACAACCTGAGCATAGTGACCTGACAGGCGTGTGTGGGCTGCTGTAGGAGGGAGCATTTAAGTCCGCCCCTGGTCCCTGGAAGGCTTTGTAGACACTCGCATTAGGAATTTTCCAGGAAGATGACAGGAGACACCATTCTGAGCGGCTGGAACAGTTATGTGGAAGTCCCAGAGGCATGCAAATGCCTGGCAGGTTGGAGGCAAACAAGTGTTTGCCTGAAGCACAGGGTGGGAAGGTTGGGGGAGGACCCTGGGGTGTGCTCGGGGGTCAATAAGTAACCTTATACTGGCTGTGTCACGATCAGATCTGTGCTTTAAGGACTGTGCCGTGGCAGCACAAGGGACGAACTGGGAGAAGTGAGGTGGTCAACTCCAGAGATGAAGTCCTGAACTCCAGCAGGGCGTGGAGAAGGGGGCATGGAGATCAGAGAATGATAAGCCAAGTGACCTCACCAGTGTGCCAGGGACAGTGTTTGCAATGAGCACATGAAAGTCAACCAGTAAATATGGGTTGGAAGAAAGGATGCTGGAGTTGGACATTGGTGTCCAAGGATGTCCAGAGCTAGCATCATTTTGCCCATAGAAACGTGGCCGAGTAGCCTTCATTGTGCTGACATGCATGATAGGAGTTTTTGAATCAACGTAGCACCTCTCTCCTGCCATTTTAAAAGGATACTTTGAGGATGGTTTAATGAAGAGGCACATTACAAAGTGGGGGCAGCATGTGGGGAACTGTTAATAGAGAAGTGCCTGGGCACAGTTCCCACCCCTGAGCCCCAGGGACCAGGGAGAAGGTATCCCTGGACCTGAAGGAGAAGGTTATGTAGGGTGGGCGGCCTTGACAGGGCCTGAATCTGCAGGAGGTTTGCAGTCGGCTGGAAGAAGCCGAGGGAATGAATACCTTACCATTACTCTTCTCTCTCCCCAGTCTTCTAGCAGGCCTTCCAATGGGCTGAATTCCACCTGAGGCTGAAAGTTAAGGAGGCCTGTGGCCCTTCCCCGCTCCCTCCCCCAGCCAGAGGACAGGGTGCCTGCCATCTCTGTAGCTTTGCCTTTTTAACTCAAGTTCAGATGTCTGTGGAGGCAAACAGAACTTTCTAAACTCTAGTTTGCCCTAATCCCCTGCTTCAGCTGCTGCCCCAAAGTTACCAGGGATTCAAACTAGACCTGGGCCAATGTGTGTGTCCCTTCTCTCCGTAACGTGCAGCCACTTCCCTCCTCTACCTACTGACTGGCCACCACCTGGCTCACTAGCCCAGCCCAGTGGCCCAGAGAGTGAATTCCATTGGGTGCTTAATTCATACAGCAAAGCAGGAGGAGCTCCTTTTCGACTTGAAATCTGGTCAGGAAACATGAAGTCTCAGACATAATTAAGGGCTTTATTCAAAACCCGTGCCATGTTTGAACAGAAGCCCACCATGATGACTGGGTTCAGGTTCTAGGTCAGATGCTTTATAAGAATGAACATGGGAGGATCCACATCGGTCATAGTCGTGTTAAAGACAGCCTTGATAAAACATCCCATCTCTGTGTATTACTTCTGTTAAACTAAAGAATTTCGCAAAGCTCTGAAAAATTAAACTAATGTGACACCTCTGCGGGGATTGTTGCCACAGCTGCGTAGGATGCATCAACTATTAAATCCCAACACTTCACGAGGCAGCCAAGCACAGAGCATGGTGTCCCACAGAACCACGGAGAAATTTAAATAGACAGGCTGCGGGAGCACAGCAGGCATTGGACTAGGCTAATAGTATTGTATGGGTATACAGACCTGTCATTTAGCCTCAGGGTTTCTGCCCTTCGTTACCCTTCGCTGCTTGGTTTTCTCCTGGACTTTCTGACAAGGGATATAAGGTTGTCATAAACCTTCTACGTTGGATGGTGGAGCCATTGCAAGCAACACAGGCTTTTATTACAAACCACAGTTAGGAGATCACAGGGCTCCTTGATACTCTAGGGCAGTGATGGTGAACCTTTTGAGCTTGGCATGTCAGCATTTTGAAAAACCCTAACTTAATTCTGGTGCTGTGTCACAGATAGAAATTTTGTGATATTTGCAACCATAATAAAACAAATACTTATATTTTTGATATTTATTTTATATATTTAAATGCCATTTAACAAAGAAAAATCAACCAAAAAAATGAGTTTGCGTGTCACCTCTGACACGCGTGTCATAGGTTCGCCATCACTGCTCTAGGGTTTGACGCAGTTGAACTTGACAGCCATTGTTTTGTAGGAAGTCTCTTGATGCTCACGTGGCCCCTCTTCTGGGAATTTTGGTTTTCCAAATGAAGCCAACCAAAGAGCGTCTAACTTTGATCCTTCTTCTCAGTGACACTACAATAACGAAGGTGGATGAAATAAGGTATCTCTTTACTAGACTTTACTAACATGCAATTCCATTGCCCGAATGAAGGCGACAACCCACCGTATTCAAAGAGACAGAAGTACGCATCTCTTTAATGGAGTGTTATTGGAAGAAATATACTGAACAGATGCTAACATTAAATTATTACCTTCTTACTTAGCTAAAGCCAAATCAACATTACATTGCAATCAATCAGGGGCTTCTCTTTTTAAAATCTCAGTTTCCTAGAAATCCCTTCTTTAACTCTGACTTAGGTAGCCCTAGGTATCCAATCAGGCATAAAAAAAAGTCAGAATTTTTTTTTAAAGACAGCTTGCATTTTGTTAACTCTTGCTTTTACCTGCTATGATACATACTCTAGCTCCTTGCAAAATCACCCTCAGGTCCCCCAATAATTTCTGAAAGTTTTCATGATGTGATTCATGTGTGCTCATGAACCAGGCTGGTCACCTACCTCTGGGCATCTGCTAGGCACAAGCCTGTCCTACATGCTCCTGCTTCTGCTGGGCCTTCCTGTATCCACCAGGTGCTGCTGGTTCTTTTTTGGGGTCATTTTACCCAAGAGGCCATGCAGTCTTGCAGGGAAATAGACCGTTGGCAATCCTGCCTCATCAGACTGCAAGACACACTAACATCTGAGGCCTAGCAGGGGGCTCTGTTTAGCTTTGAGCTTGGATTGCCTCATCATAGTGAGATTGAGTTGAAAAATCATGGTTTTTAGATTCAGATCTAAGTAGACAGGGGGATGAACCAAACTAGAGGGCGGCGTCTGTTATGGCTGAATCGGGACCCCTCTCCCTCATTCATACATTGAGGTCCTAACCTTCAGCACTTCATGATGTGACCATATTTGGAGATAGTCTTTTTTTAATTCAAAAAACCATTTATTTAATGATTCAGTAAAGACAGTGCTGAATATGTTGCATGACAATATAAATACCATATTTTTATGAAAACTAACAATATGGAGACGAAGTCTTTACAGAGGTAATTAAAGTGAGGTCACTGATGTGGGCCTTGATCCAATACAACCGGTGTTCTTACAGAAAAGGAAACCCAGGCACCGAGATGGACACAGAGGGAAGGTGCTGTGAAGACACGGGGACAACACAGCTGTCCACAAGCCAAGGAGCGGGGCCTGGAACAGATCCTCCCCTTGTGGCCTTCAGAAGGAACCAACCCTGCAGACACCTTCATATCTGGCTGTTAGCCCCCCGCGCTGGGAGCCAATGCGTTCTGTTGTTTAAACCACATGGTCTGTGGTGCTTGGTGTCAATAACCCTCACACAACAGCCCAGGAACACTTCAGACCTTGTGGTAGGACAGGCTGCAGAGGCTGACTTGCCTGCAGACGTAGGAGCAGCCCCCCTGCATGTTACACGTGGTATCTGATGAGTGCGGTGGCAGATTGGAGAAGTGCCAGCATCGAGGTGGGCCTGCAAGGGGTGACAGGTGGCGTCCTTGCAGGATGGTGGAGCCCAGTGGTGAGGCGTCTGGAAGAGGCAAGATGCTCAGACTCAGGAAGTCATACATCATTGTCAGAGAGGCTGTCAGAGCTAAATGACGAAAAAAAAATGGACAGGGTTCTGGTTTTGAGGAAACTGAGGATGAGGTAGGGAGCCAGGCTAGGACTCAGTGGCTAGAAAGTGGGGGAGAATGTGGGCACTTGGTTGTGTGAGGAGCATTGTGACCAGCTACTAGCATCTCATCATAAAGTCAGCCTGGGACTATTGAGGCCATTTTCCATCCCAAGCACTTATATTTCTGATCTGTATGTCCCTAAGTCATCCCTGCCTGGGGACACGTGGGGTCCTCGTGTCTAAAGCAAGCCCAAACCTCTGAGAGGGAATGCCGCATGGCTTCAGCGGTGAGCTGTGGGGGCCCAGGGAGGCAGGGAGGTCATTACACTGACAATACGATTCTGCTGAATGAACAAGGGGGGACATCTTCCACAGGAGCCATTCGCTCGGTTCGCTTATTAATTTCCAACGTGCCATTCTGGGATCTTTCCCAGAAATGTCATCCATGACTCCTGGGAGGAATTGTTCCAAGCAGGTGTCAACGCTCTGCTGCTTAGAGAGGGAGCATCTAAAATCAACAGGAGGTGCCTCTGATGTACCAGGGATCCCAGGCAGAAGCAAAAATGCCAGCGCAGGAGAGATGGTGGGAAAGGTAACTAGGGTTTCAGTTTTAGTTTTGCCTGTAAATAGAAAACAGTTTAAGCGGTTGCTCCACTGGTTCGTGAAAGTAATCAGTGCTGGTAGCAGAGAACCCGGCCTCACATTTGCCGGGCCTAATGCTCTAGAACAGCACTTTTCAAACATTTTGCAGCTTTGGAATCCTTTGTTCGAATGCATGCTTAAGGGGACTCATGATGTGACAACAGAAGGCAGAGGCGCAGCTTTAGTTGAAGTGGGTGTGAGGCCCCCGTCCTGGCTCTCACCCCACCCGGAGTGTGTGCGGAGGAGGGCAGTTTGAACGTCATGTGTAGCTTGTAGTTCACTGAAGAAGAATAGCCTATTCATTAATTGGTCAGCTGGTACGTTATGATTATTGATAAGTCTAAGAAATTTTTAGAGATTTTAAAGTACGAGACTTGCAATCTTAAAAGGCAAAGAGAAAGGTAGCCACATAGTTGTCCCAATTGTTTACTGTCCTTTAGCAAGCCATCCCTATTCTTAATGGCTCAAATAACAACACTCTAATTTGCTGAGGAACTGCAGTTTGGGTGGGCTTGCTGGGGACAGTTCTGCTCTGTGGCCCTGGCTGGGGCAGCTCCACAGGGGCTGGAACACTCACTTCCAAGCTGATTTTCTCAGATGGTTGGCTAGTTGGTGCTGCTGTCGGGGCGGGGGCCGGGAGGGGGGGCACGTGTGCAGGTGGGACTTCTGGATTGGAGCCTATAGTCGCTATCACACAGCCTCTCCTTGGGCTGTGTACAGAGTGGCAACTGGGTTCTGAGGCAGGCAGTGGAAGCTGCTGGTCTTGTAAGAACGTGGCTTGGAAACTGATATGGTGTCACCTCCACTTTATTTCGTTGGTCAAAGCACTTACAGGGCCCGTCCGTATCCATAGGGGGATCCCACGGCAAGTTAGAGAATGCCAAAGAATTTGTGGCCATCTTTAAACCACCCCGGTGGTCCTTTGTCTCTATATCCCTTTTTCTTTTTCACCATCCTCTTCCTCCTCCTCAGCATGCATGGAATTATTTCTCTATACTAGACACTCGGCTCAGTGTTTCAACAACACATGAGGGAGGAGGGACCATCACCTATTCACGAGAGAAGCTTTAGTTCCTTTACAATCTACCAGTGAAAATGAGTCACTATGTGTGATCACTTGTATTTAACAAATCTCTCTATATAAAATCCTAATATGCAAATAGACTGAACAGTGGAATAACTGAAAAACCAAAGCACTGAACAACTAGTTCTGTGACATACACTGACCACCAGGGGGCCATCGGCAGCAGGCAGAAGAGCGCAGAACATGATGGGTGTCGGCTATGGCGGGATGGTGGAGCAGGTGAGCAGGGATGCCAGACCAAGGAGGGGCACTGGTTACTCTCATTGGGGCAAGCCTCTGGTGGTTACTGAAAATTCTTTGCTCCCATGCGCTGTGGTCCTACCTGGCACTCACACCTGTTGCCGGTGCCTGGCGCCGGCCCCGATCGCTTGGTGCCATCAGTGGGTGTGAGCAGCAGCTGACGGCCCTGATCACTCCTCAGGACTTCTCCACCTCCCCCTGTTCTGAGGGGCGATCGGGTCAGCAGCTGCTGCTTACATCCACTGATGGCACCAGCCCAGCTTGCACCCGCTACTGGCACTGGCCCTAATAGCTCCATGCCATCAGTGGGTGCGAGCAGGGCCGATGCTGGTGCCGCAGTGCATGGGAGCAGTGGTGGCGAGAATGGCACTGCCGGCAGAAAAGGGATGGAGGGGTGTGATGGGAGGGGCCGGGTGGGGGCTTGGAGGATGGGCAGAGACCCGCCCCATGCCCACTGCAGCCTCGTGGTCCACAGTTCCTTTCAAGGTGCACAAATTCGTGCACTGGGCCCCTAGTGTTGACATATTGCTTACTACCTGTGTTGACCAGGATCATTATGGCCCAGGACTTACCCTCAGTGAGTTTATAGTCAACAGACTATTATACAAGATGGAATGTGGCCTGTTTTCCTGTGGACTTATCAGCAGTGTGTCAGGAGAACACAGGGGGCAAGCTAGTTTTTGGCTGGGATGGGGAAGGATTCAGTGGGGAGATAGTGGTTGCAGGAGCCCCCAGCCAAGAGCTTTGAGCGAAGAACATTCCAGGACAGAGGGATCTGTGAGCAATGCCCTGAGGCTGGGAAGTGCTGGGTTTAGGGAGCATTGCTCCCGGTGTTTGGACAGGAGTTTGATGTGCGTGAAGGTGAGCTCAGGAAGATAACATTGAAAACATGGTTTGGGGTCTTGTCAGGAAAGTCTCAGAATTGCACTTTGAAAGCCCTGGTTTAGAATATTTAACATTTCTCATGTTTTATTTGAGCAAAGGTTTGTTCCGAGCGCACAAAGACGAGAGTTCCGAAATGCCATCCGCAGCTGCTGTGAATGGAGATGTGGCCTCCTGGTGGAGGCGAGATGGAGATGCCGGCGTTCTTCCTGCCGTCTCTGTCCAGAGCCAGCGTGGCCATTGCTGTTG
>NW_006292604.1:1291456-1313142 GCF_000327345.1 Myotis davidii | reverse complement strand
TTCTGAAAATTGTGAGTGAGGATTGTCGCCTTTCCCTGTGCTCTCCTTTTAGTCTCAAAGGCCTGCCTGCTGGTGTGGAAAAGCTTTTCAGAATAGCTATTGCTCACTTTGGGTGAGATGCCTACGGTTGGCTGGAGAAAAGCGAGCAGGATGTGGAACGGGGACGCTATCGAAGCGGCTGCTGTGCCCGGGTCTGCAGCCAGCTGACAGCAGGGTCCCAGAGAAGAACAAAGCAGCAGATAGAATGCGTGATGGGCACGACCCAGGAAAATATATTTCAAATTAGAGGTCAGGATAGCTGGGGGTCCTTTGTGGTTGATGGGCTTGGTATAGAGAAAGTGTCGGTGATTATTTCAAGTCAGAAGATAATGCCATCACTAGAGGAATCGAGACAAAGGACACAGGGAATCTGAGCTTCAAAGGGAAACAAGGGAGTCAGAATTGGATTGTTTGTGAGTTGGAAAGGCCTGCAACCATTTTGAAGGAAAGGATAAAGTGCTAGAGGTGTTTAGTCACTGCACGGTGATCAGGCAATTTATTAGGTGTGCGTTGCTGTCGGCCCCTCCCCAGAGTTGTGACCTAGTTGGGGCTCGTGTTCAGAACTCTGTATTTAGGCCCATCATAATACGTAGTGATCTGATTTCTTTTTATTTCCTTTTCTACTCCTTATTTCTCCCCTGTCCTCCCCTTAAATCAGGATGTAAGTTGCACAAGAGCTGGAATCTCACCTGTGTTGTCCATGGTTGAATCTCAAGGGCACAGCACAGTGACCAGCTTATAGGACCCACTCTATGGAGAGTGGCTTCATGAATGAAAGAATGGAACTGCCTTCATTCAGAGCTAATCTTCCCCTAACTTCTGGGGAAAACGCTTTCCCCATGGTTAGTCATGCAATGTAACTTTCCAGGAATTGTGTCACAATTCAGAAATGTACCCAAGACAGAGAATAAAGAGGAAGGGGCGAGGAGTTGTGGGTGGCAACGGAACCTCAAACACCCAGGAGGAAGTGGTAGTTGGACACTAGGGTGAACGGTACCATCTTTGTAAGGATTGGAAACACCACACATTTGCACGACGCTGCACACCTTTCAGAGTCCCCAGAAGGAAAGCAGGAGGACAGGGTAGGTATCAATCCCTGTTTACAGAGGAGAATGGGGTTGCCGAGAGCCAGAGAGGTTCTGGGTGGAGCTGGAGTCAGGGCCATGCCCACCAATTCCGGGGTTGGCAGGAGGTTGACCTCATTCCCTTGTACATGACAACCTTGTGTCTACACGTTGAACACTAAGAATTTAAAAGAATAGCTTCGTGGAGGATAGGAGGATATTCCCACTGTCTGCAGGAAGGGACAGTTACTGGTTGCCAAGGTAGAGCCAGAGAGGTGAATAATGAAAGGTTTAAAGGCAATTAATTCCTAGCTTTCAGGCTGTCTGAGTTCAATTCAGGTCGGTGAGTAGACGTCCTAAACATATAAACCAGTTTCTTTTTTTCTTTTAACTAAAAAAAAAAACAAAAACAAATGTGTGCAAGGAGCTGAGCCCCTGGTTTGGTTTGTTGTCATTTAAGGCTATTTTCTTCACAAACGTGAAAACATCCAGGCAAGTCACAGGCCCATCATATCTCTCTCCCGAAATCTCCCAGGGTTTCTCTTGGACGGGAACTTCAGGCTTCCTCGGCATCATTCGTGCCCGGCGAAAGAGCCCTTCCCCAGGCCCTGCAGTGTGAGTGCGTCAGGTTCCAGAAGCAGAGTGGGGCTCTGTGTCCTTGCTGGCCGGGCAAAGACACAGCTCACTCGCAGAAGGCACTGAGAATATAAATAGATGCACAGCAAAGCCCCCACGATTCTGTTAACTCAAGGTCACGGTGTCTGGGAGAAGTGTTTCCCTTGGGTCAGCCAAATACACACCCAGAAAATGTACGTGAGGATGGTTTCTCTCCTCTACCACTAACACACTAGATGGATCCTTAGCAGGCACTTGGGGATATCTAATGCATATGAGTAAATTTCATCCAGTGATAGCACACTGGCAAGATGGACTTTTATTTTAAAAGTTGTGTGCTATTCTAACTTGGTAACAAAATGATTTCACTTCAAACGAGATCTTTTGAATTACTGTTGATTTGTGCCATTCCTTTTTGCCATGTCCTCATATGAAATGTGGAAGGGCATTCTCTGCTCCACATTTTAATTAATCGTTCGACTCTATTTATCTGTTAGAGAACCGAGATTCTCAATTGCCTTAAATAGAAGGCAACATTAAAACCCAGACAGGTCAGAAAAGTCAGGCTAAGCAACTCTTTCACTTTAAATGGGGTTGTTTAAGATTTTCAAAGTCTTCTAACTTCTCATCTTCAAATGTCTTTTGAAGATGAAATGTGTGCATGCCAGTGTAATGGGGTCAGTCCTCCACTGTCTGTGGGTAATTGAGGTCCGCAGACAGTAACACCATCACCTCTCCATCCAGCCATTGTAATCCCTCCACCCACACAACCCTCACCTAATATTTGTTGGAACTCTTAACAGGAAGCAAAAGGACATTGTTCAAGTCTCCTGGTTCGATGATCATAGTCCCTTCAGGCTTCTATAACAGAGTACCACAGACTGAATGACTTATAAAGGACATACGTTTATCTCTCGTAGTTCTGAAGACTGAGAAGTTCAAGATCAAGGTGCCAGCAGATTCGGGGTTTGGTGAGGGTCTGCTTCCCGGTTCATAGACCACCTTTTCTCTGTGTCCTCGCATGGTGGAAGGTAGCAGGGAGCCCTCTGGAGTCTCCTTTATAAGGCTGTTGATCCCCTTTATGAGGGCTCCATCATCATGACCTAACCACCTCCCAAAGACTCCCCCTCTCAAATACCCTCACCTTGGGGTTAGGTTTCAACATAGGAATTTTGAGGACACACATCAGTCTATAGCAAGGTTTGTTCTCTAATGTGCAGTGAAATGGAAGAGAAGGAAAATGCTATGAGGGTTGGGGGGCGGGGAGGGGGAAGATGTGACATAAAACAGATGGTTGAACAGTCTCCTTTGCCCAGTCACTGCAATATTTGATCTTGATTGGGGCTGCCCAGACCCCGGCTTTTCCTGCCTGGCCCACAGCTCTCATCAGCCAAGGGCGCCTGCTCCTCCTGCAGGAGCAACCTTCCCGCGCCCCAACTTGGCTGCTCCTCCATTAAATGCACTCAAGGCAAACAATGTTTGCTCTTTGGTGTTGTGGAGTCACGCAGGTAGAGGCCAAGGTTCCCACCTTTGTGAAATCTGATGAAACAATGTACCTTCTTGGTGCCTCCTGAGCCAGCCTCGCTACAGCTCTTTTCTCTGGTAGGAAAGATCAGCGAAAATCCCATTATTCAGCCCGTGAGGTTGTGATGGCAGTTTCCTTTGAGCCTCTTGGCGAAACCTTGCTCGCTTTAGAACTGTACATCACACTGGATCCATTGAGAGCCATTATTTATCTGACAGGATATTTATAAAAGTCCGCATTTGCTGCAGCTCCAAGTCAATATGTTTCTCTCTTGCTGACACACATCACACCAACAGGCTTGAAATATTTAAATACAATAGTCCCTTCAAGAAATCATTAATTTTTCTATCACTGTTAGAAGTGATAATTTGATGGAAATGGATTTAGTTGAAATAGCTGAGCAGACTGGAGTGGATACTTTCAAGTGTCTGGACTTCAGAGACGCCTGTGTAGGACCCAGCGAGGGTTCAGCAAGGACCAGAACCCCAAGAGCCAGCCCACCCCCCAGCGCCTTCCCACCCACTTCAGTCAGGAAGGCGGCAGGCTTCCTGGGAAGATGGTTAAATATCAAGGAGAGGAAAGAAACTGACCAAACCACCTCATTACTGCCCTGTCTCTTTCTGTCCCCGCCTGTCTCCCTCCTGCGTCTCTTCTCCCTAGCTCTCTCCTGCCCTCCTCTCTCTTTTATCCCCATCTCCATTTTTCTCTGCCTCTTGCCTAGTTTCATCTTTTGCTCTTTGATCTTCCCTTTCCCTTATTCACATTTCCTGATGTGTGTGCCTGCACTGAAATTGAGGACAGTCTTAATGTCTCCCCCAGGGTCACTGATCTGGAGAGGGGAGGGTGGGAGAACAGCATGTGTGTGTGTGCATGTGTGCACATGTGTGTATAAATGTGTGTGTATATATACACACAAGTGTCTGAAGTCCAGACACTTGAAAGTACCCACTCCAGTCGGCTCAGCTATTTCAACTAAATCCATTTCTATCAAATTATCACTTCTAACGGTGCATGTGTGTGTCTGGCTGTTGCCTCAGTCCCTCCCCAGGTTTCCTCATACATAATGAATACAGAACGTTTCCCTGGCCCTTCACAGGCCAGGACAGGGAGTCAAACTGTTCGACTTTCTGGACAGCTGAAGGACCTGGCCCTTGTCTGAATGGGCCGGACCTTGTATTCCTGGGTATGTTTGCTGACCAGAGGAAAGAGGTCTGTGCACCTGTGTGATTGCCACGCTAGTAAGTCTTTACAGAAGCGGCTTCGTACCAGATAAGGCCACTCTGCTTTGAAGATGAGGAAAGCAGTGAGGGACGAGACATGTTTTCCTGTGAAATTCTTGATGACAAATTTTGATTGAACCAGAAATAAACAACAATACACAGTTCAGTGTAGGGTTAACTTGTCATGTTGGGTTAGCCTTGGCATTGTTGTATCAGTCAAATTTGCAGTGAAGAAAGGAACCAGAAGCCCAGAGGAGCTGTGGGCAGGAGGGTGAGGAGTGTCCCTATGGCTCCTGTACCGCTGGCCACCCTGTTAGCAATGTCACCAGGTTTACTCAGTGCTGTCCTCCTCTCTTGCTCCATTATAAAAAAGTTGTCTCTTGCATTCCATTCCCTCTCTCTCTCTTTGGACCTAGGGTTAACTGTAGTTGTGATTAACTCATAGCTCTAGGCCATTCAAAAAAAAAAGACTAATGATTTAACTTCTGAGTTCAAAGATCTTACATCTTTGGGTTGTATCTGGAGAGAGAGAAAAAAGGTAACAATTGCAAGCAATATATGATTAAAAGTGTAAGGAAGAAGCAAAGCGGGAAGCTCACTTCAAGCTGCAGTAAAAAAGGTGCCAGTAGAGTAGAACCACGGAGGATGCTCTGGGTTATAACAGGTGGAGAGGAGAGAGCAGGAGATTTGGGGGGAGATGTGGAGAAGCCACAGAGTACCAACAAGGGCTTGATGATAGGAAATAGCTAACATTTTGTGAAAGTGTAACCCCTCCCAAGAGAATCTACTCACAAGCAAGGATTAGAGATGAAAGAATCAAATTATTAAAGGTGTGAATTTCAGGCTCCAGGACAGGTAGGTGGGCAGCTGGTCCTCATTTCAATGTGTGGGTGGTGATTCCCCACCAATGTCAGCAGTGAATTCTGCAGAGGAGTCTACCTGGCTAGCCACGTACCCTAAACGCTTATGAATGATGTCTCATAAGCATGATGTTCCTCCCTCTCCTCACCTTAGAAACAAAATCATCAGACTCCACAGGGCTTATTTACAGCCAGTCGTGAGATGTATCTCCTCTTGCCGAGAAAGCCACTTAATTTCTGGATTCAACCTCAGGCTCCATGAAGAAAGAAGTGATTTAAGAGCATCCACAGTGGCATTCAGGCATCAAAACCATCTTTCTGGGTTGTCTCACTCAGAGGCATTAGCTGTCTGAGCTGTCAAGGACCCTGGAGATCATCCAACTCACAGTTTCTCAAACTGGTCACACAATCTCAGGGATTTCTGAGTTTTCACTTGGATAATAACCTAAAAATGAGTGTCACCATGTTCTGAAGGACCACCTTATTATCAAGTCCGGCTCTTTCAGTGCCTGATGGCATTGATGACCATGTTGACACTATTAGGAATTTCCTTACGTTGACAGCTGAATAAAGAAGAGAGGTAGCCTTCATATGGAAGGCCAGATGCTAATAGGAAGCCACCTGTGAACAAAGACAATGACATTTCAATATAATTGCCCTCCCCCCTCCAATATCCTTAGGTGAACCTTGGAGATACTGTGTGATACCCTGCCTTCCATTACAGAGAGTGGGTTTATAGCTGAGTGAAGTGGAGGAAGACTCAGAGAGGAGGTTTTATGTTGGTGAGGGCTCAGGCTGGTCTCAGTAGGAAAGAAAATGGGAGTGGCAGGAAGGAGCAGGGAGAAAATAAGGAGTCTTTGGTAAGTTTGGGTAGAAAATTGAAGATGAGGAAGAAAGAGAGGACTTAGGCTAGTTTTGGTATAAAAAGTCTGGAAAAGACAAGGAACACAGGAAATGGGATTTTTAAGAGGGCTGTTCACAGTTATAGATGGGACTTCTTGTATGTTCTGGGGCCCAAGAAGAGAGGGAACTCTCAGCCAGAAGCTTCTCTCCACCAAGAATTAAATATGTTGGTTAATATCTTTTTCAAGAGGTTGGTTCACATCTTTCACTCATATGATTCATATGAAATTTTAATGAAGGCTGAGGGTTCAAAGCTTCTATGGGACTTCGGGGAGTTTCCTTTCAGGGCAGAAGAATGGCAGGTGGGCTGAGGAAGGGTGAGTTGGCTGCACGCCAGTGAAGTGCACGGTACAGCACAACTGATGAACATTTATCCAAGGACAAGATTACATTATAACTCAAATAGAAAAAAAAGGTCTGATTGGCTTGGGGAGATTTTGAACATGGGTCAGGGCTCATTAAATAGATGACCCTTAGATTTAAAAAAGATATGCCATTTCAAGTTCATTTTGAAGTGTGGTACTTGTCACGTTCCTGCTGCTGGTGGCTAGCTCTTTATATAATGGCATTTTGGGGGATTTAAAAAGAAGAACCCAGTGTTCAAACCCACTGAAAGCACTCCAGGTGGCTAGAGAGCTTTCAAATAATGGCTTTCTCCAAAGGGAGGGAAGGAAAGGAAGCTTTCTGCTCCCAGATTTTAAAAATTGGAGTCACCATGCTTTGTACATTTGGAGACTCTGTCACTGTCCGTTGTTATAGGATTGTTTGGTAATCCAGGCAGGTTGAAAGGGTTGGTTTGACTCTACAATCTGTCTTGGTCAGAGTGCTGAAATGCTTGGCACTGATGCTTGTATCGGTTCTGTTTATCATGGAATGGGAAGATGATGTGAAACTGGGCAAGGACTCAGGAACAACACAAGGCCATACTTCTGGGACACAAGATGGAAGCTCATCAAATTTCTCAACCAGTTCTGAAGTTGGTGATTTAAAAACAGAACAAAGCTATGATTGATAGTTCCAGCAACTGCTTTTTTTCTGAATAGCAACCAAAGACTAGATTAAGAAGCTATAGAAGAAAGTGTTTTTTGCTAGTTATAATAATATGCATAAGCTCAGTTGTTCTTTCCTTTCCTTTCCTTATTAAAGCTTTTGGGTTGTTATGTTTTTGGAACGTAGCACCTACATTTATTAATGAAATGCTGAAATTAGAGGGCTGGTGCCGCCTTAAATGCATGGCTCTGCTGACTACTAGATTCTAAACGCTGGAAGCAATAAAGAAATTGTTCCAAATACCTCATTGTCATTGCCCAGAAGTGCACATTTTCAAGAGATTGGCCAAAGGCAAGTCTTGTCTAATGAGCATGCAGACTATTTTATCTACTGTTTCTAACAGTACAGCATGCCATGATGTCATTTGATCTTTACTTTGTCTGAACACCATTTCTGGATTGTCTGCCTCTTGTTGTTTTGTGTGTGTTTTTTTTTTAACTTTTCTCATTAGACCATGACAATTAATGGTATTTGGCATCAATTACATCATAAATATAGCATTTCTGCCTCCAAAAATTTCTAGCTCAATATTTAAAATATATTAATAAGTTATAACAAAATAAAACAAAAATTTAAGTTTTTGTACAGAACTTGCAAACCTCTGAGAATATATCTCTAAAGCCCAGTGCTAGTTGCCTAGTCAATATCCATTCTACCCTTCTTCCTTGAGGACCTTGATTTTTTTTTTTATTCACCTTCCCATATTATTTTACTTAAAGGGCACCTCTTGGCATGGTTTTGGCTAGTGAGATATAAGCAGAAAACTGTTAGAGATTTCAGGGAAAGTTTTGCATTTCTTTCCTCCTTTGGTCCTTCTTGTCTGGAACTTGGATGTGATCCCTGGAGGTGCAACCACGAGGCACTAAGCATGAGAACAAAGGCCTATTTGCTAGGATGTTAGAGTGGAAAGATGACGAGCTTGGTCCCTGATGACACTTGATCCACATTTTCAGCTCTGGGCTGTCTACTGGACTCTAGTTTTGGAGACCTCTATCTGTTTAAGTTACTACATCAGGGTTTTCTGTTAGTTGCAGAACACAGTCCTAAGTGATATTGTCAAAATTTTCAAATCTGTTTGTAGTTATTCTTTCTTTAGTAAAGCAAGAAAATAATTGATGGGCAGCTTCTGTATTTGACCTTTCTGTAAAATAATATACAATTATTAGCTACCCCTAGCGCCATTTCTCTGAGTGAACTGAGTGCAGCATCCCTCTGATTGCCTGCTTTTCTGCCCAGGACCTTCTAAAGTCTCCAAATATATGAACAAGAATCAGGGTTCAGGTTAGGAATTATCTAAAGCTAAGCATAATGGATGGTTGTAGTTTCAACATGCTAACAATCTAATTGGACACCTGGAGTCATTGTTATTTTATTAAGAGAAGCATTTTGTGGCTGATTGTATGTAGTCAGCTAAATTATTTTATGGCATATCCATATGTCATGCTCCATTTGATTTGCATTTCATATATTTTCTCCCTCAGTATAGTAATTATTTAAATGCTTAATATTTTATTAATATGTCCTCAAAATATCCTGAATGGGCATAAATACTGATAGGAGTTAAATAATTGAGATTTAATCATCGTGATTTAAGATTATAGTAGGTCCATTTCAAATGATCTGTTATTGTGTTCCTTTTGTTAGATTTATTATTAGGTGTATTAAGCACGCTTGTGGCTATTACATGATAGTTCTCTTAGCTTTTGTTTTGAAATTTTTAAAACAAGTTGAGATAAACTTATTGGGAGTGCATGCCTTGAAAGTACAACAGGCACTTCCTTTTAATTTGAAAATTTTTTTATTGAGATAAAGAAACCACAAAACTTAGAAGTCAAATCTGACAATTGTCATTTCCTCTTTTTCTTTATTTTTTAAATAAAAAAAATATATTTTATTGTTTTTTTACAGAGAGGAAGGGAGAAGGCTAGAGAGTTAGAAACATCAGTGAGAGAGAAACATCAATCAGATGCCTCCTGCACACCTCCTACTGGGGATGTGCCCAACAACCAAGGTACATGCCCTTGACCGGAATCAAACCTGGGACCCCCCAGGCCAGTTCTCTTTCCACTGAGCCAAACCAGTTAGGGCTCATTTCCTCTTTTTAAAATGGGGGCATATCAGTGACTGGTCAGGTGAGGTTCCAGCAGAATGTTCCTTTTGTTCTCAGAGTACTTTGAGGAAGAGAACTGAGGACTGAGACAGGGGCAGGAATGAGAGAAAGTGGATTTGCTCTCTGTAATAAAGCAAGGGTAATTTTTCGGTTGCTGTGGGGAAAGAATAGAGGGAAAGAATGAGAACCGAACAAATTTGTGCATGTCTGGAGCCTAGTTTGTGGAAACATCTGAAGACATTTTTTAATTTATCAGCTTTATTGAGATAATTCACATACTATAAAATTTACTCTTCTAAAACATGTAATTCAGTGTTTTTGGTATATTTATGGTATGATGCAACCATCACCACCATGTAATTTTAGAATTTTTTATTACCTTCAAAGGAAACTCTATACCCACTACTAGTCACTCCCCACTCCCCATCCCCTTGCCCCTGACAACCTCTAATTTAGTTCAATTTTTTATGGATTTGCCCATACAATATATGGCCTTTTGTGACTGGTTTTTTTCACTTAACATAATGACTCAAGGCTTACCCATGTTGTAGCATGTATTAATAATACTTCATTCTTTTTCACATGCAATAATATTCTATTTTATGCATAAATTATATTCCAGTCATCATTGATGGAATTTGAGTTGTTTCTACTTTTTGCCTATTAGGAATAATGCTGCTATGAACATTTGTGTACAAGTTTTTGTGTAGACTGAAAAAGACTTTCTCCTTGACCAAACTTTATTCAGATTCCTCTAAACCTTCTGGACTAGGCCTTGACCTCGGCCCTGTCCTTGCAGGACTGCATGGCTTAGGTTTAGCAAATATCCTACTATGTCAGTTTACCAAAAATCCTCCACCCTTGATATAGGATCACTCCTGATATCTGATCAAATTCCCCAAACCCACTTCTGATTTATAAGTTGATCTGTCTTTAGCAAGAATCCAGTTAAGTTAGTTTAGCAAGAATCTCTCTAACCTGGATGTCTTCTCTTAATAATTTCCCATCCACTGACTTCCTCCCTCTGCTTGTTTGTTATAAATCCCCATCTGTCTTTGCTGTGTTTGTGGTTGGGCCAGAGCTCTCTCCCCTATAGCGATAGTCTTGACACCTATCACAGTAATCCTGAATAAACTCTACCTTACCATTTTAACAAGTGTTTTTCTAGTTTTTTCTTTATTTTCAAAATGTTTTAATTTCTCTTGGGAATATAATTAGGAGTGGAATTGCTGAGTAATATAGTAACTCTATATTTAACATTTTAAGGAGCTGCCAAACTGTTTTTCAAAGTGACTAAACCATTTTACATTTCCACCAGCAATATATGAAAGTTCCAGCTTCTCCACATCTCTGCCAACACTTGTTATTGTCTACTGAGAAAGGTTTTAAGAACAGAAAAGCCAACTATCAATTTTTGAGTTTTGTTGCTGCTCTGTGATATAATTTCCTTTGATCTTTCCGACCTTCAGAGGATCTTCCATATCATAATTGGTATGGGAGTGGGCTTAGAGAAAGGGGTGGGTGTAAGACCCCACTTCTGCAGAGGCCTGGTTCTGGGAGAAGAAAATGGGCCCACAAGTGAGACTTGGGTCAGGAACAGGCACTCTGAGAACAGGACTGCAGAAAAGAATGCTCAGAAGGCAATGGAGAATTGGGACGGCTGTTTCAGTTGCTGTCTGAGTGATAGCTTTAACACATGGGAAATACACTTAGAAGAGTGGCTGGCGCATCCTAGCTGCCCTGTAATTGATTTTTTCCCCTTGGTTTTCTTTTACAAATTTTTATAATAATATTCTACTTGTAAAAAATAATCACACTTGCAATTACCCTCAAAACAAAGACTGACTTCCTGGCAAAGTTAAATGACATATGCCTTTTTAAAAAATAAAATAGCTTTAAATTAATTTTGCTGTGATACATTTTTGTATATTTTGTGATATTGTTGGCATAATTGTTTATTCCAGAAGGTAGCAAAACTAAGATTAAGAGTAGCTGTTTTGTCCCGGCCATGGTGGCTCAGTAATTGAGCATCATCAACCTCTGAATCAGGAGTCATGGTTCGATTCCTGGTCAGGGCACATTCCTGGGGTTGCAGGCTTGATCCCCAGTAGAGGGCATGCAGGAGGCAGCCGATCAATGATTCTCTCTAATCATAGATGTTTCTATGTTTCTCTGCCTCTCCCTTCCTCTCTGAAATCAATAAAAATATTTTTAAAGTAGCTATTTTGTGCAATATACAGGCATAATCACCTTCAATCTTGTTCACTTCATACTCTCTGGTTACCTGTTTTGTTCTCAAAAGATAAGGAAGGAAATAAAAGAAAGAATAAAGCCCTGTAAGAGTAGGAGTTAGTGTTTTCCACATACTGTAATGCTTCACCAAACATGTGTATCTGTGCCTGTACAAATGTGCATTCTCTAAGCACCGTGTGGACACCATTATTAAAACTCCTGATAACCCCCACAGTGTTCCCCGCCCCTGTGGGATTGGACACACAACAAACATGCTTGATTGATTCTCCCAGCTTCTGCTCACTCTGTTGTTAGATCCCTCAGTAACTGTTCAGCTTCTTTCCTAAAATATGTATTTTTTCATAAGTCAGACATGGAACATTTATTTTCTTTAGAAATGGGCTCTTTTACAGACAGAATATTGTAGATCAATTACTTCATTTAAAAAGATTTGTCTTTCCAGAAGTTGAAGAACAACAGAAACAACAAAAGAACTTATAATCTTATTGATTAAAAATTTTAACTGAGGTAAATTTTTTATAGCAATGAAACTCAATGCCTTTGAAGTAGGAACTAGATGGTTTTCCACGAAGACACAAAGCTTTTAATTAATATTCATAGCAATTGGTAGGTATAATTTTGGCCACTGGAGGACTACTACAGTTTCCTATTGATGCAATAGGAATATATTGAGGACAACGAAAGAAAAAGTAATTAACAACTGAATGTGGAGGTTATAAAGTTCAACTATTCCCTAGTTTATAGTAAGCAATGCATGCATACAGAATGTTCTCTGAAACTAAGACAATGCCGGATTTTATATTTCTTCTTCTCTAAGTTGTGTATTTAATGCTTTTCTTGAACACAGGTGACTTTGGGTATAATAAGGATAATTAAATGCTGAACACATCAAGCTCGAGTGCTGAGAGGAATTTAGGAACGATGGCAGCACATATAATAACAGATAAAAAAAGTTGTTCTATACAAATTTTCTACATCTGAAATGTGTTATTTAAAAGCAGAAATTTGGAGCATTTTAGTGTTTGAAATAGTCACATGGAAATCTGTGTTCTGATCCTCCTTCTATCATTGACTAACCTGGTGAAAATCAATAAGCCATTTATGTGTTTATAGACCAGCAAATTAATACTCATTCAATTCAATTTCGTTCAGTTCAATGTAGCTATAGGGCATCTAGGTTAAGGTTCTTTGTTTCTGGTGGTACCAAAAGATAGTCTTTTTCCTCAAGAAGCTCAAGAAGAAACCTGTGTGTGCAGTTGTGGAAAGCCTTGGTCTACAGTGCCAACAGCGTCTTTTCTTCCTCTGTTTCTCATCATTTTAATATGCTTTTCAGAATAGTTTTTTGGACAACAACAAGGCTGATAGATAAAATAGAACTCGTGGCAAATGACAATGCCCACTTGGGAATATGTTATTTTTTAGATGTAGTCCTAACTTTTCTGTCCCTACGATTTGCTAATTGCATTATAAAACAAGTGACAAGGCATGATTTTGCTAGGCACTAGATGCCACAGCAGAGGCTGGCTGTACAGAGATGTTGATACGCAGATTCCAACGTGCTTAGGATCAAACTGCTGCATTTGAAGCATCATGTCTAAGAGAACTTACAAGCATGGGATCTTGTGTTCTGTGATGTGATTTTTAAAAATGATCCTAATCTTTCTGTCCAAAATATGACCTTTTATATTTTACTGAACTCCATCTCCACTGCCGGGGTGAGCAGTGATACAGGCTTTGAGTGGGAAGGGGAAGGAAGAGGAGATGTGATTTTGCAAGAAGCCTGTGTATTTTAATCCTGAAAACTTTGTGTGCTTGTTGAGGATGGGGTGAAGTAGAAAAAGCAAAAAGCATCCCAAAGACTGACCTCCCCCCCCCACACACACACATCAGCTGTATGTTCTACTAATCCTATATAATAAAGATGTAATATGTAAATAGTCGTTACATAACGACCGACCACATAACGACTGGATCACGGATCAGCAGGAGGGCGGGGCAGCGGGCGGAGAGCTACAGGAGGGTCACAGCGAGCTACTGGTGCACAGATTCATGCACAGGGCTACTAGTTATAGTACATTTAAGTTATGTAACTTCTCTAAAATGTTGTTCATTCTGAAAGACCTTAAGCCAGTTATTCAAATAATGATGAGAGAGAATTATCCATTGGCTGCCTCCTGCACACCCCCTACTGGGGCTTGACCCCACAACCCAGGCTTGTGCCCTGACCAGGAATTAAAATGTGACCTTCTGGTTCATGGGTCATGCTCAACCACTGAGCCACACTGGCTAGGAAGTCCGAGGTATTTTATTATGGCAGCCTGAGTAAACTAACAGGGTAGGGAACCAAGCAAGTTGGAGGAGGGTAGAGTTGGCCTTCTTTGAAGTTTGTTTAAGGTCCATATAGCAGGTGGCAGGTGGCATGTGACCCCTGGGGGATGGTGGAGGTCTGAACACTGAGGCTGCCAGACTAATTTAGAAGGCTGCGGATCTCACCTCGGCCCCCTCAGGCCAGGCGAGTCTGGCTGTGCTCCGGGAAAGCCTTGTTTCTCCCTGCCCTGTACCTGCTCTTCACCTCTCAGAAGGAAGTGAGGAGACACCACAATACAGTGGAAGAAGGAGGAAGCGGCTATTTTCTAGAGTTTTCCCAGGGGGAAGGCAATAGAGGGATGCATTGCCTTTAGAGAATTTAAAACCAATAATAAAACTGACTATGAGTTGGTGTGCTTCTAATTGTCACCACGGTCCAGCCACTTTAAGCAATGCAAGTGGTAAAATATTCCCCTCTGAAATAACATATTTTGTTGGTCTAAAGTGCTAAACAATTGCTGTGGGTATTGTTGAGTTTTATGAATATATATATCTAAGCTTCCAATTGAACGTGTTTTTATTACCTCTCCTTTAATAAAAATTGCATTCTCCTTGGAAGTTCATTAGAAGAAGTACCATTTATACAGAAGGCCCCAACTCCGGCCGAGTCCGCTGCAGGCGCGGGTTTAGCGAGTAGGTTCATCAGGGTTCGGAATCGCTCGGGCTCCCTTGGAGCCTAGTTTCTGTGTCCAGCTCAGTGGTGCTTCGTGTTCCTGCTTTAGGCAGCAGGTTAGAAATGAACAAAGAAAGGGAACTTGAGGAACTTCCATTCCATCATTCTGTGTGACCACTTGGGGTTTTTGTTTGTGTTTAATAGTTTAAAAAATGAACGGTGAGGTGTAATCTTTTTGTTTTGTAAGCACACCTTTTTATTCATGCGTGAAATATTTTACTGGATTTGAATACTGTCATGAAAAGTAAAATTAAGGTTTTTTTTCTTCATCTAAAATTGATAATCTTTTAGAACTACAGCAAGGAAATAACATTTATTCCTCAAGGAAATAATGGTTATTCCAGAAAATAAAGTTGTATGAAAGAGAGGAACATTAAAAAATGACCTGCTCCAATGTTAAGTGCCCCAGCTTCACCACTGGGTGCCCCCTTGTGTCTATTCCTCTCTGTTATCTCTGAGGGGAACAGAACCTTGATATGGTTCCTGTGTTTGAGGTGTAATTTAGACCTCATGCCCTGGAAGCTTAAGGTTGGCCAACTAGGAACATAAATCATACTCTCTCACATTCGCATTATATAGACATTCAATCTTAAGGTGTGCCAAGGCCCAAATTAATGTGAGATCTATTCACATTCACTTCTTCCTGGTTCATTCAACCAACTGTCCTTGAGGGCTGACTGTGTGACTGGCATTTTGCTTGATGCTGAGGAGACAGAAATGATTAAGCCTAATCCCTGCTCTTGGGAACTCCTAGTAGAGGGTAGGGGAGACAGATGGTCAAGCCAATAATTGCAACACAGGGTATAAGCAGGGAGGATAGAGTAATGAGCAAATGATTAGCCCTGTTGGGTTGAGACTAGATGAAGGTTTGTAAGCTGTTTTGTTTTTTGTTTTTTTAAGGAGTGGGTCTTTGCCAGCGAAGACAATGCGGAAGGTTGCAGAGAGGGGAAGGTGTGGGAGATAGGGAGGCACGGAAGTGCCTGGAGAATTTGGGAGAGGGTGAGTGGGTCCCTGTTGGGTGGGCACAGTGGGTGGGGGGTGGGGAGGTTCAGGAGAAGAGGCTGGAGGGGTGGTAGGGACTGGGTTTTATTCTGAAGTCTGTGTGGGGACATCAAAGGACTTGTTGAAAAAGGATGACTTGATCAGACCCACATTTTAGAAATAGTGCTCAGGTAGCAATGAATCAGAAGAGGGGAGGCCAGAGGAGAGGGGGACAGTTAGTAGGCAAGTTCTCTGCCTGCAAACAAGGCAGGGCAGGCTGCTGGCACCCGGGCCACCTGAAGGCGTTTCAGTGGCTGGGCCCTGGAATGCATCCGGGCCTGCCCCTCAGACACCCTTCCCATAGCGGTAACTGTCAAGTGAGCGCTTCCCACACATGTGCTTCTGCCCTGACTGGGCCGACTCAGCCCCAAAAGTTTTAAGCTGCATGTGCCATTTCGTGTAAATTTTATTATATTCTCCATCTAAGTTTAATCTGGTTTAGTTAATAAAATCAAAAGTGGGGAATATATCAATTTCTTCTATTAGTCTATATCTGCTCTGGTTTCTTTTTTGTTAAAAAAGTTATTTAACTTTTCAAAGTAATTCAGGTAAGTGGTTTATTAATATTTCAAGGGTTTTCCTGTGAATATAGGCATTTCCAGCCCTGTTGGGCAACCACTTTCAATATTTTGAGCTATTTTCCTGGTATTTACTGCCATATTTTCCAAATCATCAGTGAGTGCAGAGGCAGGGCTTGTCTTCCTGGTACAAGTCAGGGGGTCAGGAATTTTTGTAATGGAGCAGAAGGAGGGATAGCTCACAGTTCAATATTTAGACCTATGCTGAACTCTCTTGATTTCTGCCCACGTTTCCTCCTTATATGATGCCTGTTCCCATGAAACAGGAGCTTCTTTGTACTTAGAGAAAAGGACTGCAGGTGGTCTAACAGCTCCTGCTCTTCAGACTTCTAACCAACACCAAGTCAAGCCCCCGCCCCGCTCACCCCTCCGGAGATAAGCTGATGCCTGCAGTTCTTAAGCCTTCCTTCGTTTGGGTAGAATTGATTGTGTCTCTAGGCACTTGGCACTCTGTTCTCACTCTGGTTCCTTGATTAGCTTTACATCTTCTAAACATTTGTTGCTAGTTCTCGTCCCCTGCTGTTTCTTTGTCTTTGTATTTTGTGGATTTGTATCTGTTAAACATTATTATTCTTAGTTTAGTGTGACTTTAGGGAGTAAAAGGAAATGCATGTGGTATTTCATCAGGGTAAACTGGAAATCACCAAAAAGCAAACCTCATATCAATAACAACCACCATGACAATCAATGATTGTTTTAAACCTTTCAGGTAGCTCATTTCTTTTGAGACTTAGAAATTTTAATGAGGATGGAACAGGAAGGGGTATTTCATGGACTTCCACAACTGGTCCAGTTTCATGGAATGGGTTGGTAGAAGAATTAGGACTGAAAGCAAGGCTCTTCCCGTTAGCCTGGGAGGTTTTCTGGAGGTTAATATTTAGAATAAAACACATTTCTTTTAGACATAAAACTACCGATAATTTTAATAAGAAATAGGTCAGTTTTTCCCTCTATGACTATTATAACTTCGCATCATTGCATATTTCTAAAGCTAAGCATCTTTTTAGCATTTGTAATGTACTGCTTGCTGACTAGATCGTAAAAGCACAAAATCTCCCCCTGGGCTTATGATCTAATGAGACATATAAGACCATAAAGGCAGAAAATGAATAAGGGGAGTTGGGTAAGTCTCCTCCGTTAGATGCACTTGGCATCTGGCTTCATGTTCAGAGCGTTTTTCTTTGTTGAATCTTCTGGTCCTCCCCACAGCCACTTATGGGAGAGACATTTAAGGGGAAGGAAGAAGACTTCTGAGGGGAAATTCAAAGGAGGGAAAAAAGAAATCACTGTACAGTTGGATATAGAGCAGGAGTTTAGGCTTAGACTGTATGAAAACAAACATCAACCCTCCTTGGTTTGCACGTGGCTAAATACCCAACCTGGAAATGAAAGCTCAGTTAACACAGAACAAGTATTCCCCAATGTTTTATGAATGTTTGCTCCCCAGCGTTTCCTCTCTATTTACCTCAAGAGGGTTATTCTGAAAACATCTCTTATAGAGCATAGAAACATTTTCAAACGAAGGTAGTAAAACAGTAGGAAGCTGGTTGCCACTTTGAGAGACTCACGAGATAGTCACACTCATTTTGCACCTGTGTTTCTCAGTCCCTAATTAGATGTGCACTTGAATATAAGGGCAAAAAATGACCAAAATGAATGTAGGTTTCAAAGCCATTTCAGGCAGTTTTTGAGTTTTATCAAGGTGTAAGGGATGGGGGTGGGGATTGGGGCTTAAACAAAGGAACAATGGGTAGAAGGGATAGATTTCATCACACTAAGTATTCCAAACCATGAATTTGCAAATTGTAATGGTTTTCTTGTACCATCAAGTGCCTGGTTATATAACGGCTGTTCCAAAAATTCCCCCCTGCCTTTACTTCACAGTTCTAATCACTATGCTATATTTTTCTTGGGACACTGCCTATAATGTCAGCTCATTCTAGTCTAGTTCCTTTTTTGGGGTCCCTGCCTAGTCATCATAATTCTCCCTCTAAAGCAGTTAATGAGGACACAGTGGGACAGAGTTAGGAGAGTATGAGTTCTGGATTCAGACAGTTTGGCTTTGCTGCCTGGCAGTTCCACGCAGCTCTATGATCTCAGGCTACTTACTTTCCCAAAACTCAGTTTCTTTATATGCAAAATGGATATACAATATATTTCTGCCCTGCACAGGTTTCATTAGAAGAGTAAATAAATGATATAATGAATGCATAATGCTAAACCAATGCCTGGCACATAGTAGATACCCAATAAAAGGGAACTAGTATTGTTAATATTAAACATTTAGTTTCAAAGAGCCAACTTTATGAACAAAATTCTATTTTGCTCCACTTTACCTCAAGTTAAAAATAAAACTCAAAACATGCTTAAACATTTTAATTGAAATATTTTTATGTAAAGCATGAAAATTAAAGCCAATAAAATAGAAAATAATACTAATAATCAGCTATTAACCTAATGCTGATATGAATTATCAATTAAACTCATCACAATAAACACTTAGCTAACAACTAGTATATACCAAATATTTTTTTATGCAGAAAATGCAAACATGATAATTTAGTCTCTGGTTTCAAAAATGTACAATCTTGAGGGCTGTAAAGCTTTATACATAACTATGCTACACAGCATGGTGAGCTGAATATTGGAAACAGGATACCATTGGAACACAAAGCAGCAGAGTGGTTAATTCTAACTCATGGCATGAGTGAAGCTGCATAAGGTGGTGGTTTGGATGAGTAGGGTTTGGATTTAATCAGACATGGAGGGGAAGGAAGTTCCAGATCTAGGAAGAAACACAGCAAAGGATGGGTGGTGGGCACACATGTTCAAAGGAGAGGTCTGGTCTGGTTACAATGAAGGTTCATGGAAAGAGATGAATCAGGATGAGTGGGTTGGAAAAAGACGTTGGGAGTCAAATTCTTAAGGCTTTACAGACCTTGTAAGAAGTTTCTACTTTAGTTAGAATGTAATGGGAAGCCTGACAATGACATGACCCAATTAAGAGTTTAGAAGAGACAGCCTTGTGGAAGACTTGCAGAGTGATGAAGCAGAGTCGAGATGTTCAATCAAACACCAAGCTCCCAGGGCTGATCTGTTAATATCTGAGAAGTCCCAAGAGTGGGCAGGTGTGAGGACAGCAGTAGGGAACAGTGAGGTCTGAACATCATTTCAGAAGTTGGATGACTAATTGGGTCTAGGCAAAGGGTTGCTGGCATTCAAAAAATCCTTATTGTTTTCTTTTTTTTTTTTTTTAAAGTAGTGCACCCTTGATGTAAAATTTCAAATACCGTAAAGTATAACAGGAAGATTAAAGTCCCTCAGAGACACCCTCTGTATTTTTGGGGATATTTTGGGGGAGAAATTCTGGAGTAGGTAATCTGGGTTATGCACCTGTACACTGTGTGAGGATTACTGTAAGATACATCTCTAGAAATAGAACTGTTTGACTAAAGGGTCACTTCCATTTTGTAAAGAAGCAGGGCGAGAACAAAGGGGTGAAGAGGATGCCACAGAGGTAGAGGCTGGGAGAAGTGGATTGAGTGGTGGCACTTTATCCTTGTGAACCAGGAAGGCCTAGGTCTGTGATGTGGAGGACAGGGTTAGTGAGGAAAGGCAGAGGTTCACTCTGTCCTTTTAAGGCCAATGAGAAGGAGGGACTGATGGATGAAGGAAGGAAGTGTTTGAAGAGGATGGTTTGCAAGGTGCATGGTTTTGATATTATCAATTATTTCAGTGAAATAACGGTCAAATACCTGGCTAAGGATCGGTAGAGTGATAAATGTGAGGAAAAAAAGGAAAAGGCTGGAAAAACACATTTTGGAGTATGGAAAAGAGAGTCATTTGGGAGAGAAGTATATTTTTATTTTTGAAAAATATTTATTGTTGAAAATATTACATATGTCGCCCTTTCCCCCATTGACCCATTCTAGCCCACTTCCTCCCACCCCCTAGGCCTTCACTACACTGTTGTCCGTATCCAGGGTTATGTGTATATGCATACAAGTTCTTTGGTTGATTCCTTCCCACCTACCCACCCCCGCCTTCCCTCTGGGATTCCACAGTCTGTTCCATACTTCTATGTCTTGGATCTTTTTTGTTCAGTTTATTTTATGCATTAGACTCCACATATGAGTGAGATCATGTGATACTTGTCCTTCTCTGATTGGCTTATTTCACTCGGCATAATACTCTCCAGATCGGGAGGGAAGTATTTTTTAAGCAACAGCTAGTTGGGGCCCAATTGAGGTTGTAAGGCATGAATTTGTACATCATCCAATATGCATGTAAAATTGAATGGAAATGGGCTATCATTCTCAATCTTATTCCATAAAAACCTTGAAAAGTAATCCAGACTTAAGCTTAAGTTCTTTTGAGAAGGCAGTAAAGAAGAAATGATGTCATACCACATACAGCAAAACTTATTAATTTGTTCTTTTTCCTGCTTGATATCACTTATTATGGCAGCTGCTCCTCCATGTCTCTCTCTTATGAAACACCATCCAGCTTAGCTTTGCCCTTGTTCTCACCTGCTGTCTCTTCTTCCCCACTGCTCCCTTGAGCCTCTTAGATTTTTTTACTTTACTTTTGAGGATAATTCCATGCCTATTTTATTTATATAATTCAGTTTTATCTTTCTGGACTTTATCCAGTTCCCTTCTCTACTCATTACCGTGATCATTTCAACAAATGCCAGGGCCTGAGCGTCACAAGGAGAGACTACTCTTGAGAAGACAGGATGGAGAGAAAGATTGCAGACACGTGATCTTTAAATTCTGCCTGTCACACAACTATTCTCGGCAATGTGGAGTGGCAGCAGAGAAAACTGGCGTTTGAGTTGACCCAAAGGGACATGCTTAAGCAACTCAAGCATTAAACATGTCATTACTAAAGATAGATTACAACTTAGAGAGTCATGTGTGGGCAATATATTTGTTAATATGTGAGTTATAGTTGCTGTATATGAACAGGCCAAAGGTATAGCATATATATATAAATTACTTTGATGTGACATTATTCTGAAATATATTACCTTCTTTGGCACTTTTCTAGGCATATTGCAGGTATTTCTAATATTTTTTATTCTTGAACTTTTTCTTTGTTCTCTCTCTCTCTCTCTCTCTCTCTCTCTCTCTCTCTCTCGTTAATCTTCACCTGAGGATATTTTTCCATTAATTTTTAGAGACAGCAGAAGGGAAAGGGAGAGACACACAGAGAAAAACATTGATGTGAGGGAGACACATTGATTGGTTGCCTCCCGCACATGCCCTGACCAAGGCTGGGGATCAGCTTGCAACTACAGTATGTGCCCTTGACCGGAATCAAACCCTGGGCCCTGCAGTCCCTGGGCCAATGCTCTATCCCCTGAGACAAACTAGCCAGGGCTGA
>NW_006292604.1:1287612-1291429 GCF_000327345.1 Myotis davidii | reverse complement strand
CAAACTGGTTTCGGCTTCCCATTGGTTTTTTAGAGAGAGTGGAAAGGAGAGGGAGAGACACAGAGAGAAACATCGATATGAGAGAGACATATTGATTGGTTGCCTCCTGCACGTACCCTGACCAGGGCTGGGGATCAAGCCTGCAACTGAGGTATGTGCCCTTGACTGGAATTGAACCCAAGACTCTTCAGTCTGCGGGCCGATGCTCTAACCACTGACCTAAACCAGCTAGGGATATTTGTTCTCTTGCTTTGACTGATGCTCCTTGTTCCCTTTGATCTTTGGGATGTTGCCCTTGACCATCCCTGTCCCTGAATTGATCTTTCTCCAGATCTTTGCATAACTGGATAATTCTCATCCTTTAGATTCTAATTCAAAATATCACTCTCTCAGGGGGCCTTCTCTGACCAGCTTATTTAAAAGAGTGCCATTCTTATCCCCAATCTGTTTTGTTTGGTGATTCTTTACTTACTATTGCATATCTTTTCCTTAGAATATCATCTCCATGAAGAAAGAGGTCCTTTCTGTCTCACCACTGTAAACCCTATACAGTCTAGCCCTGTGTGATGAACAAATATATTACTGTTTCACTTTGGACATGATTTCTATTTGATGGATTCTTTATGGATGCTGAAGTTGTTTGTGTGACAATTACTAGTATGATTTTCTTAAGGTGAGTTTTGCTCCTTTTACATTAATATGTACACATACTCATGCTCCTTTCATTCTCCTTCTTAATTAAAAGCCAGTGGATAGATTTATAGTTAATGATAACTTACAATAATATTTGAAATTACTTTTATATTACTGCTATTAAATTTTTTTTTCTAAATTTTATGATCGTGTGACAGCATTCTCTAATACGGCAGAAAGCCCAGACATGATATCAACCAGGTAATGGTTCTGCAAGAGAAAGGTGACTCCAAAAGGAAGACGGTTCATGCAGGAGGGGGCTCTAGAGAGGAAATTAGGAATGTGCATTATGGAAGGCAAGAGCAGACAGGTGGAGAAGAGAAAAACATAAGCAAGAACAAATCACAGAAAAAAACCCAAGGTTAATTATTTTTAATTATAGTTGACATGGAATATTATATTAGTTTCAGATGTACAACAGTAATTCCACATTTATATGCATTGCAAAGTGATCACCACAGTAAGTCTAGTACCCGCCTGGCACCATGCCGTTATTAGAATGCTATTGACTGCACTCCCTATGCTGTACTTTACTTTCCCAGGACTATTTTTTAGCTTTTAGAGTTATGATAATAATAATATAAATAATCAAGAATTCTGCTTGTTATAGATGGTGTGATGCAAACACATGGGAGGGGGAAGGCAGAGACCACTCAACTTCTATTCTGATTTTGCTTTCTCTCTCAGGAGAATGGTGCTGAGACTGAGCAAACTAGAGCAAAAATACTTAATAGGTAGTTGAAATGAAGTAGATAAAAAATAATTTAGTAGTCTCTGACTATTAAAATATAAAACCTAAAGTTTTTGATGAATGATTTTATCCCAGGCCATTAAGAGACCAAGCACATGCAATAAGGGATTTGGGGGGTTGGCAATTACTTTAAAATTATGGAGAAATAAAGAGGTTCCAAGAGATCAATCATGGGAAAATAGTCTCTATATGATCAAAGTGGGAAAACCTGTTGGGCACGTGGATGGTCAACATAGTTCTAGAAATATGCCATAAATATAGATAGGGAAAATCAAGGCTAGTTGATATCCATTCCCAAAGAATTTTGTCTAATGAGACTCATTCACTTGGAAAATAGTATTTAGAAACTTTCTAACAGAGCTTTGTTTTCAGTACGTTTTATACATTTTTTTAAAAAAATCCATGACTTGTATGAAGACACAGAAACTTATCAAATTTGTGGATGACAGAACTCGGGAGAGAGAGAAAATATAATGGAAGAGAGTCATCATTCAAAATAATTTCATCAGGTTGTAAAGATAGGTATAACTCATCAAGATTATTTTTCAGGTAGATAAAAGTAACCCACTACTTTTAGGGTTTAAAAAAAGTTATGCAAGTATTTTTGTGCAAACACACAATAAAAATGCCTGATATTCAGTCCACCCTAACAAAATGCAACAGAAGTTTGCATTTTATGGGTGATTGTAATGCAGATCAGCGTTGGCAGGAATGGCTATTGAAATCAGGCCATTTCTGGAATATTGTGTTCACTTTAAGTCAGGTGAATTATGTCCCGTGTGGAATAGTTGGAAGAACTCTGGACATTTAACCAAGAAAACAGAAGCCTTGGGAGAACTTGAAGGCTCTTTCAAATGCATGAAAGGCTGTCACTTGAAAGACAGAGTAGTAGGTATGACTCCACAGGATAATGGCTTATGCCTATTAAAATAGCATTTCAGTTTCCCAGGAAAGACTCATAATGACTTATGACTCTCTGGGTACATTTTTACTCCACTTTTGCCTCTTATGCAGCTTGTAGTATATCATCATTATAACACTACCTTACATTGCATAGGGTTTTACAGATGTGGATCACAATTACATGGATTTGATCCTCACACCAAGTGTGGGAGATGGCGGGGGTGTTATCATCATTATACAGAGGAGGAAACTGAGTCTAAAGAAGATGGTGATGGCTTTTCCCCAAGGTGAGATGGTTTTTGAGAGATGGAACTCTAGCCAGAATTTTGGATTTCTGAGGCTTAGGTCAAGTGCAATTTCTACTATAATATGCGTCTAGAAAGAAAACCTTTCCAATTAATTAGAACTCAACACTGTATTGGTTTTGTTTTGACAAGAAAAATGATCACTCCATGCTCTTTCCAACAAGTCTTTCAGTTCATTACCTTGGGCATGTGGCATGGCACATACCTTTAATAGTTATTCACTGAGGTGACAGAATGCCCTGGGTGAAATGTGCAAGAAAAAAACAATGAGATAGCACAGTTTTTAAAGGGATGGGAAAGATTCCCCCTAAAAAAAAAAATAGGGCCAGTTTTGAGGGCAGAAAGAGTTTGAGGATGATTTATTAGCATGTTTTTCCTATTACACATTTTTTTGTTGTTTTTTTTCAGCACCTTTTCCCTTCTTTCAGCAAATTGTCATCTTAAAGTAGATTAATCTGCAAATGACCACTTCTTAGAGCATGTAAATGCACTAGCAAAATGGAGATAAATGTTTAATTTGTTGCCAGTTGCCTGTTTATTAATTGTAATACATGCTATTGCCCCAAAATGTTCACATTCACTTATAATACAGTAGGTAGGAGTGTGATTGGTCTCTGATATTTTGTTGCTCAGTTACCCATTTTTTACCCATGTGGCCCTAAGCAAGGTGCTTAACCCCTCCAAGTCCCAGTTTTCTCATTTGTAAAATGGGAATGACACTACTGACAGAATAATAATGTTTTGAGAATGAAATGAGATAGTCTTTATGTAATGCCTGGAACAGAGTAAGTGGCCTATACATTTTAGCTATTTTTATCACTCACCAATTCTTAATAGAGATTGGGATGGCCAGAAGGAAAAATAACAAAGAAAGAGTCTGCTCATTGCTTCTGTGTGTATGAGATTGAAAGAGTTAGTGAGACTAGAGGTGCTTCCTGGATCTGTGGGTTGGTGTTTATTGATTTCTTAGGCATACACTGAGAAAGTGCACTCTGCACATCCCGGGGTTGTGCAGTCAGTGGTAATGACAGACCTCCTAGACTAGGCACAGAGGAGTGGGTTCCCTACTATGGGTTCCATAGCAACTTCTCTTCCCAGAGGGCACTGATATTATGGATGACGTCAGGTAGGCTGGTACAATGACTTAGATTTACAAAGGGGAAGC
>NW_006292604.1:1256488-1287602 GCF_000327345.1 Myotis davidii | reverse complement strand
AGAGCTGAAGACAGTGCTTCACTCAGGAACTTTCCCAGTAAAGTTCAGCATTCTAATACTATCTAATAAAGAGGGAATATGCAAATTGACCATCACACCTTCACAAAGATGGCAGTGCCCATAGCCACAAGATGGCGGCTCCCAGTTCCCTCAGCCCTGCTGGAGTTCCCCAGTCCTTTCAGCCCTGCCGGGGGTGGGGTGGCAGGCATGTGATGCAGCTGGACTGGCCCTCAGCCCCTCAGCCGCCCAGGGCCGGCTCAAGGCGCAGGCAAGCTGTGGATGTCAACTGTCCAACTAACGCCCAAGGTGCAGCCAAGCCTTGGACGTTGGCTGCCCAGCCGCCCAGGGCCACCCAAGGCTCAGGTAACCAGGACTGGCCAAGGCTTCCGCTGCTGGCAATGGCATCAGCAAAGGTGTGATGGGGGCGTTGCCTTCCCCTAATCGCCGGGTTGCCTCCCACCCCTGAGGGCTCCTGGACTGTGAGTGGGGGCAGGCTGGGCTGAGGCCACCCCCCCTCCCCCCAGTGCATAAATTTTCATGCACCGGGCCTCTAGTCATAAATGAAAAACGGAGCTACCCAGAGTGGGATTAGTAAAAACCGAGACAGAATCCTCCTAAAATGCCAGGCATTAATGATGAATTTAAATAGTTAAAAAAAATAAAGTTATATTTCGACATGACATTTGCAAATGAGCTCCCAGCATGGGTGATTGCTTAAATCTTTTTCTCTGAAGAGTAATTTCTCTAAGTCTAATAGCAGGCATTGATATTCTAGATCTTTGCTGCTTAGCTTGTGATGCAGTGACATATTTAGTATGTTTTAGTGCTGGAATGAGCACTAAACCCCTAGCCTTCTTGTCTTGTTTGCAGGGAACCACTGCCCATGCTCCTTAGCTGTCTGTGACCCATGGGTACTCAGTGCAAGGAAAAGTAAAAAATTTTCCCCCGGAAAGCACCAACATTTAAATGATTTAGAAAATTTCTGATGAAGCTTTTGTAAAAGGGGTCCTATCGTTCCTGGCTTTCCTAAACAGAATTTGCAGAACACGCCGTGACTGTTTGCGAGGAGATTCAGAATTATTAGACATGCAGATGCTGGTGTATATGACTGTTGTGGTCTTAGGGTTTACTGATGGCACCAGCTGAAGGCCTTTGAGATAACTGGCACCACTTCACTAAAATTTGCTCTTGCCTTTCTGTCCCTTCCTTTGCTGCCATGCTGTCTTCCTGCTTGTTTTTGTTCTTGTTATGCCTGTCTTTCTATAGTAATCCTTCTCTCTTCTAACATGCTGTTTCTAATCTCCTATGGGCCAAGACAAAAGGTTGTTGAACATTTTAGAATGGTGCATAAAATATAGGAAAGTGGACACTGTATGAAGGTGTCTGAGGCTCTCCTGCATGCAAAATATTTGAGTGTTCAGAGTTTGTTATATATCTTTTGACTATGAGACTTTATTTTCTTTTGCTGTCTTTCTTTCTAGTTCTTGACTGTGCTTTGACTATCAGGTAGCTGGGGTTGTGAGAGGTGATATGTTCTTGTATTGCTGTTAGTCAGTGAACTCATCTTCTCACCACCACTTTTGTTCGTCTCTGTTAGAGAACTCATGTTTCTGTCTTGCATTAGTTAAGTGTGTGTCTGATGAATGCTAGGGGTTCAGTAAGTATTGGTAGAATGAGTGGCTGCTTCTCCTATTCTATGCCATATTACAGTGTAAATTTCATGAAGAGGGTGACTGCTTTATTCATCCCTGTATCCACTCAGCAACAAGTGTGCACTCAAGGCTTACTGAGTGACTGACTGAATAAAATTGTTAGACTACACAGTACTGTTGGTAATAAGTAACCTCCAAAGATCCAAAAGATATTTTTATTATAAAACTTAATTACTAGGCATAGAAAAAAGTTGGAGACAGGAATATTTGGGGCAACATCATAAACGAGTTTATAGAAGAGAAGTGTTAAATGCCTATTACGTTTTGTTGAATGTTCTAGAAATTTGTTTCTCTTTTTCTTGGGTCAGAGGATGAGTGGTGGGGCTGGAGGTATGGGAGGACAGATGGAACCTGGACTCAAGTAAAAGGGCATGTGAAGAGGAAGTGGATGTGCCAGGTGGAACCATCCTAGGTCAGGATAGACACCTGGTCCTAGAAAAGTTGCTGCAGATGTGATTCTAGCTCATCCTTTCTTAACATCTGTAGCTGTTAGGGAATCAGAGAGCTCTCACAAGCCAGTTTGCACAAGCCATTTTTCTTCTGAGGTGTATGTAACTAATCACCCTTTTTGGGAATAACATCACTGTATTAGGTTCCTGTGGCTGTTGTAACAAATTACCCCAGACTTAGTGGATGAAGACAACATAAATTCATTATCTTACAGTCCTTCAGGTTAGAAGAACATAGTCTCAGTTGGCTAAGATCAAGGTGTTGCTTCCTTTCTGGAGGGCTTCATTCCTTTCTGGAGGCTCCAGGGTAAAGCTATTTCCTTGCCTTTCCAGGTTCTAGAGACTTCCTTGACTGAATGTTCCTTGACTTTGGCCTTCATGACCACATAATGACTGATCAATCTCTTCTCACATTGTATCATTTAGCCACTAACTCTTCTGACTTTCTCGCCTACGTTTAAAGGACTCTTGAGATTACATTAGTCTTGCCTAGATAATCCAAGATAATGCCCTTATTTTAAGGTTAGCTGACTAGCAAACTTCCATTTATCATGTCATATATCATAGGTTGTGAGGATTGGGACATGGACATATTTGGGGACTTATTGTTCTGGCTACCACAATCACCAAACAAAATATAAAGAGCTGAGGTTCAGGAGGATATAAATAATTATAGATTTGCATGGTGGCGAAAGCTAGGGAACAAGGAGATTTGAGCTTCTGAGGTTTGAACAGGGCTCAGGGATAGTGTAGCATTCCTTTGGAAGCTAGAGGTGAGTAGCAGGCGTGTCAGACACTTGTTCTTTTTCTCTCAGACCCCATACAACTACCTGCCGGCCAGCCAACTTTCCTGAGGATTTGGGTGGTAAGAGTTCCAACTGAGATGCAGCAGGAGCCTCAGAGAAGAAGATGACCAGGTTTGAACAGGAATTTGCAATGAAAAAACATGAGCGTCTTATCCACCGATGATACCGGTTACTTTTTTAATATTAAGGAGAAACTGAGAGTTTGAGAAATGTAATGATCAAAGAGAATTAGTGACGAATGGAGACACAGGACCTAAGAATCTTGTTTTCCAGCCTGACTAGCCAGGTCTTTTTTTCCTTGGTAAGTGGGACAGAATGAGCCACTTATCCACAGGCCTGATTCACACAGAGAGAAGAATTCTGGTACAGATAATAGCTAATATAATGCCAGACCTCTCTCAGGAACTGCAGAGATTTCAGATCAATGTGTAGTCAAAGAGTACATGGTGATGACTTTCTGAAAACTTGATCAATAAGTACACATCACCAAGATCAGAATTTATTTAAAATTATGAACAGCCTGGAAGTCTGCCAATGACTGAGTAATAACTCCAGGCAGTCCAAATCCATGCCAGCTTCCTCCGTTTATATAAATTGCTGAAATCTCTCATGCTTGACCCCTCTGATGTATCAGCTTTGTTATGTCAGTTTAGATATAGGTAGATTTCCTATGGGCATTTATTAGCTTTATTAAAAAAGAGGCAATTGTCCAAAGGCCTCTGGGCATATGCACCCAAAATATGAAATAAAAGAATGAAATTAAAATACTCAGGCTGCCAAACACCTCATAAAAAAATCCAGGCCAGTTCAAACTACTGAGGCATGCCAGATTGGCAGGCTCGAGCTTGCATTTCCCCCCTGAAGCTAACAAACCCTTCTAACTGTCGGGTTGGTGGAAACATGAATTGCAAAGGCAAAGACCATCAGCAGCCCCCTTGATTTGGGCCTTCATCTCTGGAATACTTTATTAGAAGTAGGATGGCTGATCTTAACGTGTTTGAATGAATGAACCTGTGGGTGAGAGAAACCCTCAAAAGGAATCTCTGTCTTTATTAAAATATACCCACCTAACATTCTCTAACTTGACATACCACTTTGATTGATGGTTTTCACTCTTGGAATTCCTCACATTGTCACTATCTGCCTTCTGACTAAAACAATTACCCAGAGGCCATATTGCTCTAAATCAGTGATTTTCAACCCAAAGGTGATCCTACATCCCAAGCGACATATGGAAATGTTTGGAGACAGTTCTGATTGTCACAACAAGATGGGGAGGAAAACAATTGGATGTGGTGGATAGAGGCCAGGGGGCATTGTGGTGTTTACCAAACTTCAGTCGTTTATCTACCACTTTCATTAGTTTTGCCTAATCCACATACCACCTGAATTATTTTTCACTTGGCAGTTTGTTCCCCAAACAAAACTCACTCCCCCCCCCCCAAAAGATACATATTTGTTTTAAGGAGAAACTTCATATTGCTATCATAAAAGAACAATAATCACAGCTTTCATAAAAGTAAAGTCGTTGTGAAAGTGCACACAATGAAGACACAACAGTAATATCAAATTACAGGTTGATACCTGGTGGCTGCCATCTTTCGGATAAAATGAAAGATTAGCAAGTTTTAAAGAAGTGTTAGAAAAAGAGAAGCACCAAACGGAGACTCTGTCCTTCGTTAAATAAAACGGGTGTTTGGAATGACAAGGGAAGAGCTTTCTCCTCCTGTGATGCATTGGTGTTGAGGTCCGTGTCCTATGCCACCCTCTGCATTGGCTAAGGTTAGCACGAGCACACGCCCCAGTTAGGAAACAGTGGATTGTTGCATTCCTCATACGGACACTCTTCTACCTGGATTCTTGCTTTTCTGTTAGGTGTCCAAAGATTTGAATGTGACTTCATAGCCATTTTCAGGGTGTGGATTTCACACTGGTGCACCCAGATAATGGTTACCTATATCCAGGGATGTTTCTCCGAACCCAAGAAAATCAGAGACATCTCAGATGGCAAAATGAAAACCTGGTGTCTGTTATTGCCAACCAGTGACAAATGCCCTCATGGAGTTTTATTGTCCACTCCCACCTCATTGCTAGTAAAAGGCCATCGAAAATGTAATCCTTTCTGTAGAATTAAAGTGACTGCTTCAGAATGCTTAGCAGAGTAATTATTCTGGATCAAGCTATTCTGAAGGGAAGGGAAGGACTGCCTCCTTTGATCTGAACGGACTGCACAGTAAACATTCAGTGCATGACAATGAGTCAGTATCGTTATTCTCAATATCGATATTGTTATATCGTGAATCGGTTTACATCTTTGTAACAGCTGCAGGGGGCTGGTATTTGTGTGTCTGCTTGCTCTTGGAGAACCTGCCATACGGGAGGTTATGCTGATCCTGGCTGCCTCGGCAACGAAAGGATGGGAAATTGCAACAGGCACCTGAGGCTTCTGAGTTCCCACTTGCTGCCTGCCTGGGGCGCTAAGCCAGAGTCCCTTAGTCCAGGAGACTGACACTGTGTGAATTCCTCCCCTCAGGGAAAGCCTGTTAAAAGGGAGTGAGCCATCCTGCCTTAGGAAAAATGTCTGGGCTCAGCTGAATTTTCTCTCTCTGGAATTGGTTGCTATACCTATAATTATCTTCAAGCACTACCATAAAAAACCCTCCAATCTTTACCTAGTGTTGCTCTTCCTTTGGGGCACTGGTTCTGGGCCCATCCGACCTTTCCACCAAGCCATCATTAGTGGAATTATATTTCGTGATCCCCCTCGTTCTGACGGGAGCAGAGGTGGCATCGAGTGAGCACAGCAGCCGATAACGAGGGCTACAGAGGTTCCTGGAATTGTGTCATCACAGTCCAGCGAGCAATGTGCTGCCCCTGTCAGCCTGCAGCAGCCTCAGCACCCGCAGCCCTGCCTCGGTGACAGCTGGAAACAAGGGAGAGACACGCACATGGCCCACATTTTTTCTCCTCCCTTTGGCTAAAAGACCCCCCCCACACACACATCCTGAAAAGAACATGAGCAGTGTTGCCCTGTTCTGCAGCTGTGAGACTTTTCTTCGCCGTGGAACAAGGTATTTCCAAATTTCCTTCAACACAGGTCAGGTGCTGCATTATTGATTTATTTTTCCGGTGGGATTCAGGCCCAATAAAACATACAAGGTTTTAGAGTGAGATGACCTGAACAAGAGCTCACCCACTTGAGAGTTTGTCATTTCACTCAATATTAACCATCGTGTGGCACTCTCAATGCGTATTAGAATCTATTTTTGTAGGAAATCAACAGTATGAGATAATTTCCCCAACAGTAAAAAATTATATATTTCAGGGCACACATACTCCATTTCTCTGTTCTTACAGCAAACAAAAGCTTACATCCCAGCTAGTTTTTTTTCCCCTATTTGTTCTATAAAGGACCCTAAATAAAATGGTTTTGTTTTTAGAGTTAGAGAAAGTCCCACTTGACATAGTTCAGATAAAAGAAAAGCATTATGTGTACTCCCTGGCAGATAGTGAAACTGGTGCTTATATAGAGTCATAAATTTTACTGCTGGAAAGGACCTTAAAGAACATTTAGCTTACCCCCTTGTGGGTGGTAAATGGAGGTAACTGCATGATACCTTCAAGATTGAAGTTCAAGCTACTTTCTGAGAAAAACGTTGGGAAAAACAAAACAAAATAACCAAAACATGGAATGAATGTAATCAGTCATTTCTAGAAGCAGTTGACCAAAAGAAGTGATAAAATGGGCAGCTGAAGACCAGTCCCAAGTTTTAATTCTGGAGACTGGGTGTTATATGAAGCGTGTATGGCTTGGAATGTTAAAGTCTAACACATTGGGCTGGGCCTGTGTTACAAACTAGGGAAACATGGGGTGTGGGTAGCTTGCAAGGGAGATAAAAGGGGGGTTGAAAAGTGTATCCCATTTCAGTTATAGCCAGTCCATCGGAACTACATAGCAAGAAGATGTCATACTCACCTAGCTAGGGGTCCAGAGGCAGGGTAGGCCTCATACACAGAACCTCAGACCCCAGACCATTCCCCTCATTTCCCCCTCCCCTCTTCTCCAGTCCCCTCTCTTCTCCAGCTTCATCCTGGAGGAGGAATCAAGAAGGTTGCAATTGTCTTATACAAACAACTTATGGGAATATTTTTTGTTTTCAGTGAAAATCCAGAAAACCATGGTATGAACTAGTGAGGTCATCCATAAATTGGATGCAGTGGAGGTAAACACTTGAAGCCGGGAGTTACTATAACATGTTCACTCCTGAGACTTTGCAGCTGTCAATGAGAGGGCACTGGGGTTTTCTCTGGAGGAGTGATGCAGGCTCAAGCCTAGTTTAATCCTGTTTTATCCTTGTGTATAGAGCCCAGTGCCCCAAATGACATGTAGGATACAAGGGAAAATCATGTATTAGTTTTCTTTGGGGACTTAAGAAAACTCCTGTTGCTATACTGTAAGCATTAGTCTTGTACATTCTTGTCTCGAGATCAGATGTACATAATGTTTTGTAGCAGTTAAGATTCAGAGGGCTTATAGGATATGGGGTACAGTTTGGGGTCAAGAAGGAGCTCTAAGTTTAGATGAAAGATAATAAAGGATAGAACAAGTTGTTTCATACATATTTTCTCCAGATTCCCAGGTCAGCGACCTGCCTGAGCAGGGTGAGCAATTCTGCAGAGCTTGTGTAAGAGCAGATTTTCAGAATGTGCTAATAGTTGTGGGAAGTGAAGTTTGTAGCAGTTGGAAAGATGGGCGGAGGAAGGTGCCTGATGCGTGTTTGATAAATGACCGTTTTGGCTTGGCCAGAAGTGTGAATGAAACATGCTGGATTCATAGAAACAGACGGGCAGAACCAGAAGGGAGCACAGGATGGATCTTTGCTTTAAAAGGACAGGACAGAAGATGGAAGGAGGGATAATAAAGCAATGCCTGAAAGAAACTGTAAGTGTCGTGCTAGGAAATCTGAACTTGAGAAAGACATAGAACAGTTCTGAATGAAGCTTTTAGAATAGGCCAAAAGGAGAAAGAGGCTCCAATGTAGTTGGATTCAAAGTGCTTAGTTAACCCCGACACACACCCTAAGGGGCTGATGGGCTTTGCCCGGAGCAAGAACAGTGTGGGAGTGGGTGGGTGGAGGACAAGCAAAAGGCCTGAGGCAAATGGTCCAATGCTGATCTGATGACCAAAGTGAATGCAAGGCTATCCAATTCTGAAAATTTCCTTCATTCTCTGAAGGTAGTTGGTTTTGAAACTGAGAAGAGTAGGAAAATGTTGGGAAAAAGGCGTGAGGGGATAGTGAGAGGATCTATACTTGTGTTAAATGAATAAGGGCCTAGAGTAGCCATATCCCACAATGCTGAAGAAGTGATCATGAAATGCACTAATGGTAACCTTGTTGGAGGGGACGCCAGAAGATGGAAAATAGGCCAACTTTTAGAAAGTGGAACAATGTGGGTCCTGCAAGCACCAACGGGTAACTTCATTTTAATTGCCAGACAATTTTAGAGATGAACATGGGAAACGGTGCATGAGTCCACCAAAAATAGGTCATGGTAAACCTAAGTCTGAATGTCTTTTAATAGAATTAATAGACTTAAGTAAGGTAAATACAAGGTTAGAGACTTGCCATGGTCTTTGACAATCTGGAGATTGTGGGTAGGTGGGTGGTGCTCATTGAGAACAGATTGGTTGTGAGGTGGGGAGGAAGTCTCCTCAGAGGTAGAGAAGTGAATAGAGCTGAAGAAATGGCGGCATTGGAGGCTAACTGCTTGGAAGCTAAACATGAGCCCAGGGAAGGGATGACAGGATTCCTTCAAAGTTTGTTCTCGCTGTTTCTTTCACCAGGAACTCCTGCTCCTCTGCTGGCCATTTCTGCCCACTCAGCTCCTGTGAAATCTTCAAGGCGCAGAGGACAGAGAAAAGTAGTTAGGCTGGTGTGGTGTCCATTCCCAGGTGTCCTTGAATGTTGCATTTGCTTTCATGTCTCGCATTCTCAGAGGGGGACAGACAAACTCACAGTGTGGAAAGTGCTCCTGAACTTGGCTCCTTGCTCTGAGCTCCCTCGGGGCTGTGTGCTGTTCTGGTGATAGCCCACCCTCAGGGATCATCAGTTTCTTTGCCTGTCTTTCTGCCCGAGACCACTCATTGAATGTCTTGAGTATAAAGAAAAAAAATCATGCTCTTAAAATTACTATTATTGCTTGGCCAGTGTGGCTCAGTGGTTGAGTATCAATCTATGAACAGGAGGTCATGGTTTGATCCCGGTCAGGGCACATGTCCGGGTTGCAGGCTCGATCCCCAGGGGGGGGCGTGCAGGAGGCAGCTGATCGATGCTTCTGTCATCATTGATGTTTCTATCTCCCTCTCCTGAGAGGAGCAGCTCAGGTGGCCCAGGGCCTGGCTCCACCGCAACATACTGTTCACCTTTGTGGAGATGTAATTAGGTTGACTTTTCCTCTTCCTCCTCCCTCTCTCCCTTCTCCTCTCTTCTCTCTCCTCTATTGTTGGCTTATAGAGAAAAGCATTTCTATCAATAGGGAGCCCAATACATCTGAGTTGCCCAATTCTTTGGCTTGGACCGCTTAACTGAATTTTGAATATGCACTGAAGGAATCGGAAAGATTTGGATCTGTTGTAGGGGAGGTACCCAGCTCTGTAGTTAACATACAGGCTTTGATGTAGCGCAGAGCTGGAGTATTGTTAACAATATAACTAGGAGCCTCAGTTGGCTTATCTGTAAAAGCATTAACTCTATCTGTTTCCAACCATGAAGACGAACTGAGATGTTACATTGACTGGGTTTATCACTGAGATAACAGCATAGCGAACACTTAACGAATAACACCTATTTCTGTCATTGTGAGGGGATATCAGTTTGTGGGTGGATGTGAGGCTGGCAGAGGATCTGACATACCTCAGGTGCAAGCTGGCGAAGCCAGATGTGCGAAGACCATTTCTGACAAATGAGTTTTGAAGTTTTGTTCCCTCTGTCCCTGCAGGCCTCACATGCCTCCTGCCCTCATGACCTCTCAAGCCCTTATCACCCTTGGTCTTGGAGAGAGCCATAACTGCATCACTTCAGCCACTTCTTGCTGTCAGAGGAATCTCCCCAAGTTAGATCTTGAATGCCTCCTGTTAGCTCTCCTTTGTTTAACACCTCCACTGGCTTTCCCATGATCTATTTAATCTCCATGAACTATCACTGGAGGCCTGCAGGGCAACTCGGCTGTGGCTTACTCCAACAAATTTGGACCTTGGTATCAGATTAGCTCTTGTTTAAACATGACTCTGGCACAAGTTTGACCCTGGTTTTTATTTAAATCACTTGAGCCTCTGTTTTTTCATTGGTAAAATGGGGATTATGATATTTGCCTTGCGGGTTGCTGTAAGGCTTAGAGATGATGGAAGGAAAGTTGTTAGTGCGTGCTCAAAAGTGATAGTGGTCACCCTGCTAAACCGCCTGTGCCCTTCCCTGCCCCTTCTCACCCTGGCATCTCTCCGGATAGCCAACAACTAGATCAGACCACTTTACCTTGATCCCACACCTTCTCCGTCTCTGCTTGTTCAGTATTGTTAATTTTAAGAATTAAACATCACTAACTTAGAAGATTTCTACCCAGATTAATATCAAATATTAAACATACCATAAAAATGAGGTCATATTTTAGGTTTTAATATAACCAACAATGCGATTTAACAGTTTTTTTTCATTTGCCTTGATTTTAATGGGTTGGCTTCCTTATGTCAGACACCTATAATAGATATGAAAATAGGGTGTGTAAAATAGCAAATTTTGAAATAAAGGGTTCCTACCTGTAGTGATTGGCATGTAAACAAAAGAGGGAGGATCAATTATTCTGTGTCTCTTTGGCTTGTCTTTTCAGCTTACTAGGTGTTCCTTCAACTTAGTAAGTATTAATATTTAGTGATCCCACATTTGATTGCCCTCAGAATCATGCCCAGAATATACCAAAAGTGAATACATTATTGGCAAGACGGATGGATTTTACAGAATACCTGAGCTGTAACAAGTATATCTTAATTTTAAAAGTTTCAAATGATTTGTTTTGATAACTAGAGAAGGCAAGAATTCAGTTGGAATCGGATGTCTGAACCCTTTTATATATTATTTATTGAAAAGTATGTTTTTCTGACTTTGAAGAGAGAGGAAGGGAGAAGGAGAGAGAGATAGAAACATCAATGATGAGAGAGAAACATTGGTTGGCTGCCTCCTGCATGCCCCCTACTGGGGATCAAGCCTGCAACCCAGGCATGTGCCCTTGACCAGGAATCCAACCAGCATCCTCCGGATGCAGGGTCAGCACTCAACACAGCCACCCCAGCCGGACTTATATATTCTTATATATTCTTTTTATTCTTGAGGGCTGAACTGTGTTTATTAAAGAAGGAAGGGGAGTGTGTAGGGTTAAGCTGCTTCTTTCTGAGATGTCCTGCCAGGAATCTGATGCAACCATTCCAAGTTTGCCTCAAACCTGGACCACATCCAGCTGTGGCCACTGGTCCCTATCCTCTCCTTGCCTTCACTCCCCATTTACCCAATGTTAGAAGGAGTTATAAAGCTTGGATCACAAAATAGGAAGAAATAAACTATATGAACCACAGGCACTTCTTTTGAATATTTGTGCATTTAGTTTTTCTTATGGGACTTCACCTATGCACAGAATCGAATTTCCTCAGAAGATAACTTGGCAAAATCTGTGAATAAACCAAGCGATATTCAATAATCTAGCATGATAAAACAACGTAATTTGTTTAGATGAGAGTTCTTTATGAGGGCAACGGAGTGGGAAGGAAAATAGAATGGGCTTTAAAATATTATTTTCTCTTAAATTTATCTTTGTAGAAATCTATCTTCATACATACAGCCTTTTATTTGGAATGCGGCTTGGAGTCACTGAAGCAAACATTGCTGTATATACACTATGATAGCAGATCAATAATGTGCTGGTGCACTGAGCAAAAGGAGTCCGAGATTAGCTTGCTGTTTTCCTTTACTGTTCAGTCAACAGAAAAAAGAACCAAAAGAAAAGAAATAAAACACAAAGAGACAATTTCATCTCCCGTTTTCAGAGCTTCCATCCTCCTGAACACCCAGGAAACCAGTGTGCAAGATTGTAGAATTACTACTTTGAAAGTCAGTTGCAGAACGTGAAAAAAAAGCACCAAGGATGTTATGCTTCCACATATACAAATAACAAGAACTCCCTTTAATGAAGTTTCAGTTAGGCTGTTAATAATAGTTGATGAACATTAGCATGATGTATCTATTTTCCCCTTTAAATTATATGTGTTCTTATTTTTAAAGGGGGTTTCTCATAGCAAAATAGTTATCTTCCTTTTGAATTAGTGCGTTTAAACCATTTATAGTTAATGTGGTTATTGATACAGTTGGCTTAAAATCAACTATCTTGCTATTTGTTTTTCATTTGTCCCATTTCTTCTTCTTCTTCTTTTTTCCTACCTTCTTTTGGGTTTCTTGTTTTTAATTATTCCATTTTCTCTTCTTTGTTGGCTTACTAGATCTAACTCGTTGTGTTAATAGTAATCGCTGTAAAGTTTATAGTATACATATTTAACTTGTCTTAGTTAACCTTCAAGTGATACTCTCTCTACCTTACGTGTGTGTAAGACCTTAGGACAATGTAATTCCATTTCCCACATCCCAGGCTTTGTGTTATTATTACACATTTTACTTCTACATATATTATAAACCTCACAAAGCATTATTATTTCTGCATTAACTAATCAATCTTGTGAAGTATTTAAAAACTAAGAAGAGCCCTAGCCAGTTTGGCTCAGAGGAGAGTGTCGGCCTGAGGACCAAAGGGTTCGATTCTGATCAAGGACATGTACCTTGGTTGCAGGCTCCTCCCCAGTCCAGGCCCTGGCCAGGAGGCAACCAATCAATGTTTCTCGCACATTGATGTTTCTCTGTCTTCCCCTCTCTCTTCCCCTCTCTTTAAAATCAATGGGAAAATATCCTCAGATGAGAATAAAAAAATAGAGTGTCGGCCTGAGGACCAAAGGGTTCGATTCTGATCAAGGACATGTACCTTGGTTGCAGGCTCCTCCCCAGTCCAGGCCCTGGCCAGGAGGCAACCAATCAATGTTTCTCGCACATTGATGTTTCTCTGTCTTCCCCTCTCTCTTCCCCTCTCTCTAAAATCAATGGGAAAATATCCTCAGATGAAAATATAAAAACAAACAAAACTAAGAACAAAGAGTCTTTATGTTTACCCAGATATTCCCCATTTCTGTCACTCTTCATTTCATGTGTACATCCAGATTTCATCTGGTTTGCCTCCTGCCTGAATGACTTTCTTAAATATTTCATATAGAGCCGGTCTGCTAGTGATGAATTCTTTTGGATTTTGTATGTCTGAAATGCCTTTATTTTGGGTTATGGAATTTAAGGTCTTTGAGTTCTTTTTTCTTTCAGGACTTTGAATATGTTGTTCTGTTATCTTCTGGCTTGCATTGTTTCCAAGACAAGTCCACTCTAATTCTTATTTTGTTCCTCTGTCCATAATGTTTCTTTTTACTTTGGCTGCTTTTAAGATTTTTTATCACTGTTTTTAAGCAATTCCATTATGATGTACCTTAGTTTTATTTTCTCCATGTTTTTAGGTTTGGGGTTCTGTGAGCCTTTTGGATCTATGGGTTTATAATTGTCCTCAAATTTGGAAAAAAATCAGCTATTACTTTTTCAAATATTTTTCTTCTACCCCATTTTCTAGCCTCTGGAGCTTCCCATTGAATATAGTACTTTCACAGATCATCGGTGCTTTGCTCAAAAAAAATTTTTTTAAATTCTCACCCAAGGAGTGAGGATATTTTTTTCCATTGATTTTTAGAGAGAGTGAAAGGGCAATGGAGAAGAGAGAGAGAAAGAAAAACATCTATGTGAGAGAGACACATTGATTGGTTGCCTCCTGCACACACCCTGACCAGGGTCTGGATTAACCTGCAACCCAGGTATGTGCCTTTGTCCAGGAATAGAACCAGTGACCCTCTGGTGTGCAGGCCAGAGTACTAACTACTGAGAGACTCTGTCCAAGGCTGTTTAATTTTTTAAAAGCCTCTTTTCATTCTTTTTTTGTTTGTTTGTTTACATTTTTTATTGATTTCAGAGATGAAAGGAGGACAGAGGAAGATAGAAATATCAGAGATGAGAAAGAACCATTGATCAGGGCCTCCTGCATGCCCCCTTCTGGGGATCAAGCCCACAACCTGGGCATGTTCCCTGACTGGGACTTGAACCATGACTTCCTGGTTCCTGGGTCGCTCTAATACTGACCCACACTGGCTGAGCTCACTCTTGATTTTATTTCTGATAATCTCTATTGCTCTGTCTCAAAATCCACTCATATATTTCTTCTGCAATGTCTAATCTGCTGGCAATTCCTTCCAAAATATTTTTCATTTCATTCACATTTTTTCTAATCTCTAGAAGTTTGATTCCCCTTCATGTGCTGCAAGCTGGAAACTTTCTCTAGTCAGTTAGCTGGGGTATTACAGGGCTTATCCTATCTGTTTTTCCCTCTCTCCAGAATCACTGTCCTGAGTTGCCTGATGTTCAATGTCTTATAATGATTTTTTTCATATATTTTGCCTGCTTTTTTGGTTGTTTTAGGTGGGACAGTAAATCAGTTCTCTAATTCCCATTGGGATTGACAGCAGAAATCTGTTAATCATTTCTGATTTAAAGTTTGTCAACCAACCTACCAAAGTTCATTTCTAGAACTGGAAAAGTTTCACTTGTCTTTGGTGAATACTTTTGAAGCATTTTGAATCTGATTAAATATTTTTATTATATGGGTTCCCATCTGTTGACCTGTCACCTGTTAACAAAAATATGGCAATAAATCCTCCATCATCAATTTATTACTTAGTTTTTCTGTATGCAAAATTAGTACAATAAAATCAGCTTTCAACTTTCATAGAGGTCTACTACATAAATAATCAACACTAGGGAATGGTTTAAAATATCTTTGGAAATAGAACTTTATGAATGCAAGCTATAACAATATACATTTTGTGGCAAAAAACCCAATGTACTAGTAATACTAGACCCTTCTTTTTAGAATTCTCTAATTTTGTTTTTATGATATTCTCAGAGGGGAGCAAACAAATTTAGAATTATTGTCTTTTTAATATTTGCTAAGAACTCTTCAAAAGGGAGTCTACTGTGCTAAGCCATAAATGAAATAGCAAAGGCTTTTGCTAAAATAAAATGAGAGATTTTGAGAGATGAATATTTCTTGAATAATTAGCTTTGGGAGAAAAAGACCAAGAGAAATACCAACAAATGAATTTTTTAATCATGCTTTTCTCCAAGGCACTATTGGTTGGCATGTTTTCTTTCTCTTTCTTCATTTGCATGAATATTTGCATGTATGTATATATCTATTTGTGTATGCATGTGTGTATTTAATAATAATCACAATTGGAAGAACTGTCTAGATCAGTGGTCAGCAAACTCATTAGTCAACAGAGCCAAATATCAACAGTATAAAGATTGAAATTTCTTTTGAGAGCCAAATTTTTAAACTTAAGCTATATAAGTAGGTACATTGTTATTAACTTAATTAGGGTACTCCTAAGGCTTAGGAAGAGCCACACTCAAGGGGCCAAAAAGCTGCATGTGGCTCAAGAGCCCCAGTTTGCGGACCACAGGGGGTAGATCATCTATCACCACTGATCACTTAGAGCGGCGGTTCTCAACCTGTGGGTCGCGACCCCTTTGGGGGTCGAATGACCCTTTCACAGGGGTTACCTAAGACCATCAGAAAACACATATTAATTACATATTGTTTTTGTGATTAATCACTATGCTTTAATTATGTTCAATTTGTAACAATGAAATTGGGGGTCACCACAACATGAGGAACTGTATTAAGGGGGTTGCGGCATTAGGAAGTTGAGAACCACTGAGTTAGAGACACCTCTTCCTAATATAATGTCATGCATCAGGTTCCTAGAATAGCAGAACTGGAGTACACATCTCCTAACTCCAAGTCTGAGAGCTCCCTCCCTGCTTACTTTTTTTGCATTTCTCCTTCCTCTTACAATGGAGAGGTGGAGGGAAAAGTATCTGGAAAGATTTTTTTTAAAATATATTTTATTGATTAGAGGAAGGGAGAGAGATAGAGAGTCAGAAACATCGATGAGAGAGAAACATCGATCAGCTGCCTCCTGCACATCTCCCACTAGGGATGTGCCCGCAACCCAGGCACATGCCCCCGACCGGAATCGAACCCGGGACCCCCCAGTCCACAGGCCGACGCTCTATCCACTGAGCCAAACTGGTTTCGGCTATCTGGAAAGATTTAAAAAATTTTCCCATATCACATTAAAATGAAAATTCCCATTGAAATTATTTTTTCTACCCATTTTTAAAATTTATGTGAGCAACAGGTTATTGGACAATTGGTATGGTTAAGTAGGCTATGGCTTCATTATATCATGCATTCACTGTTAAATTATAAAACCATTTTATCTTGGATGTTAGTATTGACATCATATTTATTAACCTATCAACATACAATAAACATTAAAAATAGAGGTAAATGTTTCTTATAGTTTTTGGTACATCTTACCAATATAAGTTACCCAATGGACATATCTTTATCAAGTATCCCATCTGTCTTTCTGCACCCCCCACCTTTAAGAAAATACAATAGTTCAACAATTACAAACTACATTTATCTACTAATCACTCTTCAGCATTCAGGTCAATAATCTTAATGAAGAGTAGTTTCTTCTCTATGAAAAGAAAGTCTTGTGCTGTAGGAAGAAATACACTTTTATAGACTAGTCCCTTTGGTATATAAAAACAGCCACAAATATTTTGCAACTTCTCACTACTTAGACTACTTAGACTTTTCTGGCACTACTTAGACCTTGCTGGTGTTCCTCTCTCCTGATGGATTATTGTGTATGCATAATAGATGCTTCACATAGGAAGCTCCATCAAGAGGTGGAGTCAAGTCTGGGCTGTCTTGTGACTCGCTTTGATAAACACAGTATGGTGGAAGTGACATTATGTGAGACCTGAGCTGAGGCCTTATAAGGCTTTGAAGCTTTAGTCATAGTCCTCTTGGAACTCTCTCTCCTGGAGGATGAGAGACTATGTGGAGAGAAACCCAAATACCCCATCATGTCAACCATTCCAGTTGCCCCAGCTGAGACCTGAGACATGTGAGTGAGCTCAGAGAACACCACATGGAACAGAGATGAAATTATTCCCGCTGAATCCATTTCAAATTGCTGACCCACAGAATCACAAGCAAACTGTTTCTTGAAGCCACTAAGTTTTATGGTAGTTCCTCACACAGCAAGAGGCACCAGACATCATAACGGATGAATTGTTCCTCCACCTCTCAATTGTCCTTCCTCCTTTCTTTTAATCAACCCTCTAACAACTTTGCAGTGTTCTCTCAGGGCCCTTTACAAAACACAGGTCTTTAATTTGTTATAACACTGTATGCAATCATATTCTATGTAATCCCTTTGTATTGATTATTTATATAATATGTTACATGATATGGACAAAGTCTTTTTTAAAGTCTCATTTTATTTAATTCTCCTTGAACTTTTAAGGAATAAATAGATGGCAATGATATTCCTTTTTAAGATGATGAGGCAATGCTTTGCATTAATATAAAACCTTTTTTTAAAAAAGAGGCTCACTTAACTTTATAGACATGATCTCACCATTCCTTTAATTGTGCAATCAGACAGGTAAAATGTGATGAGCAAAACTTAATATCTTCATGGAATTTCTGGCACTACTTAGACCTTGCTGGTGTTCCTCTCTCCTGATGGATTATTGTGTATGCATAATAGATGCTTCACATAGGAAATAGTCACAAAGACACATAAAATGTTTACTTTGTTTATATAGAACAAAAGAATAGGTAAAAGTAGAGATTTTCAGCTTTGAGGAAGATTTAAAAAATTAACCCCTTGTATTCTACTCTTAACATTTTTTTTCTTAAATGCTTGTTCTTTAGAGTGTAAAAAAAATTATCTGCCTTGGCTATTTTTATGGATGGTGTGAACTGATGGGCTGCTAAACTTTATTCTACCTTAGAAAGTTTGGAAATGTCTTCATTAGCTCTGGCAGGAATGGCAACAGGTGTTAGACCAGTGGCTTTAGACCGGACCTGAGTTCAGCAACCTTGGTACTAGAGTTATGTACCTATGGCTAGGAAAGAATTCAGAGCCAACATTCAAACTATAAAGGAATATTTATTTGGAAAATACCAGAGGTAGATGAAGAAATGGGCTTAGGAAACAAGTTCTAGAGGCAAAGGAAAGACCCTTGGAGATTAGAAATGAGGAAGGTTAAGGTGACAAGCCCAGGGGGAGAGAGAGGGAAAGAAGAAACACCCAGGCATGCCTCCAGGAGGAGAGCGCTCTGGGTCCTCTGTCCTAAGGGTTTTATGGGTGGCGATTTTAGGGGAGGCCCCAAGGTCCCAGGGGAAGCTCTCAAAAGAATATTCAGCAGCTTCCCAGGTGTGTCCTTTCAGGGTCTAGGTCTCCACTGATTGGTCAGCACCAGGGCAGGGGGACATTATTTAATGCAGCTGGTCCTGAGGTCAGCCTTGGGTCACTTGTCTGGCTTTGCTGCTTTTGTGGGCCTGGAGCTGAAATACAACTGAGGCCTAGAAGTTATCTATAGGAAGGAAAGGTCAGAGGTTCCAGAGGCAAGACCAACAATATGCTAGGGGAGGAAAGGTCACCCTGGGGGCAAGGCCCCACGCTAAAATTGTCCTTTGCCCCTGGTGCTTTTCACCCTGGTGACAATTTCTGGCACTGCTTAGACCTTCTGTACCTGGCTCTTTTAAAAATTAAATTATTTATTATTATTATTATTTTATTTCAAAGAGGAAGGGAGAGGGAGAGGTAGAAACATCAATGATGAGAATCATTAATCAACTGCCTTCTGCATGCTCCCTACAGTTGCAGGAATGGAGCCTGCAACTAGAGCATGTGCCTTGACCGGGAATAGACACGTCACCTCCTGGTTCATGGGTCGATGCTCAACCACACTGTGGGGGGCTGTACCTGGCTCTTTGTATTTGCTCTGCTCATGTCTGCCTAACTTCCTACCACAGATTATTTGTTAACAATTGTCTTTTGTTTCTTGGAATTAGAAGATGTGGTACACACCCTAACCCTAACCCTAACCCTAACCCTAACCTTAACCCTAACCCTAACCCTAACACTAATATTAATCCTAACCTTAACCTTAACCATTTCAACAACATATTTAGTTGAAGTCATCAACTCATCACAGAACATACTGTCTTTGCATTCCTAAGCTCAAATAAAGATTTTCCCTTAAATTTGTGACCTAGAAACACATTCGTTTAGAATGGACATCTCTATCCTGAGGTCTGTGAAACCATCAAAATTTCTGTGGATTTGCCTTTTTCTCAGAAAAGGGTGTGTCTATCTTTCATCAGCTTTTCAAAAAACCTGTTGCCACCCAATTTTTAAATTAATATCCTAGGAGCTTAAATTTTATGACATTTCTCTATTTCTGCTTCAGTTGTACCAAGAATTATGGCGGTATAGCATCATTCAGATAATTTAAATATGTAATTTCTTTCAGAAGAACAGTCCATTCAAGGGCACATAAAGATCAGCAGTCAGTCTTAGGAAATGACCAATGAAATTGAAACCGGACAACCAAGAGGTCTGAGTCATTACTTGAGCCATAAGCAGAGACAGGGTTGAATCATGTATTCCACAATGCTGGCAGTATGGGAGAACAGCAGTTTCCCATGTCCCCCTTAAGCCAGCTGCTTATATTGGGTAGAAGGACAATGATTACATGGGGAAGTGGGCAAAGGAATTACAGGCATAGAGAGGTAGGCAAAGGAATAAGAATGGGTATAATGGTTACAGGATACAGGCAATGGGTGTAAGGGTGGGCACCTCAGACTCTATGGTTTAGGTAACAAGGTCGTTAATCTTTCCATGCTAGTAGGGAGGACCGCGTTCCAGGTTAAAACCCTGTCCCAGGGTGTACAACTCTCAGTCAGGTTATAATATGCTTTCTCTAACCAGAGCAGAACAATCACTGTTAGTAGAGCATGGTTAATATTTCTGCCCCTAACCAAATCACATTCTTGTATGTGGTATTATCTTGGTCGCTTGGGCTAATGTAACAGACTACCATAGACTGGGTGACTAAAGCAAGCATTTATTTCTCACAGTTTTGGAGTCTGGAAGTCTAGGATTGGGGTGCAGCGTGGTTGGGTTCTTGGTGAAGGCCCTCTTCCTAGTTTGTATCTTAGCATGGAAGAGAGAGAACCAGCTCTCTCTCATCATAGGGGCTCTACATGAACTAATTGCCTCCCAAAGGCCCCATCTCCAAAAACCACCACCTGCAGGCTTCAGTATGTGAATTTTAGGGGACACAAACATTCAGTCTATAGCAGATATTAAGCACATTATATTTCATTAGGATTATAGTGCAGCATTTCTCAAGCTTGGTATAGGAAAATCAGAAATACCTGGATCTTATACCAAAGTGAATAGGAACTTTGAGGGCAATGATGCTTAGGAATCTGTATTTAGCGGAGTTTCTTTAGTGATTCTAACATATACTGAAATTCGAAAACCACTGATAGACAATATATTGAAAAACTATAATCTGATTTCTTCTTATAATGACAAATGAAATCAAATACACAATGGGTAGAGAACTTGCCTTGGCCAGTGTGGCTCAGTTGGTTGAAGTGTCAACCCGCGAACCTACAAATTGTAGGTTTAATTCCCACTCAGGGCATATACCTAGGTTTCCGGTATATATCCTTAGGTGACGATTAAATAAAAAAAGAATATAGAACTTTTTCAAACACAGCAGCAGTCATAACCAGATAGTCATGTGATCAATCAAATGTAATTGATTTCATGCTGGATATGGTTATGGTCCATTTTCCCTTTTTGAAAAGTGATGTTGTGCAAGCTCAGTAAAGGGAAAACTGACATCGCTTTGTTGAGACTGTTTATGAGATGCGCTCTTTGGAGAGAGCATTTAGATGGCACTGTGTCTGTCTGTGGGGAAAAGGTTTTCAGCTCTTGTCTGTTGATCTTGAGGCTTTGTTGCACTAGGGAACGGAACAGTCAGCGCACTATATCCACAGAAGCAGAAAGTGCTTTCTTTCCCCCAGCCCCTTCTCCCCAAGATGTCATATCTTGAAGAAAAACAAAACAGAAAAGGAACAAATTTATTCTCAGGGAGCTCTCAGGGAGCTTGGAGGAGCATGAATTATTTATCCTCAGAAATCCTCTACTATTTTTGCATGAAAGAGAGTCATATTATTAAAAGTGAATGCTTCTTTTTTCTGCATGTCAATAGCTGGGAGATCAGACTGGACTGGCTGTTAGATAGCTTTCTCCTCAGAGACTGAGCTCCCCAAGGCAGCTGCTGCAGCAGCTAAGTTTTTTGTGTGTTTTTTTTTAAAGACAATACAATCATTAGAACTGATATATTAACACCCCAAATTAATGTGACAGGGGTCTGCCACTGAGGCAGACTAAAAGGAAGAAAAGGCCATTAAAATGATCCCAATTACCTTTTAATTATGAATTAACATATTTGCATATAGCACAGCACAGAGAATTTCCGGGTGCATGTGCACGCGTGTGTTTAAATTGCCTGGGTTTATGAGCCTCCTTATTTTTGTTTCAGCTAGGTAGAGCCGTAAATTCTCCACTACCTTTCTCCTGGAGCTCAGGAAGTCAATTCTTCTTGCCTGGGGAAAAATTTAAATTTCCCCCTGATGCCAGTAATCTCATTTTCTTGCCAAGCAGTTGTGCAAATGAGAACAATTGTTTTGTCTTTTCTAGTTTATACTGAGCTTCTCTAGAGCTGGAAGAATATGGTGCTCACTCGATAAAGTAAATTTTAGTTAGGAAGAGGCAGCTTGGCATTACAGTCCTGGAGGGATGGAAAATACAGGAGAATTACAAATGGAGTTTGTCATGCTGCTGGGCAGTGGCCGTGGGAGTCATAGCCTCTGGTGGCTCAGCTAGCAACCTGGTTCTCTTTGCTCTGGGGTACTAGTAAGTGTAAAACTGGAGACTGTCAACATTTTACTCCTGGAAATAAAATACTAGTTGTTTGGAATCAGCTCTTGGTGTCTTTTTTCAGAGTTGAGGGAGACCCCTGTATTTGAATCATTATTATACTAGAGGCCCGGTGCACAAATTCATGCACCAGTGGGGTCCCTTGGCCTGGCCTGCGGGATTGGGCCGAAACTGGCTCTCCAACATCCCCTGAGGGGTTCTGGATTGTGAGAGGGCACAGGCCAGGCCAAGGGACCCCACTGGTGCAGGGGCTGGGGAGGGACGCAGGAGGGCTCCAGGGCATGTCTGGCCAGTCTCTCTCAGTCCCAATCAGCTGGGCCCCAACAGCAAGCTTACCTTCTGCCCTCCCCCACCGGTGGTCAGCCCCAATCGGCTGGACCCCAACAGCAAGCTAACCTTCTGCCCTCCCCGACCCGTGGTCAGTGCATGTCATAGCGACTGGTTGACCGGTGACTGTCTGCCCCCTGGTGGTCAGTGTACATTATAGCGAGCGGTTGAACAACCTTAGCATATCATTAGCATAATACGCTTTGATTGGTTGAACGGATGACTGGATTACCGGACACTTAGCAGATTAGTCTTTTATTATATAGGATAGACCCCTGTATGTCCAATATGTGTATATTATCTGGCTTCACTGGGGGAAAAGCAGTGTTTGTTGAGGTCCCTTTGTTAAAACAGGTAACCTTTTAAAGAAAAATGTCAAGGCTGGCGGTAGAGAAATTCTAAAGGGAAATAGTTGATCTGTGGTGTTACAGCCAAACACCTCCATCTTAGACATTCCCACCCCACAAGTGCTCAGTGTCTTTGTGGTGCTGACAACCCTTTCCCACTCTGATTTCCATGCCTCTTCCTTTCTCCCTTACTGTCTTATTACCTAGGAGTTTGATATATTTCTATGAAGCACAAGATTAGAAACAACCCAAATGCCCATCAATAGAGAGGACTGGCTACATAAAACATGGCACATCCATTTAATGAAGTACAGTGGAGCTGCAATAAAGAATGGAGGAGCTCTGCGTACTGATAAGAAGAGATTGCCAAGATTCATTGTAAAGTAAACAATAGGAGGCCCAGGACAGTGTGTATATAGTGTATCTTTTGTGTAATCTCTTGTTGTGCAAAATGTGGTCAGGGAATAAGAATCTGTGTCTTTATTTACTTGTATATAGTTAAGAACACCATCTGGAATGATACACACACACACACACACGAACCTGCCTAATAACAGTGGCTAATGCTGAGGCAGGAAGTGGTTTCAGCTGGGGAGAGATAGTTCATTGTATACCTTTTGGTTATTTAATTATATATTTTTTAATTAAATAAGAGCTTTTTATTTAAGCATAACATATATTCAGAAAATTGCAAAGAGTCTAGTCCACAGCTCAAAGTGCTCATTATCATCCAAATCTAGAAATAGAGCTTTACCCCCCTGCCCCCCAATCCCTGTCAGCAACCCCGTGCTGCCAGGAATCTTATCTGTCTCAGGTGCCCTCCAGTCACTACTTGCCCTCCATGGTACCCACTATCATGACTTCTCCTGCTAAAGATTTGTCTTCAAAAAGAGCTAAAACCATGACTCATACAAAAATACAATGCATATGAGTCAGAGATTTAGCTTTAATCATTGATTAATGAGGACACTGGTAAAATCTAAGCAAATAAATAAACAACAACAAAAAAGAAATTTAAAACAGCTCAAGGAGAATCCAAAGAACAGACCCACATACAGGCAATTAAGAATGCTGAAGTGAATTAGCTAATAGATGCAAAATTAGCCACTATCCACAGGGCAATAATCAATAACATCTTCACTTGACAAAACTCATTTGTGTGTCTATAGACAAGAATAATTTGCATTACTATACATTGTCTACAACTTATAGAATTATAAAGTAGGTCAAAGACCATGAAAGTCACAGGCTTCTACAGAATCAGATAACTCAGAAGGGTTATCTTTGAAAAGAAGTCCAGTGACATTTTTTACTTATTTCAAAGTCTTTCACTGTTGTGTTTTCTTCCTGATGCATTGTGCATTAATTTTGTTTGTTTTTGAACTTGTGTAGATTGAACATAATAATAAAAGGCCAAGAGGCGTCACAACCAAAACGACCAAACGACCGGTCGCCATGAGGTGGCATTGACTACCTCAGCCCGGGTCCTGGGTGCCTGGCAGCAGCCGGAGCGAAGCAGCCCAGGTCCCTGGTGCCAGAGGGAAGCCGGTGCCGGCAGCCAGGGGAAGGAAGGCCTATTCTTGCATGAATCTTCATGCATCGGGCCTCTAGTTTTTATATAAAAATTCTGACTTCTTTCCTTCAATATTGTTTATTAGATTTACTTGTGAGTGATTTTTGTAAGTTCATTTTCATTGTAAGAATATATCAGAATTTGTTTATTAATTTTATTGTTCATGGACAATTAGATTTTTTTCTGTTCTGAGTTGCTAAACTAACAGGAGTTAGCAACATTTTTCTATAAAGGGACAGATAATATGTTCAGCTTTGCAGGCCTTTCAGTTTGGTTGCAACTAAGGAATGAATTTTTTTGGGGTGGGTCAAAGTTGAGGATCAAGAAGAATAAACATAAGCATATATTTTAATAATGCAAATCAGTGTTGGGAATAGAGTTTTGAGTTTAGGCACCAAGCAGTTTGGAGTAAATACCAGCTATGCAAGGAGTTGTTTGGGAATGCCAACTGCTATCTGGCAAAGTCACAAGAAGTTGGATTTACCCTCCTGAGAGAAAGAACACTTGGTCCCATAGCAAGTTGGGCTCATCAGGTGCTGGTCAGCTCATTGCTTAGAACTTGAGCTCTGTTGTCCTTCATTGTATATCCTGCTTCTCTCCTCTGCAACTAATTCACAGATTTTATGGTAGAGTACTAAGTTCATGTCAAGCAAACAAAACAAAACATGTCTTTGGGCTACCAGTTTGAGAACTCTTGAGCAGATATTGGAAACCAAAATGCCTACTTAGGGATTAACTATAAAGGGAAGACCTGCCTGATGGCTCCTTTCAACCCTCACACTGAAAAGGTATCTTCCTGTCCCCTGAGGTCAGGGAAAACGCAAACATTAGGAAGAAAAATTAAATGACTGACTAGTTCCCTGGGAAGGGGAGGGATTCGTTTTATTGAATTCTGTTGAGTCTGCAGCAGATAAAAGCAAAAAAGGTAAATTTTTTCAGTGCCTTCATATAGTAAATTCTTAATGAATGATGTTTCTACCCTAGTAGAAAAATTAGAATCTTTAAAATTGATGGGAGGGAATGACTGAACTATAGGCGCCTCATCTTTTTTTCCGTGACCTCATCTTTGCTTGGGAGCACTTGCTCATGATAGGTGCTGTGCCGCTTACACTCCCTGGCTCAGGGCTGGGGTGTGGGTGGCTGATATCTCTGCCCCTATTGCTCTTGAGCAAACCTAGATGTTAATCCCTTTCCATTTCTCCCATAGGACAGCTAGACAAGGCTGTCCTGCTTAATAAGACCTTTGTGATGCCATGAGAAAATATTCATCCACTCATCATTTGACCAGGATTTATTGTTGCTTCTTATATGCCAGGCATTATGCTAGGGTTAGAGATTTATTGGTGAGAAAAATAGACACAGTCCCTGCCTTCCTGGTACTACTCCAGGGCTCATCAAGATGGGGATATAAATTAGCTAATCTTAATTACAATACATGACTTGCTCATTGCCTGTGTTCTTTATACAGATCTATCTTAGCTTCTGGACTTTTTCCAGCTGCTGGAAGCTGACTTAGTTATCCCTGACTACATGGATATCTACTCTCCTCAAAATCCAGATGGAAGACAGAAGGTACCAGGTTTGTTCTTCCTCTGGCGTCCATGAGTCAGTCTCATCGGGCTCAGTTACCTCTTTGAAGACCATTTTTCTTCCCCAGGCAGACCAGACTCTTCCTAGCCATAGGTGTTTGGCATTGTCCTAGTGTATTTCCAAAGGATAAGCATATTGGAACACAATCTAACAACCCTGGCCCCGTAACACAGAAAATGGAGTTGTTGTGGGTGTCACTTCACAATTTTACACTTGAAATGCCCTGTTTTTAAAGAAAAGAATAAGAATTGACATGATAGCGCAGAGAAACAATACGGTTGATTAGGTCTAGAATCTATCAGCTCTGACTATTACTTTTAATAAGCATGTTCTATTTAGCTCTATATTTGGAACTTGAACTTGAGTCCTTTGATGTTGGTGTAATTTTCAAGAATTACTAAGCATTGACTTCCATTGGGTAGAAGACTATTTCTAAGTGATCTAAAAATTAGCTTGCCATTCATTTTGCATTCGACAAATATACAGCACATATTTTGTATCAGATACTGTGCTAGGTATTGAGGATATAGCAAATGATTCAGTAACTTATATATAAGACACTTAATGAATAATTATATAATATACTACAGGCCCAATGCGCAAAATTCATGCAAGGGGCTCAGCCCCCACCGCAGCCTCAGCTCCTTCTAATTAGCATATTATGGTCATCTAATTAGCATATTATACTTTTATTATTATAGATGTGTGTGTGTTTGTAAATAATATGTGTGGCTGCATCAATCAGAATTCATTTGTGTATTTTGGAGTAAAGAATAAATCCTGTACAATTGTGAGAAGAGCTGGGAGGTGAAGGTCTGGAAGTGGGAGTCAGACCGGGGAGAGCCTTCCTGAAGCCCTGGGATGGGCGGATAAACCAGAGCTTCCACATTAGGCTCTTACGGTGCAGAGCTCGTGGAGAGGCCTTTTGGAAGCTACTGCCTCCCGGGCTCCACGGCTTGGGTCTGGTTGTGGGCCTGGGGCCGCTGTTGGGCGCAGAGCCAGCAGTCAGGAAGAACAACTGGACACAGAGCAGAGCAAGTGAGTGCAGGTAGGACCCGGGGCCACCTTGCTTCTGACCTTGAGCAGGTTTAGTATTTCACTTCTACATTCCGAAGTTTTGTACAATAAAGTTTCTTTATTTCGGCCACCTCTAACCTGGAAGCATAGTTTGCATCTTTAATCAATTTGTCTGCACCATCCAGCAAAATAATTATATAAATGAAGGGTAGCAGAATATGCCGCCCCCTCCCCCCCCCTTTGGCGTAGGATTATTTTGAATTGAAGGAACCTGAAAAACAGCAAAGGCAGGGAGAGGCTTCCTCTGAACTCCCCTTCTCTGCCTACAGACAGATCCTCCCAAAGGAACTTAATTGCCATACATCTCCTCCCCTGGAGTTTCATCAGCTGGGGCAGATTAACTCCCATCACAGGAGAGGAGACGGGAAGTTGACACCATTTTGACTTCTTAGTCACCAACAATCAGACCTCCATCTGTTCTTCTAAGACCTATTCACCTTTTTGTAAAAATCACTTACTCTTTCCTATTAAGACAAAATATAAACTCTCAACTCTCACCAGTTTTTTAGGTATTCACTCCCCGACTGTGATACTCCCATGCACATAATATTAACGATTAATGAATTTGTATACCTTTTCTCCTCTTAACCTGCTTCTTGTCGGTTTACTTTATAGACTCAGCTATTGAACATTAGAGGGTAGGGAGAAAAGTTACATGTAAAATAACATTGTAATCACAAATCATGCATGTAAGCAGGCCAAATGTATTAAATATATCTGTTTAAACTTTTACTGGGACCAGAATTATTTGGAAGTTCCCTAAATGAGATACAATCTGTATTAAAATGATTGGAACTGTGGTTTGACTAAAGACATTTGGACAAGAAGCCAGAAGACTTGGGCATGCCGTATCACGTCCCCCAGCCACAGTAGCCTGGTCTGTAAAATGAGGGGGCTCCTTCTGATCACCTGCAAGGTCCTATTATGGTGGTATTACGGTGATAGAAAATCACTTTAGGCCAAGCACTGCAAGATATCCTTGCTGATTAGGTTTTCTCAAATTAGAAATGCAAGCCTTGCCCTTCATATCATATAATTGATTTTATGATGCAAAATCCATTCAAAATCTTTTGTCTAGACTCTTTTTCCCCCACTTAATAATGGCTCACTTGTTAGCCCTTGTGATAGGTACTAGGGCAAAAATTAAAAATCACAAAATAAATGGAGTTGGAAGGGAGCGTGACAGATCGTCTGGCCCGGCCATCTGCAGTTGCAGCGTGTTTGATGTTGGCTTGTTCAATCAATATCCAGGACTATCCAGCCAAGTTTGCATCACTTGAACATGGCTCAGAGTGCTGGTCAGACTTGGGAACTTTTTCTTTTATTTATCCTTGGAACTTGGCTGAGGTTTCTGGACATCCATCTGGTCCCAGAGCTGAATGTGAAGTATGTGTGGAAAACTGGGTTCTATAGGCAAGGCAGAATCCAGATAAGTTTGCTTAAGCCTTCTCCATTCCCACCTCCGTCTCTCTGTAGAGGGCAGTTTCAGCTCTGCCTCCAACCTCTTATTTATCCCCATTTCGTTGGAGCTCAAAGCGATAAACCACAAAGAGCTTCATATGGTGCTAAGCATGGAGCAGGAGCCCAGGACTGTCTTTGCAGTCTGCCTATGTGAGAAGGTGGTGTGAAGGCAGACGCAGAGATCCGAGCCATGGGCCAGAGGAAAGCTAGTGGCCCGTCCCCGAAGCTAAAGGAGGGGCGGAGCAGTTTCTCCAGAGAGACTCCAGAGGAAGCAATGAATCCCCATTTCTGATTCCCAGCCTTCACAACTGCTGGTGAATACATTTCTGTGACTTTGCACCACCAAACGGGGGGTAATTTGTTGCAGCAGCCATGAGAAAAGGACACACACCCCCTTTTTTTTTATTACTACTCTAGCACTTTCTTAATCCTGATATCTCAGTTTAGGTGTTACCTCTTCTTCCAGGAAGTTCTCCAGTATCTCCCTTGGGTCTGAGTTAGATGGACCCCTTATATGTCCCCACAGCAGCTTGTACTCATTTTTACTAGAAAACCCATCACCTTTTACTGTAAATGTTTCTTAACTTGTTAATGTTACCCCTAAGTCAGTGGTTCTCAGCCTTAGCTGCACATTAGAATCACCTGGGAATCTTTTTAAAATCCTGATTTCTGAGCCCCATACTCCGGAAATTCTGTTTCTTTGTTATGGGGTGGGGGTACAACATTAGTAACAAAGCGGCGTGTGAAGTATGTGTGGAAAACTGGGTTCTATAGGCAAGGCAGAATCCAGATAAGTTTGCATAAGCCTTCTCCATTCCCACCTCCGTCTTTTTGTTATGGGGTGGGGCCACAACATTTGTAACAAAGAAACAGAATTTCCCGAGGATGAGGCCCAGAAATCAGGATTTTAAAAAGATTCCCAGGTGATTCTAATGTGCAGCCAAGGCTGAGAACCACTGCCCTGAGTGTTGACAATCTGAGGGCAAGGACTGTGGCATTCAATTCTCCCTCCTCGCTGCTCCGAGTTCCACACAGCCGTTTCTGCCTAGATCAGCGGTTCTCAACCTGTGGGTTGCGACCCCTTTGGGGGTCAAATGACCCTTTCACAGGGGTCGCCTAATACCATCGGAAAACACATATATAATTGCATATTGTTTTTGTGATTAATCACTATGCTTTAATTATGTTCAATTTGTAACAATGAAAATACATCCTGCATGTCAGATATTTACATTACGATTCATAACAGTAGCAAAATTACAGTTATGAAGTAGCAACGAAAATAATTTTATGGTTTGGGGTCACCACAACATGAGGAACTGTATTAAAGAGTCGAGGCATTAGGAAGGTTGAGAACCACTGTCCTAGATGGTGATTGAAGACGCGATTACAAGTGAATTCCATCACTCTATTAGCCACGCAGAGTTCCAATTGGAATGCAATACAGATGCACCTTGTTTACTGCGCTGCTCAGGTGTTATGTTTTTTACAAATTGAAGGCAAGACCCTCCACCAGCAAACAGATGACGACTCTCTTTATTGCGATACACTCTTCACTACCGTGGACTGGAATGGAACCTGCAATATCGCGGAGGTATGCCCGTATTATTCTACCATACTTCGTTTTCAACTTCTGACTGGGGAGATTGATCACATGCTCTGTTTTCAGGATGGCTAGGCAAGTTTCTGCTGCATCCTACCGAGGGGCGTAGGGCGCTGTGGGCTTGCCTGGTGGCTATAGCAACAGCCTCTCCCGGCGCCCAGTCCTCACTGATGAGAATTATTGTTCTCTGCTCCCTGTCTTGCCGGTGCCACTGGACTGAGATGTGTGACATCTATTCCTGGTCCCCTCTCAAGTGAGGGTCTCAGCCTAGGTTTTCGGTTAATCTCTTCATGTTCTGTAAAGTCAGTGTTTCCCTGTCTCTTGTCCCGGGCATGGCTATTGCTGATCCAAATGTGAAGTTGTGTGCTGTTGCGTGTGACTTGTGTAGGTGGACCGGACCTGTGATGAAGTCAGTCGTTTGTGAGGATTAACCTCACCATGGTGTTCAGGCTGTGACCGGGCGGTGACTGGGTTTCTGGATTCTAATCGCAGGAACCTGGCCACCAGGGCCTGGACCAGAGTGATTCTGGAGCTGGGAGTGGAGTGGGAAGGGGCAGCTCATAGCATCTGAATTTCCTACTGAGGCATAAATGGCCATTGAAGCTGCATCCACAGTCATGTGGGTTTTTAGGATGCTAGGCCCTCTCACTTCCCTCCTTGCTTTCTTCTGGGCAGCCTGTCTTGTGCCTGCTCGGTGCTGCCTCTCCCTAGCTCTCCTACTCTGGGCTCCTGTCAAACAGCCGGGCCAGGACCTCCGTCTGTTACCTCCTGAAGCCCAGTGACTCCTGCGGCCTGGAACAAAGGCTTCCCTGTTCGGCCCTGCTTGGTTCATCTCATCGTTCCTCATTAGGTCAGGACCTTTATTTAATCCCCTAACAGAGTTGACACCCAGCCATTCATCTAGTAAGACTTTACAGACAGTTCAGGGATAATGGGGGCAACTACCGTGGGATGCATTTACAACCAGCTAGGAGACTTGCCTGTTCTTCCACATCTCGGTCCTGATTTGGCCTCTGGCATGAACCTACCCCCTAGCCCAT
>NW_006292604.1:1252388-1256253 GCF_000327345.1 Myotis davidii | reverse complement strand
GAGAGAGAGAGAGAGAGAGAGAGAGAACCACTATCTAATTCAACATGATTGGATATGTGAATGTCCGCTCCATCCCTTCAGGGGAAACCATGCCAGGTCCTGTAGGACAGTGGCCAGAAGGCCAGCATCTGTGCATTCTGGCTTCATTGCTTTTTGGAAAACCCCACCTCAAGAGCCAGAAACCATCCAGCACAGCTCTTTTCCCACAATCTCTCCTCCAATGTAAATCGAAGACAAAGTCTGCAAGTTTTTCTGGCATTTTTTTTTCCAATATTGAATCTCTACTTACTGTAAAAGGCAGTGAAACCACAAAACAAACAAACAAAAACCCCTCCACAATAACATGGAATAATTTGCAGTACCGTGCACTGCAGTTATCTGGAACCGAGCAGATTTTCTCTCTGGCCCCACAGCTTCCTCTCCTCTCTCCTACCCACCTAAGGGCAGCTCATTTCTAAACAGTACCCTCAACTGGTCTAAAACGTCTTTTCTAAGCATAAACCAGGTTGATGGCAACTCCCAGGTTTCTGTCATGTTCAGTGGATCAACCCTTTATATTTGTGTAATTAAAGGACCCATCTGACTTGCCCTAAAGAAACTGTTTCCCAGGTGCATTGCTGCTGCCACCAGTCACGAGGCTTAAAAACACCTTGAGGCTTTGAAATGACAGTTTTCCAGCTTCTCCTTAAGGCTTCAAAACCCTGGTATACAGGCCTAGGTAATAAAATAAGCCCTTTTCCGGATGTGAGTTCTGGCAGAACACATGGCTGCCTGATGTAGAATAAAGTAGAAGTAAGATCAAGGTTTTCAAACATAAGCAAGTGACAGAATGATCTGGGCTGTTGATAGATGTGTAGTACTATGAAGGGAGGATGTTTTTGGACAATTAGATAAACATTTGGGTAGAGATATCAATTGATACTTTTTTTTTGCCTACCTTGATTCACACATGTGGGGTTTTGAGGGAACTTTAGCTCTGTTTCCAAGTCAGCAGCAGAATAAAGTCATGCAGTGTTTTCCTGTCATTAGAGTGGGACAGAGTAGCCTTTTTATTTTAGGAGGTAAGAAATTAGTTCCATTTTTGCAGACCATGAGTTCCCCTAAACATGGGAGTCATTCTGTAATACCATTTTTTAAAGTAGAATTCTCAATCTGAAGTGGACATTTCTCAGGTTTTATAGGTTTCAGAATAGTCCAGTTCAGGCAAGTTAGCTAGCAGATGGTTTTAATACAATTTTAAAAACGATGTTAATATTCTCATTGATACAAGGTGGAGGCATTTGTTAAAGATCATTATCGTTATTGCACAGTGATTCTCTAGAATTTGGTAATATGAAGCAAGATCTCACCAATAACACTCTATTACTTTTTCATCATATGCTTAATTATATTACTACTTTATCTGCATATATACAGAATCTAATGAATTAATTGTAATTATAATTTTCTTTTAATTACTGAAGTGTTTTATATTTTGAAACTACCCCAGAGGGTATGTTTTTGTTTCAGGTAGTAAGCAAATATTCATTTCTCACCTCTATTAAGATGACTTGCTTTTTCTTATTAGTTTTATTAAAATTTAATAATAGTGATAATTGTTCCTGATACTTAGCTAGTATATTTTGTGCTTAATTTTCTGTTTGTTAATAAAATGCTTTCCCCCGTAGTTTTTCTTTTACATAGAGGCAAATGCTTAACTCATTAATAGTTCCCTTTAATCTTTCTGAAACGTATTTCTTGATGTCTTTTTAAATCTTTGAATAAGTTTCTCTCCCAATTTCAATACACTGGAAATAAGTTTCTTTAGCTTATTAATGACTTATTTATTGACACCTACTTTCTTGTTGAATTAAAAAAATAATTATATTGGCATATGCTTGATAAACTTCTCAGTAAAGCACTTCAATGTTCTTATCCTTCTGTCTTCAATTTAAGGCAATGAAAACTAATCAATCTGCTGAAAGAACACTAAAATGTAGCTTTCCCCCACTGGCTCTCAACAACCTCCACACATCCGCTACCTAAAATTCAATAATAACTTCTCTCTGTTTCAGAAAAAGTTGGGAAATGACTATTATTAATTATCTTTTAAAGTATCCTCAATTTTTCAACTTCTTCATTTAACCTCATTTGAATTTGTGAGAACTTAGCTGTTCTTTAAACACTTTTTTTTTTTTTAGGGATTAATATAAGAGTACTGGGAGAAAATATTTACAAACCATATGTCTGACAAAGACCTTGTATCTAGAATATATAAAGAACTCTCAAAATCCAACAGCAAAAAAAACAAACAATCCAATTAGAAAATAGGCAAAAGACACCAACAGACATTTCACCAAGGAAAATATGTGGAAAGCAAGTAAATACATAAATGAAAAGTTGTTCAACATCATTAGTGATTTAGGGAAGTGCAAATTAAAACCGCAATGAGAGCTCACCATACACCCGTTAGCACAGCTAAAATTCAAGATAGTGACAATACCAAATGCTGGCTAGGACAAAGAGTAACTGGATCACTCAGACATTACTGGGAATCTAAATGGATACAAACACTCTGGAAAATAGTCTTGTGACTTTGTATAAAACTAAACAGGCACTTAGCATAAATCCCAGGAATTGAATTGAACGCTTGGCTTTTATTCCAGAGAAAAACTTGAACATTTTCAGCAGTGTTGTTTTTAGTAGCCCTAAACTGAAAACACCCAAATGTCTGTCAGTGGATGAATAATTAGACAGACACTGGTATATCCATACAATGAAACACGACTCAGCAATTAAAGAGAACAAACTATTGATATATATATATATATATATATATACAACTATATCTGAAGGGCAGTATGCTTAGTGAAAAAAAAGTTTATATATGATACTAGAGGCTTAGTGCATGAATTCATGTATAGGCACCAGTGGAGTCCCTCGGCCTGGCCTGCAGGATCGGGCCAAAACTGGCTCTCCGACATATCCTGAAGGGTCCCAGATTGCTAGAGGGTGCAGGCCATGCCAAGGGACCCCACCAGTGCACGATTGGGGCCAGGTAAGTATGTGGGAGGTTGGCCAGCCTGGGAGGGCTCCAGGGCGTGTCCGGTCCATCTTGCTCAGTCCCGATTGGCCTGACCCCAGTAGCAAGCTAACCTACCAGTCGGAGCTCTGCCCCCTGGTGATCAGTGCATGTCATAGTGACTGGTCAACCAGTCGACTGTCTGCCTCCTAGTGGTCATTGCACATCATAGCGAGTATTTGAGGGGCCTTAGCATATCATTAGAAAATTATGCTTTGATTGGTTGAACTGACGACCGTTCAACCAGATACTTAGCTTATTAGGCTTTTATTTTATATGATGATTGTATTTATATAACATTCTTGAAATAATAAAACTATATAGAGAGAACAGTTGTTGCCAGGGGAGATGGGGTTGTGGAGAGTGGTTGCAAATATAAAGGAGTGGGGTGTGGGGATGAAATAGGTTTATCCTGATGGTGGTTGTGGTTACATGAATTTTATATGGTATCACCTTGCATAGAAACACACATACATACACACAAAAGCACATTAACACCAATGAAAATGGAATAAGTTCTATAGTCTAGTTAATAGTACTGTTACAGTGTAAATTTCGTGGTTTAATCATGTAGTGCTGCTGTGTAAGATGTCACCATGAAGGAGGTTGGGGAAAGGCTTTCACTTCCTACAGGTCTTTCCTCTACTTTACTTCTGTAATGAAGATTTCCGTGACTGTCTATCTAAAACTGAAATCTCCCCCTTACCCTGAATAATGTACTTCCCTACTTCCTCTAGTTCCTTTATCACCTGACACACTGTGTGCTTCACTTATCTGTTTCAACTCTCCACGAAGGCAGGGGCC
>NW_006292604.1:1246009-1252360 GCF_000327345.1 Myotis davidii | reverse complement strand
TTCCTGCCATCTCCTTTTCTTATAAGGACACTAGTTCTATTGGATGAGAGTCCCATCCTTGTGGTCTTATTTAAACTTAATTACTTCCTTAAAGGCCTTATCTCCAAATACAATCACATCAGGGGTTAGAACATTAATCTATAAATTTGGGGGAATAAAATTCAACTCATAACACTCTCATACTTTATTTTATTTTTTAAAATATATTTTTATTGATTTCAGAAAGGAAAGGAGAGAAATTGAAACATCCATGATGAGAGAGAATTATTGATTGGCTACCTCCTGCATGACCCTCACAGTGGGGTCAAGTCCATAACCCAGGCATGTGACCTGACCAGGAATAGAACCATGATCTCCTAGTTCATAGATCAATGCTCAACCCCTGAGCCACTCCAGCTGGGCCACTCTCACACTTTAAATCTACCTATGGAATACCCACTTTTTTTTATTTTCATGGAGTATTTATAAATTATGTACTTGACTGCAAGGAAAACTCAGACAAATTCAAAGGCAAAAAAAAAGAGAGCCAATATTTTAGTGATAATTAAAAAAATAAGATGACCAAAAAAGTGTCAACATAGTCCCATAATTAACATGAGTCAAAAAACTCAAACTGAACATGATATAAAAATATCAATTCATATAAAACTCTGTTTGCAGTTAAAGTTATATTAAGAAAATATGTAACCTCAATGCCTCATTATTAAAGAAGAAGGTAAAAATAAAGGAACTTGATACATAGCTCTAGAAATTAGAAAAAGGAGCAGTAAAGTTGACCAAAAGACACAGGGAAAAAGCATAATATAGAAGCTGAAATTGATGTAGGAACAACAACAGAAAGAGTGGAAAGTAGAGTAGATCCAAGGGCTCGTCCTTTGGAAAGACTAACAAAAGAGATAAAATCCTCTGCAAGTCTGATGAGGAGAAAGGGAATTGACAGAGTGGATAAAGCACAGATGTGCAAGGGCTGTGCAGATGACAAAACAATACTTAGCGGTGCCCTTTGGTAATACATTTGAAAATCTAGACAAAAATGAATGTTTTCAATCAAAATGTGTGTTATGCCAAGGAATAAAGAGCTTGACTAGACACATTGCCATAGAAGGGATTGGGAGGGCAATTACAGATCTACCATAAAACAGGCACGCAGGTCCAGATGGTTTCTATCACAGCTGAGTTTCTATCCAGCCTTTAAAAAACAGATGATTCCAATGTTATTTAAACTATTCCAGACTTCAGAATTAGACTGGAAGTTCCCCAAGTACTTTATGTAGACAGATGAACATTAATAGCAAAACCTGATCAATATTATACAAACATAACCCCCAACTAAAGACTATTTTCACTGATATAGATGCCAACACTCTAAATAAAATAAGTAAATTCAGGGCCATATATCAAAATAACATGCACCCTGATCAATTACAGTTTATTCTATAAAGGACATATATTGAATATCAGGTAATTATTAACATAATCACATCACAAAATATAAACTCTACTACATGTAGGCTGCATGAGGGAAGAAATTTTGCATGCTTTCTTCGCTGCTGTGTCCCCAGTATCTAGGACATCTGTCATAGGTGTCTGCTCAATAAACATTTTTGAATGAATGGATTATGTTAATTAAGTCAAAGGAGATAGACTATCTGGTTCTATCCAGTGATATGTGGTAAATGTTCAACAAACAACTTTAAAAAAAGGCCCTGATTTGTTGTGTTTGCTGATTTCCATGGTGCAAATACTTCAACCATGACCATTTTAAATTTCAACCATCAGCCAACATGATACCACTGAGCTGGCTCAGGCACCTCACTGACATATGGATAGATGCAGAAAAGGCATTTGGAAAATCAGCAGCCATTCCTGAACAAGTCATGGAAGGCTATTACTTATATACGATTAAGTTGTATTTGCTGAAATCCCAAATAAACACAATTTTAAATATGGAACCACTGAAATGATTTCAGTTGAATGAAGAGGTCACAGAGGTTGCTGCTGTTATCATCATTATTTAACAGTACTTTGAAGAGGTTTGCAAATGTAGAAAGATAACCGTGTTAAAAATTAGTGTAAATTGGAAAAGAAATCTCTTTGGGCAAGTAAGTAGTATATCTAGAGAGATCAAGTTACTCTTTTAAAATACAATGGAACAAAAACCAAAACAAAGTATAAACACAGTGCAATATACAGATCTGGTAACATAGAAATCTATACCCAAAACCTATGTGATCCTATTAACCAATTTCACCCCAATAAGTTTAATAAAAATAATAATAAAACACAAATAAACAAAAACCAAAGTATAAGCAGTACAAGAATAACAAAATGAAATAAAGCAAAACCAAACCAAAGCAAAAACTGCTAGAATTAATAAGAAAATTTGGTGAAGTGATTAGATACAAAATGAAATATTAATATTTTTTCTATATTAGCAGTAAACAGCTAGAAATGGAAATGATAAAATGGATTATTCATGAATAACTTATTTTCTATTATTGACCATATTCACAGTCAGACAAGTTGCCTATTTTACAAGATGGCATTGTGATTTGGGCTAATAAAAATAATGAAGCAGTGGTCAAGGATATGTGATGAGGCAGAGGGGGGAAATGTATGGCACGAGGGTGTTTGTAACTCTCATTAATTGGTAATATAAATATGTTCAAAATTTAATTTTTTAGGGTCACAAAGCAGGAACAAATTTTTTGTCTTTCCTGCTATTGCTAAATATTATGATGATGCTTATTTTTCATGCTTGACCATCTTACAGTGGTAGTTATGGACCTTTAAGGTTCTGAGTAGTATAGAGCTGATAGGCTGGTCTGGCTCATGGACCTTTAAGCCCTCGTGGTAGCTGGTGCACCAAGTGTACATAATATATCACGTGTCTCAAAGAAGGAAACATTCACCAAAATGTCATGCATCCTAATATTCCAACATCTTCTCTGACATTCTCCTATTCTACTTCCTCTCATCCTCATAACCTGCCATGTGCTGAAATGTTTAGGGGATGGAAGACACTTCATATTTATATTGCTGAACCTTCACATTCTTTCTGATGATCCTGGTCTATATAATAACTTCAATGAACAAGTCATACATTTCCAGTGATTCTTCGATTTGTATATGAAAAGTCCTATATTTTGTAGATTTCATGCAACAAACATTGGAAAACAAAATCTTGATCCGGGGAGCCATGGAAATAGAGGTCGGGAGGGGGCGGGGCACTGAAGGGAAGGTATTCTGCAGCACTGGTTTCTGTGCTTGGCTGGGCTTTTGACTCATGTGGAAGTGTGGTTAGAATTAACACGAAATTTGGACACTTAAAGAAGCGATTTGGAAGATTCCCTTCTGCTGTATGGCTTAAGGATAGTGTATTTACATACTGAGATAAATTGTGATGATTCTCAGAGCTAGTGTTCTAACACACTGTCATGAACCCTAAATAAATAATCTTGGTAGTCCCAAATAGGAATGCCATCGAGTGTATCTTTGTGGAAGAAAAGTTTTGGACATGCTGATGTATAAGATTTTACCAATACGCCTCTGTGCAGATAAATGCACATGGGCCCTCAGAGTGTGTTTGGCTCCTGGCTGTATTGTACACTACTCCCATTCTTATGACTTTAACATTGTTTAGGTATCTGGCTTAGTTTTGCTTGACATGGTTTTAAAATACCATTTTATAAATTTATAAACTTCTTAACATACATGCAGGAAAATGTGATGATGAAAATAGTATCAAAATGGAAACTGTGTCTGGGCTGATGGGACTAGGCTAGTCCTCTATTCCAGTGAGTGATCTGGAAGTGGTTTGATTAGGACATCTGAATGCTGCTTCTTGGTATAGATCCCAAAGGGTCCCAGATAGGTCCTTAAGTAGGATGACCACACAACCTGGTTTTCCTGGACAGTTCCTGTAATAATACCCCCATTCACCCTCAGAAGTGACCTTGCTTGGACAATGTGGTCATCTAACCCATGGGTGTCCATGTCTGAGGATGTGCATTGCCGTGGTAGGGAGGGTGCTTCATGGAGAAAGGGAGCAGGGAAAACATGGTGGAAATACAGACTAAGTTCAAAGCAGCAGTCAGAATCTGAGAATTAGATGTTCTTAATATAGGCTAATCTTCAAAACATGCTGCTTAGTTTAAAGGGAACTAGCCAGACTGATATAGATACTATTTTATAAAATAAAATACATGCAAAAAGAAAAAAAAAAAGAACATGGTGCATGTTGCAAGAGCACATCGCCAACCAAAAGGTAGACAATAAACATAATTGCTGGCTCAGGAGGAGAGAGGAATGAGAGGGGATATTAGAATTACAAGGGAGTGAAATAAAACAAGGCAGTGTCGTGTGCAGACCAGTGCTAACAATGTGCTATGACCTGAACAGTATGATTAAGGCAACGCTCTGTACCTGATGTCCCCCAAAGAATACCCTGCCGTCTATAATTACACATGATACAAGTTTAAAGAATGTATCTTTTAAAATATTTTTACAAGCCAGCATTAAAACATTATGTATCACTAACTCAGGTATGAGCAATTGGACATAAAATGAATATTAATGGATATTTGCCAAAATAGAAGCTTCTGTTTTAAGACTCTAATTTGAGAATTTATAGAGTGGGGATGGGGGAGGGTGGCTGAAGGAATTAAATCACCTCTGGATAGAAAACCCCATCTCAGCCTTTCACCCAGGCTCACGGCCAGCCTCTGAACGGCAGTCATTTCCCACAGGGTGTGTCATTATAAACGCAGCCCTTCGTGCTCAGTCCTCACGCCTCTCACCCCCAAACTCTAAGAAAATAAATACCTTAAGTTTGAACCTCTCTGGTGTCTCAATGATACGCTTGGAGGATTTCACAGAGAAACGGTATTGATCTTCCCTATGGACTTTTGGGAGTCCCTGGCAGGAGGCCGTGGCTGACGATTCTAGCTAGATTTGGGGATGAGCCAGGCTTGTTAGTTGTCACCCACAGTGGTTGATGAGGCTCTATAGGAGGGCGTCCCTCTGGTTGTGAATGCTCCGTAGCGTTCCTGAGAAAGAAGAACCAATCTTCACTACAGAGAATATGTCCCCAAACAGTCATACTAGGAAGGATAATAACAGCACAGTAATAATAGAATGGCAATGCTAGGCGCTGTGTTAAGTTTTGTCCTGTAAATTACTTTAATTAATCCTCTCCATAGTTCGGAGAGAAATACTGTGGGATCACTGGTAACAGACGAGGAAACTGAGGCACAGTGACATTAAACAGTTCTCATGTGGCCACACAGCTAGCATGTGGCGAGGGAGGATGGGAACCCGGGTACTTGGCGGGCAGGGGAGGTCTTGGGGCCGCCGAGCTCTGTCACCTTACTGAAACAACCCAGGGGCCATGGCAGGGTGTGCCATTTATCTGATTTCTGGAAGCTTCCAGGGAGGATGAAAAGAGCTTGTACTTTGGAATCAGACTGAATTAGGATTTTATGAAGATTTTGCTATTTTCTGTTTGTGTGATTCTGGAGCAAGTGACTTGACTTCTGAATTTCCATATCCTCATATACAAAATATGAATAATTGTGTGGGTTCTAATCTTGCAAGTGATAAAGTTTTATTTTTTTTAAACCTATGCTAAACCTCAATGTGCTAATAATTATTGACCCTCAATTGTTACTTTTAAAGATTACAATGTGGCAAATTTTACTTGATTTTTATTATTTTTTTGTTAATCCTCACTGAGGATATATATTTTTTTCCATTGATGTTTAGAGAGAGTGGAAAGGAGGGAAGAGACACAGAGAGAAAAACATTGGTATGAGAGAGACACACTGATTGGTTGCCTCCTGCACACACCCTGACCAGGGCTGGGGATCAAGCCTTGCAATCCAGGTATATGCTCTTGACCAGAATTGAACCCGGGACCCCTCAGTCCACGGGCCAACTCTCTGAACACTGAGCCAAACATCTCACATTGATGTTTTTTTGCTCTCTCTGTCTCTCCCTCTCCCTTCCATTCTCTCTAAAAATTAATGGAAAAATATCCTAGGGTGAGGATTAACAACAACAAAAAATAATTGGGGATCAAGCCTTGCAATCCAGGTATATGCCCTTGACCAGAATTGAACCCGGGACCCCTCAGTCCACGGGCCAACTCTCTGAACACTGAGCCAAACATCTCACATTGATGTTTTTTTGCTCTCTCTGTCTCTCCCTCTCCCTTCCATTCTCTCTAAAAATTAATGGAAAAATATCCTAGGGTGAGGATTAACAACAACAAAAAATAATAATAAAAATTAAAAAAAACCTCCAGAACCATCTATTAATTTATTTTTTCTTTTTAAAATTATATCATTAATT
>NW_006292604.1:1223116-1244721 GCF_000327345.1 Myotis davidii | reverse complement strand
GCGCCTCCTCTGAGTGTCCGAATGCGTTACTCTTTCCTCCTAGTTGTAGGACTTCCACTCAGCCACCGTTCCTGTGGTTCTGGATGATGTCCCTTCCGTCTTTTAGTTTCACTTTTGAAATGGTTGTTCGAGGCGGCAAACTCCGGCGTTAACCTATGCCGCCATCTTGGTTCTCCAGATATTTTTTATATTAAACAAAAATTCAGACAGAGTAATACACATATACACAGGAGACGATTATATTGCTGCCAGTTTGAAGTGAGGGGCAATCTATCTGGCTTTAGACTTTTCATCAAATAGTGAGATAAAGGTTAATATATTGGAGGGTTGATTTAATTAAATGTGAATAATTATATGATGGGGGAATGGCATTATTTACTGAGCATTATGTGTCAGTAATAAAGTGATTTATATTGTGTTGTCTCATTTCTTATAAGAACCCTCACATAGAGTGATTAAATATCATAACGCTCATTTTATAAGGAGGGACTGAGGCACAGAGAAATCAGTAACTAGTCCAAGGTCACACAACTGAATCGGGATTTGAACTCATATCTTTCCAACACCAACCCTTGTGCTCTTAATTCCTGTGCCTGCCTCTAAACTGAACCTCATTATAAATATGATTCTTAGGTTACAAATTGACTAGCAGAAAAACCAAAACAACTTAAATATATATTTCTTTTAATTAAAGAAGTATTTTTGTTAATTAAGATAATTTATTGAGTATGTATCATGCAGCATCTAACTTGTGGATTTAACATGTCAGCCCATTTAGAACTAGTTATGTTTGTGTGTAGACCATTTTTTGAAAAACATGTTTAGAGCTAAAAAGGTATTGGCAATTCATACCAAAGAGACCAAATGAACTGTGAGCCAAACCAAAAAGCTTATTCCTTTCAATTCCTTTGACTCCTTTCATGAAGAAGTCAAAACAGTGCAATGAATGTTTATTTTTCATTTAAAATTATCTGTAAATTATGAGTGATTCTGAAATAAAATTTATATCCTAATTAATGGTGAATCAACTCTTCCCCTCCAGGTCTCCCCTGAATTTTGTTTGATTTTTTTATTGTGACTGTAGTGAAACCAATTACATTTCCAGTATTCTAAACTGTACTACAAATAATTGGTTATTGACTATGGTTTAAATATTTAATTTAGCAAATACCTTAGTTTGTAAATGAGTTCAATTATATCCTGGGTTCTTTCTATGAATTCATGTGACTTGCATTCTAATATGCTTTTCTGAGTGGAAGAGACATGGGTGGAGTTATAAATAGCCTCTGGAAGTGAGCATAACCATAGACTACCCCTTTCAGTGTTATGCTTATGTGTGAAGGGGCAAAAATGCTGACTAATTATTCTTCTGAAAGACTAGTGTTTATCAGACTGGTGTGTGTGTATTCTTCGGGATCTGAGTTATGTAGAGGTGTTTTAAAAAATAGTGTAATCATTCTCAATGAAATACATTGCACATGTTTTTTGTGCTTCTGTATAGGTTTGTGATTATTTCATACCATGTACAGGCTAAATAGTGTCCCAGAACACTTATGTAAATGGGTTTTCACAGTCATACAATTACAGAAAAACAGTGAACAAATAGTTCTATACTGTGGTATGTTTTGGTATAGGTATGCAAAATTCAAAACTATCTGTGCCATAGGAATTTAGTGATATGATTTCGGGTGAATGTACTGTGTGGTTCCCATCTTTGTTCACACTGTCCTGCAATAATTTATTAAAAGTTAAATATAAAAGAAGTTAAATATAAATACATTTGAAACTTTATTTTCTTGGTTCCTGTTCTAATTGGACCAGATACCAATTTCAATTCAGATTTTATTAATGCCAAATGTCTAATATATTTTCAAGGAAACAAGGTAGCTTTATAAAATTACTAAGAGAAACCCCTTTTCTTATTTGCTGATTTTTGTAAAATGAGCAATCTGTTTCTCCTAAAATAGGACACAAAGATTTGTGGTTATTAATAACATTTTGGAAAAACATACATATGTAAAAGTCATTCTCCACATTATTGTCATGGAAGTTAAATTATAGGTACAATAAATGGGAACTAGACCTAAACTGTATCATTCTGGTTAAAACTACTATTTGGTTTCAACAAAGCAATATCATTTTTTTATTTGAAATTAATGTCACTATTTATTGTAGAAGAACAGTAAGTATATATTTATATACATTTTGTTTATGATTAACTTTCATGTGTATATATTAAATTGACATTGGAATAAGATAAATTTAAGTCCATATTGTGAAATTATGAGAATATTTTCCTTTGAAAGAGGTATAAATATTACTCATTGAAACATTTACTAACAAAAATATATGTCCATTAAAATATTTTATTATTCATAGGATAAATATGTAAGCACTTTTAGTTGAAGATTTTAGTCATCCACTCATATAAGTCATTCAGACTCAGTTGTATAAAATATTCCTCTGGCAGAATATATACAGAAATCTATTTTTAGTCCTCTTACAAACATCTGTGTTCTATATTCATGCTTGTATTAGTGCTTATGTGTGTGTGTGGAGAAGTAAGAAATTTGCACCTTTTTGAAAGATTATCTAGAAAAAATATGAAAAGCAATCATATTTTAAAATCAGTAGATAATACCTTTGAGTCTTCATAACCTTTTAGTTGGTTTTTACCCTTTTTTTTTTTTTTTACCCACGGAGGGCTGCTGTTTCATGAAAAGGAGTTCCTGGAGCCTGTCCCCAATCAAGTTGTGATTGTTTTCATTTTAAATCTATCCTACCTTCTGATTTTCTCACACAAAGGCATAAGCAGAGGAAGATGGACATGGGAATTCTGTGGAGATTATACCTAAGTCTTTGCTTAATCTGCTTTGCAACTTTAACCTACTCCGTAGCTCAAGGGATTGTCTCCTCTTCTCTAGGTATATATCTAATCTGGGGATAAAAATTGACAAATAAATGAGGCAAACATAAAGCATTGTTCAAAGTAGCCTTTTTACTGCCTTGGAGCTTGGGAATGATTGCTCTCTACATTGGCATTTGAGAGAAAAATTTGGCTATTATGGCTTTTCTTGTTATTTTTATTAAGTGAATGAAAGAGGTTGGTTGTAGCTCAGCCACTGGGGTGTTGGAACTGAAAATTGAGGGCCCCCAAGGACCTTGATACCCATTTTTGAAGTTCAATTCCAGTCACTAAGATTAGAGCAGCCCTTGCAAAATGAGGGTCACAAATGCATTTGTGATTTGGACTATTTGTCTGGATGCTGTCAGGGAAACAATGGGCTATTATTGAACAGAACTGCTGATTTTCTCTTTGTACCATTTCTCCTTTTGTTTTGGTCATCTTGGAATGGTAAAGTCTGACAGCCAGGGCGGGAAATCTAGTTATGTGGTTAAAAAGAGGAACATGGCGATAGAAAGAGAAGGAGCAGAGATGAGGGAGAAAAACAGCAGCTTGTCAGTTTCATACTGATGTTGATTTTAGTCTTGAGTAATTTAGTTTAATTGAAAATGTGTTTATTGAGCATGTACTACATAATAGACATTGGTAATTGATGTGGGGATACCATTTAGATGCAATGAAAACCTGTCTCATCAAGGAGCTCATTGTCTAGTGAGGGAGATGAGGTTAGTAGAGGGAATGTAATCAACAATTTTCTTAGCGCTTGCCCTCTCTGCCACCTCTGCAAGGGTTTGCCCTCACTCTGCCCCCGGTGCCTGTCCTTGATCACAGATGGTTGCTTGGGAACAGACTCAGAGCCAAAGGAAGCTGATCCCTTGATTAAGCAGCAATTCAAGATGCATAATGCCTAATCTGAATAGCTGAGCCTATCAGAATCTCTCCAATATAGCATCAATGTTCTTCATTTCTCTCTCTCTCCCTCTCTCTCTCTCTCTCTCTCTCTCTCTCTCTCAAAAAAAATCTCAAATCTGCTCTCTCCCTCTGCTCCCGTCCTGTCACCACCAACATATCGCCATTGCCTCCTACTTTGTTTCTTCTCCTGTAATGTCTCATCTAAATGTGTTCCCAAGTTAGACTTAGAATCATATTTTCAAAACACTATTAGATCATGTAATTCTTCTACTTAAAAGTAATTTCCATAGTTTCCTACTGCACTTGTAAACAACTCCACAATATGGTGATCCCCTACCATGATCAGCTCCCAGACCTCTCCCTCCTCATCACTCCTGTCCCCACTTGCTCTCTCTGTCCTCCAGGCGCTGTGGCCTCATGTCAGTCCCTCCAATATGCTGAGGTCAGTTCTGCACGGTGCCCTTCCTCACGCACTGCTCTTCTGTTCACTCCTCACGTGTCGGCTCCTCTGATGCCTTTAGTCTCAGCTCAGATTTTATCTGCTAGCAGATGTCTTTCCACAACACCCCGGGCAACATGAGTTCCACTCTGCACTCTGTGATTTTCTTCACAACACTTTTACCATTGCAATTACACACCCCCATTGTTACTTGGATACTGTCTCCTGGTATCCCTAGATTGCAAGTAGCATGATTTCCTCATGTAGATCCTGTGCCTGTACAATGATTAGACCCAGATAAGAAGCACAATAAATATGTTCAGTAAATAATTGAATTTGCATTAAGACACACAGAAATTGTCCCTCAGTGGCGAATCCTGGAGTAAGCAGATAATTCGTACTCTTAGTTGAGGGTGACCGTTTTGGGGTCCTGAGGAAGCTTAGCAGTATCGTTTAGGGTTTGGAGCCAAAGACATCTGGGTTCATACCCGTAGCTCTACCACTTGCTAGCAGTGTTGCCGTAGGCAAATTATTGAACCTCTGTGAACTCCCTTTCCTAATATGTGACATGGAGGTAATAACATCTTTTTATAAGATTGTTGCAAAGATACATAATAAGGTGTGACAGTAGTTAGCATGCATAGCAATGAATAATGTTTAGTTACTACTTCCCTGTGCCAGGCCCTAGGCTGAGGGCTCCATAGTGCTGTCTCACTGCATGTTTTCATCAATCCTGTGCGACACAAACTATCATCCTCATTTTTAAATGAGGAACTTGAAAAATGGGATAAGTTTAAGGCCATATAGCCAGTAAATGGCAGGATCAGGATGAACTCAGGACTCTGTATTACAGAATTTAATCTTATAGGCCATACTGGCTTTTATATTGCACATGGAAGAATACTTCCAAGTGGAAAATAAGGAATTAATACTTAGGATGTCAGTCTAATATTTAGTATGTAAGTGGATAAAGGTAATCTGAAAAGAACAGAGAATTAAAGGTACATCAAGGTAGCATGTGGCTCCTAAGAGAGACAATTTGCAAAGAGCAGTCGCCTTTTTTTTTTTTTTTTTTTTTTGGTAGCTGTGGTTTCCAAGTCTAGCCCCAGGAGGCCTGATTGAACCCTGTGTCCTCTCCTTCCCATGTGTACCAGGTTGTTCGCTAGCTCTAGTTTTTGGTAAACTACCCTCTTGTTTGTTTTCTCTAGGTCATGGTGGATTGTGTTTTCATGGGTTTGTAACTTTTTATAGTAAAATCATCTTCTGGGTGTTGTTTTGTTCTGGGAAATATCTGTGGGCATTGAACCATGGAAGTGTCCTCACAGAATAGATTTCCATTTGCTTCTGTCTGGGCTCCATGAACTTAATCATGTAGACCAATTTTTATCTGTGGTTTCTTTACAGCATAGGTAACACAAATTTGGATCCAACTTTATTCTGGCATGAGCCTCAGGTTTAGACTTCTGATTAGAATACCCCTACCCCTAACAGGCCCAGTCAAATGGCCCAGTCAAATGCAGCTTTCTCTGGGCTAATGGTACTGTCATGTTCATAGAGGGACCAGGTCTCGGAGACAGTTGGATTTATCCAGGATTTTAAGCCTGTTTCATTTTAAAGGCCAAAGGATACATATTTTTTTCATGTGCAGATGTTAAACCTCAGCCCCACTATCTTGATCTATTTTCTGGCTGAAGCCCTCATGGACACCATCCTCTGCTTATGGTATTGGCTTCATCATCACTCATTTTTTCTATAACCGGGATAGTGCTCTTTTTTTTTTTTTTAGGTAGCTTTGTATTTTTGTGTGTGTCTTATTTTATTCAGAATTTCTGTGTTCATCATGAGAAGTGAGCCCATTTACAAGATCTCAGTCTGCCATGTTGCCAGAAACCCCAAAGCATAGAAGCAGAGAGTCAGTGACTTCTTGTGTGTGGAGGGGGCACCTGTTATGTAAAGAGGTTGAGAGGATTATGTAGCTAGAAAGGTAGGGTGGTGCTAGAGATGCAAAGAGATGGGCTGTATTCTGTAGGCTGTGCGGAGGCACAGAAGACTGGGTGTATAGCATATGAATTCTACATTTTTAAGACACTAACTTGGTAACACTGTGAAGAATGGACGGAACACAGAGATTAATGACATGGCAACAAATTAAAATGCTATTGAGCCCCGGCTGGTGTTTCTCAGTGGTTAGAGTGTCAGACTAAGCACCAAAGGGTTTGATTCCCAGTCAAGGGCACATACCTGGGTTGTGGGTTTGCTCCCTGTCTCTGGTTTGGGTATGTATGGGAGGCAACCAGTCGATGTGTCTCTCTCACCTCGATGTCTTTCTCTCTCTCTCTCCCCCTCTCTCCCTCCTTCCCACTCTCTCTGAAAAACAATGGGAAAATATCCTCAGGTGGAGAATTAATAAAAAAAATGCTATTGAAAATGTCTAAGACAAGGATAGCTGAGAGATGGACCCCAGCATTGGAAACAGGAGAGAAAAGATAGACTCCAGAGAAAAGGAAAAGCTAGACTTCACAGCATTTGGAGACTGACTGCATAGGAGAGATGAAGGAGAGGGAGTCAAAGATAACTCCTAGGCTCATTATGGTTTGACTTATACTTTCTTGGAAATAGAGGTTATCACTGACTTGAAGTGTGGCACTGCCCATTCCCGTGCCATAAAATACCCTAATATGTGGTGGTATCTAGGAGAACCCAGGATTGTGGTAGGGCTGGGTCAATAGGCAGTGGGTGGGCTGATGGGCTTGCTTCTGGCTCAAAGGTTACATTTAACAATCCTATGTAGCGGATCACAGTAAGTACCTCCAACCTAGGTAGAAATCTTCCAATGTTGTGAATTCCATACTTCTTCCTACGCTGTCAGGAAGTGGGGTCTGATTGCTTTAGCTACACTTATGTTAACTGCATTCTCTGGTCTCCCAATTTTTGTATGTGATGGAAAGATAATGAGTTTTCAAGGTGAGTAGCTTTTTCTTTGTCTGGAAATGAAATATTTGGTCTGTAGTTGGAGAAAAGTGAAATTAAATGAAACCATACAAATTGACTAAAAAAATACCCCACTGTATGTTAGCAGTTTATAAACATTTTCTGCTGACAAAGCTCAGCAAACCTGGACAGAAATACTTTCACAAATTCGATTATAAGGCTTCCCTCACTGCAGCAGGAACTGGCTCAGCAAAGGAACTCAAAGAATAACCTCATATAATTTATCCTTTCCTTTTTTCTTTTAAGGAGAAATGCTATGGCAAGAAACACCTAGCGGTCTCACCATGTTGTACCAGTGCAAACCCATATGAATTCTTTCTATATAGAACTGCTCCTGCATTTTAGAAATAGGAGGGAGAGGGGCATGCTTTGGTCAGGCTGGTTGAGGCGTCATCAGAAATTATCCCCATCAACAAAGGCTCTTTACCTGCTTCCCCCAATTCTTTCCTCCAACTGCTTTTATTTGCTTAAAGATCGAAACCCATAAACTCCAGCAAACATGAGAAGACCTGAGTTTTTTGACTTGAAAAGAATGATTACAAGCCCGTGTCTGTGTTTTCAAAGACTAGGTCTCCAATTTAGCCCCGAGCTCTCAGGACGGTCACAGCTGCATTGCAGGGCTCCACAGGAAGCGTTGGGGTCGAACACAACGGCATTTTTAAGTTGAGAAACCTTTGAAGATCAAAATTTAAAAAGAAAAATCAACCCTACTGAGAGTCAACCATTTATGAATTGCGATCAAAGAGCACTGAACCAGGAGTCAGAAGAGCTGGATGCTGGTCTTCTCTTTGCCACTACCTGTCAAGTGTGACCTTAACAAGTCTCTTAACCTCTTGAGGCCTCCCTTTCTTCATTTGTAACATGAGGGAGACAGAACAGATTACTGGGTCCCTGATGGTGGTCAGTGGATGAGATGCAGTCAACCCTCTGAGAAACAATGAAAACTCAACAGTTTTGATTTGTAAGATTGGAATGTATGTCAGGAATCTTTAGCTTATATGGCTTCCCTGGGGATTCACATATGCAGCTAAGGTTGGAAACCATGGTCTGTGTGATTTTTTTATTTTGTTTTCTGTTTTATTTTAGAAATTCTTTTGAAAATATTTCAAACCTAAATAATTTCCAAAATAATATAATGGATATATATCCGTTATTATTATTAATACTTTTTCTAAATTATTTGAGAGTAAATTACAGATGTCATACTACTTTAACTCAAAATACTTCAGTGTGTATCTCCTTAGCAAGTACATTCTCTTTTATAATCATGGTACAAAGACAGCACTTGGGAAACTTAACATCGATTCAATATTATTGTCTAATATACCATCTGTTTTCAAAATTTGCCAATTTTCTCTATTCTGTCCATTATATCTGGTTGATTTTTAAAGGCATTTTTACATTTCTGAAACAAACTTATAGGAACATTGGAAGTACCATACAAAGAATTTTATTCTTGTACCATTTGGGAGTAAGCTGCCAATCTGATGCCCTATGCCATGGCCCCCAATACTCTGATGTGTATTTTCTACAGAAAATTTCTTTATATAACCACAGAGCAATAATCAAAGGGAGGAGATTAACATTGATACGTTACTCTTTTGTAGTCCTTAGTTATGCCAATTGTCTCAATAATATTTGTGATAGAAGAATATCCAGGTCAGAATCATGTGTTATATATAATTGTCATATCTCCTTTGTCTCTCTCAGTCTGAAATAGTTTCCCAGGCTTTCCTTAACTTTCATGACCTTGATATATTTGAAGATTTCAAACCATTTCCTTTTTTTTTAAACAGTGTAAATTTTTTATATTTAGAATTAGGCAGCTGGACTCAGTTTAGATGATCTCAATTTTGTTGGTAACATCCAAAGCATCATAGCCAGGAGCCAGTAGAACATATGCCCTCTTCTCCCCATCAGGCCTGATCGGGATGTTGACCTTGGCCACATCAATGTCCTAGAGCAGAGGTTCTCAACCTGTGGATCGCGGCCCCTTTGGCGATGGAACGACCCTTTCACAGGGCTCGCCTAAGACCATCCTGCATATCAGATATTTACATGACGATTCATAACAGTAGCAACATTACAGTTATGAAGTAGCAACGAAAATAATTTTATGGTTGGGTCACAACATGAGGAACTGTATTTAAAGGGCCAGAAGGTTGAGAACCACTGTCATAGAGCTTTTTCACAGCCTGTTTGATCTGGTGCTTGTTGGCCTTGACATCCACAGTGAACACCAGAGTATTGTCTTCTGTCTTCTTCACGGCTGACTCGGTGGTCAGGGGGAATTTGATGATGGCATAGTGGTCAAGCTTGTTTCTCCTGGGCGCTCTCTTCCGAGGATATTTAGGCTGCCTCCGGAGCCTTAGTGTCTTTGGCTGTCAGAAGATGGGTGAGGTGTGGATCTTCTTTGTGTGTGTGTGTGTGGCTGAGGACGCCTTTCAGCACCGTTGTCTTTGCCTTTACAGCCTTTGCTTTGGCTTCAGCTTTGGGAGGGGCACGGGCTTCCTTCTTTGCTTTCGGCTCCATCTTTGTAAAAAGGGTCGGGCCATTTCTTTGGAATGCCCTTCAGCATGGGTTTGTTTGATGTTATTTCACGTTTGTTAAGAGTGTTGTAGATGTGATGCCGTGCCCTTCTCATTCTACTTTATTAGGCGGCACTCAGTGTTGATATATCTTATTGCTGACAGTCTCCACTGGGATCACCTGATGGAGGTGGTGCTTTTCAGGCTTCTCCTCTGAAAAATTACTCTTTCTCCTTTCATAATGAATGAGTATTTTGAGGGGACCTACTTTGAAACTATGTAAATGTCTCATTCATCACTGTACATTCAATTTGTTCATTCATGGACTTATGGTTTCCTATTTTATTCGATGGGTTATAATCCATCACCACCATTGAGTATTCATTCTAATACTCAAATTTTCCTGATTTGGCCGTGGAAGCTGCTTCAAGCTCTGACATCTGTCCCTGTCATTCTCTGAGTACTTCCTTGCTTTCTGGTATAAAAAGATGTTCTAGGATCATCTTGTACTTTCTCTCCTCAGATCTGGATTCAGACAGCTCTTCATGCAGCCCTAGTTCTATTGAAGAATGATATGCAGGAGCAGGTACGGGCAATAGATTTGCTCATTGCTATTGGCATATTGTTACTACCCGTCCTAGGGAGTGCAGTGTAATACACACACATGGATTTGAAACATAGACAAATCCAAGCTTACTAACACCCCCACCACACACACACACAGAAAGTGCCTTTAGTGGTAAAACGATGAATTTTGTTATAGAACAGGGAGAAATTGCGACCTGAAGAAATGTGACTTATTGAAATGCGTAACCACAGAAGGTAGATCTTCTAGGGAGATTTTTGAAAACAGATAAGACTCAGGAGGATCAGTGGGAGGCGTAAAACCCATATTTTATACCACTTAAGCTGACACCAGGTTGGTGTTTATTAACAAAACAACTGATTTATATTAAACACTGGAAGCCTGTATATATTATCCGTTAGATTACTTGTTGTATAGAAAAGTCATAGATTTTGATAAAGACAATAATTATAAAATATAGTTACAGGAGTTCCAAGTTATTTGTTTTTAAGGAATGATATTAGTTGTGACATTACCAAATAATCACAGTTAATGTTTTGATTATAAAGAATGTATGAGACCTGGCCTTGGTTCCCATTACAGGGACCAGGGTTGCCATGTGTGGCCTCACGGGTTGTGCCTGGCATCATTCCAGGGGACACCTTTCACACAGACTCTGATGTCAGAAGCACCCCCAATGTTATGCAATGAAGCAGCTCTGAAAGGAACTCAATTCTGCCATCACTTGTCTGCCTCCCACACACTCCAGCTACAGCGGACAAGGCCTTGGACCCAGGGAAGGGAGAGCAATGTTGCCATTGGCTGTAGATTGCACATATTAACAAGCAACTTCTCCTGTCTAAAAAGCCCAAGGCCAGAGCCTTTGTATGGCTGTGGACACAGCACTGAGGAATGTATGTGTAAATACCCTGGCATTTAAGCTATTTAAATTGCAAGAACTTTGCATATCCATAAGAGGAATTAAAAAGGAACCAGCTTTCTGCAGTGTAATTATGTTTTACTGAATTAGCAAAGTAGCACGACCTTCCAGCGAGTCTTTAGGATACCAGGAGAATTGCGTCTTCGCCAGCCGGCCCATCGCCCTGCTGAGGCAGCATCTGCAGAACGCCGGGGAGTCCATTCTGAGCGTGCTAAGAAGGAACTCTATGAGATTAAATCCCTTTTTCCATTAACAAAAACAGGCAACTCGTTCTGTAAAGCCAGTCTTCACCAGCAGAGGGATTTGAAACATTTGGCCAGATCTTGTTTAAGAATAGACTGAGTCTTCAGTCATGAGTCCTGCTCTACTAGGCCAGAGCCGGCCACTGGCCATGGCTACCCTCGCAGTGCGAAAGGCCGATGTCCGAGGTGGGCTCTTCCTCACGGCTTTCTCTCTTGGATGCCTGCGTTTGGGACATGGATTAAGAGAATTAAGTAATGAACACATTGATCTGTTCAGTGACAACTAGGTATTGCTAGTAAGACAGAAATAATGGCAGTTGCTGAGAGCTCACTAGGTGCTATAAGTGCTCTGGGCTCTTGGCAGCGTCATCTTCCACTGCTCTCTGAGATAGTGTGTCACATCTAAGATGTCTTCAGTTGTAAAATCACAAGATAGGAGACCTTTGTATAAAACTGGGGCCTCCACCCTCAGGATAAGGGTAAATGAGAAGAAATCCATCACCCAGAAGGGTAAGGAAAGAAAACCCTTTCTCAGTGTTGGCACTGGGTGCAGGAGCGGGGAGATGCTCCTGTCAGGAGCACGTGGAAAACTCCTCTGGCAGAACTGGAATTCCTTTTAGCCCCACAGCAACTGTTAAGACACCGCTTCGCCTCCTGAGTCCAGAAATGTGCACATGTGAAAGCTTTTGTCTCCCAATGAATGAAATAGAGTATTTTTATCAGCTCCTTATTACAGATGAGGAAAATGAGAGGGAGAGGTGAAGCCACTTGTCTAAATTTATTAAGGAGGAGGGCAGGGATACCGAGCCCAGAGGTAACTCAAACCCTGAACTTGACCCCATCCACGAGACTAATGTAGCCTGGTGTATAAATAATGTGCGTGAAGGAATAATTACTGTATTAGTTAAGTCAGGAAGGAAATTTTGTATGGAAGGTTTTCTTAGGTAGAAAAAAATTGAGAGTGTTCAGAAGCTCAGTATCTATTTTTTGGCCCCTGTCTTCAAGCTTTTGCCAGAAACATTTTCAAATATATTAGAAACATATTTTCTTTTCCCGAAAAAGGGCTTTTTCTTTAATCTCTTATGGCTGTTTAATTAGAAGTTAAATCACATAAAGGAGTAACATTTCCCTCCACCTTTCTTTCTTTCTTTTTTTTTTTAAAAAAAGATATATTTGTATTGATTTCAGAGAGGAAGGAAAAGGAAGAGATAGAAACATCAATGATCAGAATCATTGATTGGCTGCCACTTGCATGCCCCAGCTAGGGATCGAGCCCCCAACCTGGGCATGTACCCTGATTGGGACTTGAACCATGACCTCCATGTTCATAGGTTGATGCTCAACCACTGAGCCATGCTGGCTGGGCCCCTCCATCCTTCTTTACCCCTGTTTAGCAAAGGACACACTGCATTTTTGTAGCCTGAAAATGTGTCCTCTAATATGCACTGTGACTGTTTGAAGAACATCCTTTGTACTGAAAACTCATGGCTAAATAACACAGCACAGGTTTTTCTCATTGAAAATATTCAAAACTAAAATAACTAATAGAATGCTGATTTTTAAAGTTAAACTTTTATCTCCTCAAAGTGTTTTTGTAGACCCTGATTTGATTTCTTCTATTATTTCTTTCTTTTTTTTTTACTGTATTGTAACATTGAAAGATGATAAAAGTATATCACTTTTGGCTTGCTTCTGGTTGCTCTCACATTAGAATGAATGAATGAATGAATTTTGTGATAATGGAGAGGAGGAAACTAGTCATTTGGCAAGCGCTCCCCCACCCCCAGCATTCCTTTTTTATTTATTTTTAATTAAATTTTATTTTTTATTGAATTTATTGGGGTGACATTGGTTATTAAAATTATATAGGTTTCAAATATACAATTCTACAATGCATCATCTGTCTATTGTATTGTGTTCACATTAGTATTTAAACTGCATTTTTCAATAAAATAATATGGTTATGAAATCATATGCTGGAATTGGCCAATGTAAAAATTAGAATGCTTCTCAGTCTTTCATATTAATGGGGTTATAACTTCTAGTTTAGATAAACAGAATTAATGAACAATTAATGAAGCAATTTCTGTAGTAGTTTTTTTTCTTGTTATACTGCTCTAAGGAAAGTGTCCCACTGGTTTCATCCATTTGTGTTATTAGCTTTTTATTACAGTGTATATATACATATATAAGTATAAATATGTATATACATATACATATATATAAGGTTTTTTTATTGATTTTTAGAGAGAGAGAGGAAAGGAGAGGAAGAGAGCAACACTGATGTGAGAGTAAAACACCAATTGGCTGCCTCCTGCATGCCCCCTATTGGGGATGGAGCCCACACCTTGGGCATGACCCTGACCTGGAATCAAACCAACCTTTCAGTGCATGACATGATGTCCAACTAACTGAGCCACTCCAGCCAGGGCTACAGTATATATTTTTACATTTACTTTAGCAATAGCATATTTTTCAGAATATGGAGGCATATTAAGTGGCTCTGAAATGTTTCCTAAAATGTCTCTAATTTGGGGTACAAACTACCGATTGCTTTTAGTTTTCTTGTTTGCATAGAGTCAACTACTTGGTGAGTCGCTGGATATACAATGCTAAGGCCCATCCCTGCTCTCAAATAGCTCACATTTTATGGTAGAGACAGATAAAGTTACCATTACTGTAATAAGCACTACAGTAGGGTCTATAAAAAGTTATACAGTGCTTGCAGGATAAAAAAAAAAATGGCCTGAAGTTCAAGTAGGGTGTTTGAAGAGGTTATCTGAACATGGAAATTACAGATGAGTGGACATTTACCAAGTAGAGCAGGACCCAAAGTGGCAAACTATGATGGAATGTCTGCAATGATGTGTAGTCAGCTTGGGGTGCAGTGCATGGCTTGGGGTGGGTGCTGGGTGCTATGGATGGTAAAAGGAGATGGTGAGCCTGTGGAGTAGCTGTGGTCAGATGAGCAGAAGCTTTGTGTCTGATATCACATACGATAGTAATTGCACCTTCAAGATACCTTTCCAGCCTTTTTCAAACCATTTTAATTTTTACATGACTCATCTCCATTTTGTGAGCTTTTGAGTTTTCACTGATGCTCCTGCTTTGTGATAGGAAAACCCCACAGAGAGAATTTTCTTGCTGAAGGCTTTGTTCTGGGGCCAGCTGGGGTGGGCAAAGGTCCTTAGACTCATGTGTCTGAGAACACCCACATGACTTAATAGTTAGGAAATGTGCCCGAGGACTTGAAGGGCTGAAGTATTGAGGGGCAGTTGTTGCAGTGTCTGCCTGGGCTCCCTGGATGTTTGCTGTGCTAGGAACTGGTGAAGAAAGTGCTAATGAAGGATGTGGGCAGAACCCTCCATTTCGGCAGTCATCCCGGAGAAGGTCTGGAGAGTGTTAATGAGGCGAACAATCAAGTTGTTCCAGTCTGAAAAGGTTAAAGCCACTTCAGGGACCACTATTTGTGCTTCTTGGGTACTGGAATGTCATGCCAGTAATAAGCAATCTGTTCTCTCACATCCATTCTGAAGGCTGCCCAGCTCCAGAATGGACGCGAAGACTGAACTCTTTTCCTCTGAAAAGAGGTTGAACTGAGTCACAAAGACTCAGACTGGTGGTGAGTGAATCTTGTCAGTCTGTCAGCAGCATTTATTGAGTTCCCACCATTTGCATATCATGTAATTCAGTTTAAAGAAGTCCTCACAAATTTCGAATACATACTTTATGATGTCAGTGAGTAGCTTTGAGCCTAACCAAACTATACCACACTTCTGTGGAGATTTACTAGTAGGTTTGGAACAGACCATAAATTCCACAAAGCAGTAGGTTTGACTTGGTCAGCAGCAGTGAAACCATGAGGAGAGGTAATCTCATGTTGATCATACCAAGAATCTCATTCAAGCTGTTGAAATGTTTAGGTATTTCATCACTGCTTTTGGTGCTCTTTAGATTCCATTGGCTATTTATTAGTGAACACTTCTTTTATGCTAGGCACTGCCTTCGTTAGAGAGATAAGGGTTGAGACTAGCTAGTTGTTTCTCTAGAATTTTATCTTTAATTTGGCTTAATGATAAATGATACCCCAATACTCTTCCCACTAGAGAAAAATTTGGGAGAAATATCTCTGGTATGTCTTCTACTTGGTCCATGACAGAATCAGAATTCTAGGAGCAGTGTGAGCTCCATGTGCTCATAAAACACCCTCCCTGGTGATTCCAATTCCCTCCCCCTCCTCCCAATACCTTTGCTCCTGTAAGAACTTCTGTTTCAAATGCTAAAGTATATACAGTTGACCCATGAACAACACAGGTGTGAACTGAGCAGGTCCACATATATGCAAATATTTTTCTGTAAATACACTCACAATCCGAGGATGTGCCCTGACCAGGAATGAACCATGACCTCCTGGACCATAGGTAGATGCTCAACCACTGAGCCACACTGGCCAGGCATTCCTTATTATTTTCTTAATAACATTTCCTTTTCTTTAGCTTACTTTATTATAAGAATATAGTATACTAAAGGCTCGATGCACAAAATTCCTGCACGGGGGTGGGGGGTGTCCCTCAGCCCAGCATGCACCCTCTCGCAATCCAGGACCCATTGCTCCTAACCACCGCCTGCTTGCTCCTAACTGCCCACCTGCTCGCTCCTTACAACTTGGCTCACCACTCCTTAGTGCTTCTGCGGAAGCAGGAGAGGCTCCTGCCACCACCGCTGTGCTTGCCCGCCATGAGCCCGCCTTCTGGATGAGCGGTGCTCCCCCTGTGGGAGCGCACTGACCACCAGGAGGCAGCTCCTGTTTGAGTGTCTGCCCCTGGTGGTCAGTACTTGTCATAGCGACTGGTCGTTCTGGTTTTTCCGGTTGTTCTGCCATAATGGTCGCTGGGCTTTTATATATATATAGTTAACACATATAACATTTAAGATATGTGTTCATCACTGTATGTTATCAGTAAGGCTTCTGGTCACCAGTAGGCTATTAGAAGTTAAGTTTTTTGGGAGTCAGAAGTCATATGCAGATTTTCAAGGTAGAAAGATGTAGTCTCGGATATATGTAAGGGTGGTGGAGAACTGACCTTTCTGAGAAAATACATCTTGGGAAAGAAGCCACATTGAAAGAGGCAAGTGATATTTTGAATCAATGTTAAAATGTGGGGTGCTGATGTAGCATATGGCTGGGAAATGAGAATGGGTAAGTACTAGTAGCATTTTTAACTCTGGGGAGTAAACTGTCTTCTGGGCCAGCAAACTGCGGGGTTTTCCTGGGTTTCTTGGCTAACATGGCTGACTGAAAGGGAAGCATAGGATTTGTAAGCTGTTAAACAGTAGCAGAAATTGTTAGAGTTGCAAGCTATTAACTAATATTTTTGTGCTACTCAGCAAGTTTATTATTTGATTCACCCATCCTGACTTGACACCTTGTGGGGAAGGGAGAGTAGAGTTTTTGCAGAGGTAAGTTTCCTAAAGATTTTTAAAAATGCATTTACCTTTGGGAATGTGAGGCCTAATTGTAAATAAACTCTTGCTGCATTGGCATCAGCAGTCCTGAATTAGTGAAGAGCTACACTTGTGTTGCCAAAAACACACCTTTCAAAAATGGCTGAAGCTATGTCATCAGCAACTTTAAGTTTAACAGAAAACTACACAGACATCAGGCCTGCTTCTCTCTGTCCTCACGGCCTATGCTCAACTACTTGATGACTCTCCCTCCTAATCTTCTAAATGTTCACAGATTGTTACTATGCTTGCCCTTGGCATATTACCCATATTTTGTTCCTTTTTCCTTGATTCTTTTTTTCTTATCATTTTTAATCAGAGATCAATACTTCTAGTTCGTGAAATTTCTCCCCACTTCCCCACAACGTGACAATAGCTAGTTGTCATGAAAATAAAGCACATACCATTAGAATGAAATCTGGAACTGGCTAAAAATATGGCCTTGTACAATGATTTCAACTTGGCTGAGTGCAACACTAGTGCCTACTGAGGGTTGGTACTTTTAGAACTGAATATAAATTCAACTCCCCAAAGACATCTGAGAAAGGTCTCAAACCAAGGGCTGCTTTTAAATATAGATTGTATCCGTGTGTAGTTGTGTTCCTGTACCTGGTACAAGCATTTCCTTAGGAATAGATATATAGTAACACCAGAGAATGAAGCAACAAAGCAGCAAAAATGTTCTTTAGACTTCTAGGGCAAACACATTATTGTGGAAACAAATAATCACAATGAAGAGAACACTGGTCTAGAAAAGATACTATCCTCGAATTCTTCCACCTTCCAGAAGGGTAAGAGCCTGTTGTTGTAAATCAATGAAGACTGTGTCATCATTTCATTCTACAACAATGTTTCTCAAAGTGTGGTATTCCTTAGAAATGTAGATCCCTGGGCCTAACTTCAGATCTTTGAATGAGAAGTAGTGGATTCTACATTTTCAATGAGCATGCTGAACTAAATATTATGCAACTGAAGTTTGAAAACTAGCAAATTAGGCTGAAGGGAAACATCTGCTTACAGCTTTTCTTGGGATTAGATTAGGTCTCTTTAAGAATGGTGCATAAAATTAGTTGAGAGTGTCATCTATCTGTCCTTCCCACTCTTGGGGATTTAGGGCTTTATCATATATGACTATTGTCGGTGTTCTGCATTACATTATAGAATAAGAGAGGTGATCCCTGGCTGATGTTACAGTAAGCTTAAAACCTTTGCAGTATAGGCTAAAGGAGACGCTCTGGATGTTTTTGGATGATACCTTTAACAAAGCTCCGTCCCAGTCTGAATTTTCAGTCCTGTGCACTATTACTGGTTGTCACAGGTTGTTGCTGTTCATAATTGCTTTTGATGGAGCTTAAGAAAGCACTGCGTTTTCCTCTCTGGGCCTTAACACCACAGTTTAACTTCTGGGTCTCATCCTGGACTCACAGCGGGGCCCATTTTAGCAGGGAAATGCTCACTGTAATGCCCCGCTATCAGGAAGGAGATGGAATTAGTTATTACTTTAGTACTTAGATTTTTAAAGCAGAGGCCCATTCAGGAGGCAAGTGGTGGGCCAAGTAGAGGTACCAACCACTTATCTCCTTAATAGCCACCTGTAGGCCCAAGACAAGTTCACCGTCTAGGTGTCCTCCTCTGGGCTGAGACTGGCTGGCAGTGGACACCATGTCAGTCCTGCCTCTTGGACTGCAGCTTGTCTGCAGCTGAGCTCTTATCCAAAAGCCAAGGAGCTGGATTGGTTTTCAGAGCGTCCTCCACGTGAGCTAGGCATGTGCTACAGCTGGCCAGCAGTTTCCGATCCTCTTGCAATGATTTCCCAGGCCCTCTGGCATTGGGCTGGAGCCTCATCCTCACGAGTCCACCTCTCTCAAGGTGGCCACGTCAAAGGGGCTTATTCCTCCCACCTGAGAATGTTCTAGAAGCAGAGGCACTTTTCTAGCAAGGCAAAATGCAGTGACTCTCAAAACAATTTATTGCTATTCATTTCCTTCTTTCAAATAAATAGATTTAAAAAACTCAACATTTTCAAAAATTTCAAGGTCCTTATTTTTTTCCTAAGGTGAGCTACTCAGAGCAGTATGCGTAAAGAAATCCCCTTGTCCCCCGGCAGCTTATGGTCTGTTAAGGGAGATAGCGCTGTGATGATAAATGCTAGATGAATGGCACTGCCAGGGAATGCCATGACCCACTAGGGGACAGCTCCTCCTACAGAAGAAACAGGGATGATTTCTCTTCCTTGGAGATGCACTTTGGGGTCCCCCAGTGGGCACAAGATACTAGGTAGGGTTAAAATCTTACCAAGTAATTGTTAATTCCCACATTTCATTAATATGGGATTTCACCGGGAGATGATAAAGAGGAATGAAAAATAGAATTGTAGTAGGTTTTTATCCAAATTAAAAAAAAAGTTTCTTTTCAATCAGAAACCTCCTAGCTCTCCTTCTTTTCATAACACACCTGATCCTTTCTCTCTGAGTTTACTTCTCCCATCTCTATGTTGCTTGTGTAGCATTTTATAAAAGAAAGACTTTCATAACGAAAGAGCCTTTTTTCTATGAAAGTATCTGACAGCATTGATGTAGACGCATCTTTTTCTTCTCTCCCTTCAAACCTTTCTTCATCCTTGACCATAATTGTCTAATTGCACCATTCTTTATACAACCCTTTGTGCCTTCTTAGCGGTTCCCAGGTAGTTGGAAATGTTATCTGAAAGACACAGAGACAGAGGCATGCTATGCAATTAATAGTCTTTTGCTAAATGGAACCAATAGACCATTAAAATGCATCCATGCTGTCCCAGCTCTCCCTGTCTCTATCCTTCTGTCCAGCGTTAACCTGGCTCAATGGCGAAAGAGACATGAAAACAGTCTCTTCAACCGCACTCTGTTTTAAGTGCCAAAGAAGAACAGGGCCAGATAATGATTTCCTGCTCTCAGCAACAGCCGAGCAAACGCTTCCATCCCAGGAACGGCTCCTGTCTAGGCTGCTGAATCAGGAGTTGCACCTTTCACGGTAGCAAATGGAATAATTTGCCTACTCCATCCCAGAGAGAGGCAGCATCTTGCAATAAATGGCCTGGCTGCTGGGATAACAAAGTAAACACAGGCCTGAAGCTGCTGGGATTTTGTTTGCAGGAAATAAGGATAACTCTAAGCAGTTCACAGCACTGTCTCATTAGTAATGGCGATAACAGGCACGGCTTCATGTCAACATGGAGCCACAAACGCCAGGCAGAAAGCGAGCAACAAATACTAAAAGATGTCAACTGCCAGCACGAGTTGGTTGCCACTGGTGGCACCGGGAAAATGGAGCATGCCAGCAGTGAGATAACCAGCCATTGCAAAGCCTCTGAGGCAGTAACAACTCAACGCCCCCCGGGGTCCCTGGGATCCTTGCTGAGGCAGGAGAGAAAGAATAATTTATGAGCCCCAGAGGCCCGATCTGTTAACACGTTATTATCTCTGTCAGTTGGAGTAATTATTGACCTGCCAATACTCTGGATATACATTCAGAGTCTCACACCTTCCTGGAGTGAGGGCAGGAAGTACAGTTTTCAGGTGACCGAAGGGACCTGTCTAGTCTCGCACACGTCCTGGGGCGGAAAGGGAAAAATGCAGAACTTCTGGCTGAGGTGATAAAATACAAGGGAGATACGCTGCCCCGGAGGCTGCTCCAAAAATGATGCTTCAAACTTCCCCAATGATAGATTCTGTTCTCAATATTATTGGCAGCTTCTACTTATGGGGCACTTGCTGTGTTCAGGTGTGGCAAAAGATTTACATGCTGTCTATCCCTCGGGGCTCACAGTGACCTTGTGATGTGGACACTGTTGTTAGCTGCATTTTATGCATAAGCCATGTAAGGCTAAGTAACTGGCAAATAGAGTTGTAAAATGGAGTCAGGAGTCAGACCCAATTTTGCAGGCTGCCAGAACTTGAGCTTAAACTTCTCTGCCTTGTTGTCTCAGGGAATAATGGTCATAAACAACAAATAACAGTTATAGTATCCTCAGCTAACATTTATTGAATACTTACTGTGCGCTGAACATTGGGCTAAATGTTTGATTAAATCAGGACAGGGAACGATTTAATCAATAAATTGATTGGGGAGGTGAGGGAAAGCCACACAGAGAAGGGGACCTATGAGCCAGACTTTAAAAAAGCATACCAGATGGAGACAGAGAACGCCATCCAATGTAGAGTGGATCACTTGGGACAAACCATGAAGGCATACAGATTTCCTTTTTAAAGAATATAAGATGACAACTTAATGGGCAAATGATCTGAACTGATATTTAATGAATATTTCATGTAATATTTCATATTACAATGGCCAATAATATATCGAAAAGGTGCTCAGCACCACTAGACATGAGGAAAATGCAAATTGAAATTGAAATATCAATGGGATGCCTATGTGTACCCCCTGAATGGCTGTGATTAAAGAAACTTAAACACCAAGTGCTGGCTGGAAGGAAGTGGCACTGCTGTTGAGAATATAAAACGGTACAACTATTTTGAAAAAAATGTGGTAGTTTTTTTTTTTTATAGGATTAAGCATATCCTTTCCCCAAGATCCAGC
>NW_006292604.1:1218669-1220646 GCF_000327345.1 Myotis davidii | reverse complement strand
AAAATATACAGACTTCCAGTGATGGCTTTTCCAGCAGTTTCTGTTGGCTCAATGCTATTTGCATAGAGTGCAGAAGGCTCAATGGCTTCTTCAAAAGAGGAATTTTGCTAAAACATTGTATTTCATAAGCTTTTTTCTTGCAAGTTACATTTAGAGTTTTACTCCAGTTTAATAATAATAGGGTGTGAAAAAAATCTAAAAAGTTACTTTACAAATGATCAAAATACCTTAAGTTCAAATGTTTATTTCCTAAGACATTGTTTTAACAAAACTTGTTTCAAACCATTGTTTTTATTTGGTATATTTCCTTCCATGCTTTTCGTGGTTGCACTTTACAAATGAACATAAAGGTGCCCCTGATTAATCAATAAATTCTGTGGGCTGATACTGTTCATTTTATTCAGGATAGAAAAAAAAGCATAACCTGAGCTATAATTTTCAATTCTTGTTTCCTCCATCGTGCATAGACAGTTGAAGCTAGCGGCATCGCTGTGAGGCAGGGTGGGGGTGCCAGGGCTTACAGAAAACATTCAGCAATGCCTCTTTGTTCCACATACCAAACTAAGCCTGGTGTCAGAACTGTGCTGTTGAATCAGAGATCAAACATTATGATCACTCCCCTCTGTGGAAATATACGTGTGAAGAGAGGTGTTAAAACTCTGGATGTCAGCTCCCTCAGCAATACTAAGCAGGTTTCAGGATGGCATCAAACCAAGCGGTTGGAGCCAGAATTCTTGTAGATTCCAGAATATTGTAGGTTGAACTACTTTGACCTCTGAAACAGAGAGAGCCATGTGCATGAGGATTTTACATTTGCTCAGGAAACTTGACAGTAGCTTTAGTTTCAAGAAGAGAAAATAGAGACTTACAGGGTCTGTCAGTCATGATACAGTTCTCTCTCCCCTGTTGATGGCTGAAAGTTTGTATTCCAGGGGTGTGGTTGTGCCACAAAATTGTTAGGGACTGAGGCTCCCTCTCAGTCACGGCTTCACCTTTCTTTGGATAGTTCAAAATGTTGAGTGGAACTCTAGCTAACATGGAAGAAAGGATTAAAAAGCAGATAAGGAGCACTTGACTTGTTTTTAAAGGAAATTTCAAAGAACCTGTCTCATCTAACTGTTATTTACATCTCATTGACTGAAACTTAACTCCATGGTCACACCTAGCTACAATGGAAGTTGGGGAAAATAGTCTTACTTCTGGGAGTTGGCTGCTCAATTAAGAATCAAGAGTTCTGTTACTGACCGAGGGCAAGAAAAGGATATTGGGGTGGTAACCAATCTCTTTTACAGCGAGGTTAAATAATTGTTTAGGATTATCCAGTTTTCTAATGGCAGAGATTAGAAGTAGATGTTCTGATGGTACAATACTCTTTGAATAAAAAATGAGCATCTAAGCCTAAATGGAGACAATTTACATAGAGAAGAAAATGAGACTAAAGACCATTATGATTTTAAAGTTGGGCTGCAAAGTTTGATTTTAAGCAATCTTCCTCTCATGCATTTTTGCCTATTATAACCTGACTTCTATTCTATTTAGTTTTGTTCTCTCTAGTTCAAAATACAAAAAACCAACATTGGCGAAGCAATGGGAGGCAGGGAGTCATTTAAATTGTGGGCACTGTACACAGCTGCTAGGTTTTCTGATCACCTCACTCGGCCACTCTGTGAGGCACCGTTGTTCACCTGCGCTTGCTCCCTAGCTTTGGATACCTGTTCCCTGCACTTTCACCTGATGACCTTGTCTGTTATGTCACCGAGAGAATAAAGATGAGCGTGAGAATTTCTGCCAGTTCCCACCATCACAAATCCACCTCCCTGGATTCATGCCCACGGCTTTGCTTTTGTTACAATGCATGAGCAGTCCTGCTTCTTCGAAGCCCAGCTGTACACTCATGCACTAGATCCCACCCCTTCTTGCCAACTCAAGGACTTTGCTCCTGCCGTTATGTAGTCTTTCTCCTGCGTCAGGTTCTCC
>NW_006292604.1:1176717-1218623 GCF_000327345.1 Myotis davidii | reverse complement strand
GCATTCAAAGATACTCTGAAAGCCTCCCTTGATAGAATCAGCCACTGTAGACCAGATTTTACATCCCCTTTCAAGTATTTTTTGCTCTCCTTAAAAGAGGGGTTTTATGTTTTATATTTATTCTGTGGCTCATGCCACTCTAGCTTTTGTCCTCAACACTCCACTGAAACCCTTCTAGTTGGCTCCCAGTGATTTCCATCTTGCCAAAAGCTATGGGCATTTCTTGACTTTGGTCTTACTGGACCTGTCAGGAGCACTTGACCCAGTTGTTTACTTCTGTTCTCTGGAAGCACAGTTTCTACTTGGCTTGGGTAACTCTTCTTCCTTCATTTTCTTCCTCTGCTGTGGCTGTGCCTTCCCATTGCTTTTTGTTGGTTCCTTCTCTCCCTGACCTACAGAGTTTGGGGGTATTCTGGGGCTCAGTCCCTTGGCCATTGTCTCTACTTTTTCTATGCTCTCATTCAGTTATGGCTTTAAATGTCATCTAAATCTTGAGGTGGTTCTGAATACATCTCCAGCCCTTTCCTTTTCCCTGGGCTCCAGACTTGTATGTCTAACTCCATCCTCAACATCTCCACGTGGATGTCTGAAAAGCCTTTACAAATGAGAATCTTCAAAATAGAACTCTTGAGTCTCATTTTCCCCAGCCGCTCCTTACTCTCATTTTAGTAAACAACACCACCACTCACTATGTGGTTCAGGAAAAAACTTGGAGTTATCCTTAATGGTTCTCTATCTCATAGCTTCATGTTTAACATATCAGAAAGCCATCTGCAAACTCAAAATATGTCTAGGACTTAATCATTTGTACCATGTTCATCATTACTTTTCTACTCCAAGACCTCCTTTGCTCCAGTTATCTGATTAAATGTAAATCAGGTCATGTAAGTCACTTGTCTGCTCAATGTCCTCCAGTGGATTTATTCACTCAGAATGAAAACACAGCTCCTTACCGTGGTCTTGATCTGCCCTCTCCCTGTCCACAGGTTCTCTCCTCCTACCTCTCTCAGCTCTACCACACTGGCTTTTCATGTTCCTCAGAAATATCAAGCTTGACCCTGGTGAGGTAGCTCAGTTAGTTAGAGCACTGTCTCGATATGCCAAGGTTGCATGTTCGATCCCGGGTCAGGGCAAATACAAAAGGCAACCGATGAATGCATAAATAAGTGGAACAACAAATCAATGCTTCTCTCTCGTGCTCTCTCTCCCTCCTTTCTCTCTCTAAAATCAATAAATAAAAAATTTAAAAAGAAAATCAAGCTTGGGGTCCATCTCAGGGCCTTCAGACATGTCATTCCCTCTGCTTGGAAAGCTCTGCCCTTGGATATCTGCAAGGGCTGCTCCCCCATTTTAAACAAGTCTTCAATCTGATGCCACCTTCTCAGATATCAGGCCTACTGTGGTATGCACTCCACCTTCACCTTGGTCCCCTTACCCAGGCTCATTTTTAACTCACAGCTCTTATTGCTGCATAACACTGCATTCTATGCACACAGGGTTTTTGTGGCTTCTTTATTGTCAATGTCCTCTACAATGTGAGATCCATGAGGGTAGAGGCTTTGTTTTGCTTATTCTTTTTTTTTTTAAGTTTTTCAGATTTGTATATATTTTGACCATACAAATACAATATTTCAACCAAATTAATTGAGTATGCATTGTGACCTGTTCTATGGACAAAGCCATTTTTTAAGTGAGAAATTATGGTTTAATTTTCAAACAACTGACATAAATATATTTAAACATAGTAAGAATGGAGCTGCCTTTTTGTAATGTTTTTGACTTTAGATTTTGTAACAGTAATGGATATTTACTTTTTCTTTTACTTTTTGAAATAAAGAAGTATGGCTTCTGATCTTGTTTTGTAAAGCACCTTTAAAATATTTGATGAATTTTTTTCCAGACAAATAATACACCAATTTCTTCTCTGGTTCTGTTTTTGTTCATCAGTTTATGTTATTTTTCTTATTCCATCCCCTGTGCCCAGAAATGTTCAAGGTGATGTGTGTGTGTGTGTGTGTGTGTGTGTGTGTGTGTGTGTGTAATATGGGAATGAATGATTCTAAAGAGAGATTTCAGTTAGTTACCTGAAGAAAAAGTACAAATGTATTTCTCTTTCAATTGAATCTGTTCTGAGCTGCCTCACCTTTCTGCTCTTCTCTCTCTGGAAGAACAAATTCATATGCAGTAAGAACAACAGCAGTTGGGAAGCAGAGGTCAATCCAATTCCTACTCTAGAAGGTTTGCATCCCAAAGGCGGCACTGTGGCCAGATAACAGAGCCATTAGCTGCTGAGCCTGTGGTACACTTCAAAGGCTGAAACACAGGGAGAATTATCATCTGCGTGGAGCAATTCACTGGAAAGACCTAGTTGCAAAGGAACATCTTTCAGGCTCATCTCTCTAGTTCACAGGGGCCTTCACAGAACACTTGTCAAAACGTATTTGGTGTGAAACTCATGCTCGGGGTGTTCAGAGTTGCGTCAAGGACACCTGAGGGGGAGCGTGGTGCTTAAGCAGCAAAACAGGCTCAGAGGACCAGGAGGGTCTGTTTCTGGCATCTGTGTAAAGTCATTTTTCTGCGACAGCATTATCTGTGGCACCCATTGCCCCACACCTTTACTTTCCATTTACATAAGAAGCAACATGCATCCTTTCCAGCCTCCAGCAACTCCTGACAGGTTTTGACTAGATAACTTGAATGCCAGTGAGTCCCAGCCATTTTAAGGGGGAGATGAAAACAACTGTTTAATACCAGAAATGCTATCCTGCCAGAGGGGGGAAACATTTCCTCAGTGTAGCTAGGTAATCCGGGCCTTAGGAACGTTGTTTCCTGTCTATGATGATTACCTCAACTACAGATAAGAACGGTATTCAATTAGGTTGTTTTACCCAAATTTCACCAAACAATTAATGTCAGTCATTTGTGTTTCTAATTGAAAAGAGCCGCTCCTGCTTGAGGTGTGCAGCACCCGCATTGGCCTGTCTTTTTGTGATTATTTTCGTCCCATTGTAGGCAAAAATATAAAGAATATTAACGTTGCCATTGGCAAAGGCCTAATTCAGTATTCAGGCAGCAGGTGTCTGAGCACCCTTATCGTCGCCCCTGTGGCTCGCTAATCAGTCCTGACCTATCCCTTCCTGTGCTCCTCCTCTCACTCCCTTCAGGAAAACAAGATCTATTCATGGCTAGATCATGAGAAGAGGCTCTAATAATTGAGGGGGAGCAGGGTTTGCAACCCAAAACATATATTTCTTGGCTCTTATTTTAAGCTGGTCTTTTTTTTTTTTTTTTAATCCTCACCCAAGAATATTTTCTCCATTGATTTGCAGACAGAGTGGAAGGGAAGGAAGAGGTGGGGGTGAGAGAGAAACATTGATATGAGAGAGGCACGTCAATTGGTCGCCTCTTGCACACACACTGACTGGAGCCGGGGATTGAACCTGCAATCAAAGTAAGTGCCCTTCACCCAGAATCTAACCCTCAACCCATTGGTCCAAGGGCTGATGCTTTAACCATTGAGCTAAACCAGCCAGGGCTAAGCTGGTCATTTTTAAGAAAACAAAAGACTCAGGCAGAACCTTTGATCTTCTCCTTTTCTGCCTAAAAGAATTCAGTAGGAAAACCTGACCCAGGAAGGGAGATTACCTTGGCATAATATGAACTAAGTGTGGCAGACACTGAGGAATCGATTAAAGCCTGTTTGTTGGACTTGGATCTGTGTCCCATTGTTTCTGGGCGGCAAGAATTTGTTTGCCACATGTTTGTTCTTTCTCAAAGACCTGTGATTGGCTCACTTTCCCTTCAAAGTCCTAGACCTCTACCTCTTTCTCCTTAGTCCAGGAAAGCAGATAAGCCTCAACTGGCCAACTTACCTTTGGGTTCCCTATTCTTAGGAACCCTCGTGTATGCATAGGTAATAAATTTGGTTATTTTCTCTTGCTAATCTGTATCATTGGAATCAAACACAAAATGGGTCTGAGCTACCTGTCAGCACTTGAGCCTAATTAAGCAGAGAAAAGGTTGAATAATATATGAACATGTATTCCAATAATGCCGGCATTATGGAGAGAGCAGGAGGTCATTCTGAAAATTCTGCTCTTCTGTTGCCTACAAGCCGGCTGATTATATGGGGATAAGGAGGAAGGGCTACGTGCAAGGGGGACGTGGGGCAGGATAAGGGATGTAGGGCATGTGGTCAGTGTATCTCCTTCTGGGATCTTGAAATCCAATAAAAGGGTAGTTAATTTTCTATGATGTTAAAAACAGCTCAGCCCGTTCCTGGGATCTGAGAATGGTCAGCATTCCTGAGGCAAACATCCAGAGTGGGCCAGGTCAAAGTGTGTCCTGTCCTTGGTCTGCTCTCAAAATGTATTTTCTAATGGGACCCATCTGGGCTTTGAGACCTTATCTTTTATAGCCTTGTTTTTCTTTTTGCAACACATCTTCCAGTTTTCCAAAGTCTGTAAGGAAACCTCTTATCTATAGTTAGTAAGGTGAATAATCATTAACCAACTGTGGTTCTGTTCCTGTTATGTGCCCTTCCCCTACCATTGTGTCAATTTGAGAATTTGACCAGCCAGAAGAACTGAAGATAGGAAGAAAATTATTTTTCCTCCCCACAAAATCAAATCAGTACAGATATCAAGGAATCAAAAACAATTTAATGTGTTACTTCCCATGGACGTATTAATAGGAATAGGGTGTCTAATTTAAAATTTTAGGCAAAAGACATTTGGGGGCTGAGGTAGAGGAAAAGTCCCTTGAACTGTGTCATTTCATATTAGTGGCCCCCTCTTCAGCTCACCAATTCTAATTATTAGATCGTTCTTGCCTTGGGAGTAATTTTATAAATCAAACCAGGTTCTGTTTGACCCTTACCCTTTTAATTAGTCTCCAACGCAGACCTCTATCAGTGTAGATTTGTTGCAATCATACTTGGCTCTTAAAGCGTTGCATTTAATTTCTTTCAGTTTTTACTTATAATATTGATATGTCTTCAGAAAGTCAGTGAAAAATGTTTCTTTATAAATTTGGCCAAAATTTCTGACTCAACCAGAAAGAACTATTAGCTTAGAAATACCTTATTAATTTTTAGATGGCAACTGCTCTTGGACAGAGCAAGTACTTACCTGGGAGAATTTCAGTAAGATCAATGGAACACTCCCTCAAGGAACAAACCCATTTCAGCATCAACCTACTATTTTCAGTCTCAGACCTGAAATTCCTCTTTTTCTACCTCTTTGGCCAGGCTCTCTGTTAAATCCAGCTCTTCAAATCGCAGATTCTTAGGAGCATAGATAGAATCATCACATTGAACTTTTAGCCCAATACTGAAGGCTCGAAGGTGTGGAAGGCTACAGGGTAGTATGTTTTATTTTCACTTTCTTTACATGGCCTCTAGCAGGATGATTTCTAACTGAACTAAAAATCTCCATTGTCATTTATTTTTATGATGATAGTAAGATCTGTGAACCTTTTGGAGGCTTTGGGATGAAAGAAAATATTTTTAACTTTCACTACACTCACCACTTGGGAACACATCCTGTTCATTTTCTCTTAAGAAATCACCTAAATAGATGAACGGCTCCATATGGCTTTGGAGAAATGGAAAATACCAACGGGAAAGGTGCTGGTGACCACAACAATACACTTGCAATTGCCATTTAGCTTATCCCTTTGTAATCCGCTGTTCCACCCGACTGAGGCTGGTAATGTGAAAACCAGACCCAGTGCCTTCAGCAGTCAGCAGAGGGATTGCTGGGCTCACCGCAGCCACCCCATTGCCTCCCTCCCTCCCTTTTCCATGTGGACATAACCGGTTTACGGACAAAGGGTGCCACTGGGGGGCTCCTCGCGCTGCTTTCTTCTCTGAGGCAGGCAATACAGAGGTGGCATCAGCTCCCGCTGTTGCCCTTTTTTTTTGCTGGAAAGAAGTCAGGCAGTTGCAGCTATAGGACACCATGGTCAGTCACTACTACTAGCAAATGACCCAAACCCCTGGCACTCAGAGCCTGGTCTCAGAGCATGGCCCAGCAGAACCAGCATCAGCAGAGGCTCACAGAAATGCAGAATCCCAGGTTCTATCCCAGACCCAGTGACTCCGAGTCTGCATTTTAGCAGGATCCCTGGTGATCCTTATGCACGTAAGGAAGGTTTAAGTTTGAGACGCCCGGTCCTGCATCGCTTCATATGTTTACCTTCAGCTTCGGGAGAAGATTCACAGGAAAAGCCACAGGCATTGCATTCCTGACTCGTTCCTTGGCCCTTGTGTTCTCCGCCTTCTGTCCTGGTTTGGCGATGTAAACCTTTCGATTTCATGTTTAGGTGTCCTTTCATACTTAACTGTTGATCATTGGGAAAAGAAATCAATATTTGCCCACAAGCCATTCCTTTCTGGGGGCCTGTTTCAAAAGAAGAAAAGGATTGGCGAATACTCTTAGCATCGGCCGCAGCCTGTAAGGCCGCAAATCTCGTAGGTCAGCGGAGACTCTCCGATGACGACTGAAGTGTACAAATACCATCGGAAAAGGCGCCGCAGAGATTCTTACCCCAGGCATGCCTCTTTATCCCTCCACTGAAGCGGCGAACACAAAGGCCACTGGGCCCGGCTTCAAAGGGGCAATTCTCTGCAGAAAGCTGCTCAGAGGGATTTGCAACAAAGGGTTTCTCAAGATCAACAGCAGCTTGCTGACACTAGAGTGGGTTGGAGGATTGAAAAAAAAAGATTAAAACAAAATTAAGACGCGATGGCAGCAGTGGAGCTTGTAATGGGGTCCCATGGAAGGAGAGGAATGAGCCAAGCCAGCAGCTTTCTGGAGGTTGAGATAGGAAGCTGTTGAAGTTGATGGATTGAAGTGGCACTGCTTTCTTGCATTCTTGAAAATATGATTCTCCCACCCCCCATAGATATCAGTAAACACACAAGTCTATAATGCAATATCATTTGTCTCTATGAAGTTTTAAAAGAGTTAAGTTGAATAGCTGTTATCCTATATTCAGGTAAATATAGTTCCTTAAATTTAACTGATTTTGCAGGTTCTCATTTCAACTAATACAATTTACATATGCAGACCCAGACACCCACTGTTCTAGCAAACAAAATGACAGTATGAGATGTGCTCATTTAAGGCTGGGCTTCATCATGCCTCTCATATCAATGTAGCAACATTCGCTACTATCAATTAGGAAATGAACTTAAATTATTGAATTTTTTAAGGATATTTTGAAAACCAAAACCAACATAGGACTCCCTTGTCAAGACACGGCATCTGGGAACAGGAGGGTTGAACAAAGCAGCTTTCCCATAGAGAACATTAGGGCCTCAGTACGAGTTCACACACACTGTGCGCTGGGCAGCCCCAGGGTGCGACATCCGCTAAGGTTGTTCCACACTTACAACATGCGGCAGCTGTGAATATGGGCATGTTCCCAATCTCCTCCTCGTAAACTTTAGCCTTATTCATTTATAGTAATATTTTTTTAAATTCTCTGATTAGCCTAGAGCCATGTCAAGTTTATAGGGTAGCTCTGAAAATGCTCTTTACATGTCCTGCCATTTGATAATATGAAAGGAATCTGGCAAAGTTAAAGGCTAGTGCATTTTTTTTTTTTAATGGGGGCATGTGCTGGAATGATGTTTTGGAACCCACTTCTCAGAATTACAGTTCTAAGCTGGCATTTATATAAATACAGAATTTCAAATGGCATTTGTAATAAAACATTTTACCAGCGTTACTCACTGTCCTATGTTGGTTGAGAGTGTGGGCTCTGGAGTCCACAGCTGCGGCAGACTCCCTCCTCTTTCACTAAGGAGCTCTGTATTCTCCTTAACCTTTTCCTTTCCAAGCATGGGGATGATCACAGTTGCTATGCAGATTATATACAATGATACATGAAACCACTATGAAAGCATCTGGCACAGTCTAAATAAATGTCAGAGATCATGCGTTTTTCATCTAACCTTCTCAAGTCTGTACTAACCTCTCCCTAACTTTTCTGGGAAGCTTGAACGCTAACCAGGTTCACGTTTAGCAATACTGCATAAACACCAAGAGGAAGAAAGGATCACTTTAAGCTGTATATGCATTTACAAGGAGGGGTGATACTATGGGAGAAAACAGTAACTCTACTCACCCCTGTAAACCCAGAGTCTGAGTTAGAAAGGAATGGTATGAATGTCATTGAAAGGGCTTTGGGTCCTGGCTGGCTTGGCTCAATGGATAGAGCGTTGGCCTGAGGACTGAAGGGTCCTGGGTTCAATTCCAGTCAAGGGCACATGCCCAGATTGCAGGCTTGATTCCCAGTAGTGGGCATGCAGGTGGCAGCTGATCAATGATTCTCTCTCATCATTAATGTTTCTATCTTTCTCTCTCTCTCCCTTCCTCTCTGAAATCAATAAAAAATATATTAAAAAAAGAAAGTGCTTTGGGCGTTTGTTGGGCCAGTTGTTAAAACTGTTGCCTTCTCCCCCTTTCCTTGATGACAAGGTTACTCAGGCTGGAACAGGGTTGCCACCAAGTATCTCTGATTATCCTCAGTCCTTGGAAGAATCGCACTTCCTGCCCTCATGCATTGGGGTGATCCATGGTCTTGCTTTGGCTAATGAGGAATGTGAGGGAGTGATTCTTAATGACTTTTAGGAAGAACCTTGAATGCTGAATGCTGGATTAATTAAGCTTTTGCTCCCTTCTGCTTTGGTGATGGTTATACATGAGTTTAGATGGAGCAGCCAGCAGCTTGGATCCCCGAGGGGCTATGAGGAGCAGAGGCCCCTGATGGCTTGTGATAGACACATAGTATGAGCCAGATAGAAAGCTTTGTGGTCTCACAGAGATTTTGGAGGTTGCTGGCTCTGCAGCATAATTCACCCTGATTTCTTCAAGGTGGCTTGTGAGGGCATTACGCAGTGCTGTGGCTCTAAGAGATGTTCTGAGACACACAGATTACGCTCTAGATGTGGTCAATGTGTGACATTTCTTATAGATATTAATTTTCCGATTCTCTTAACATAAGTATATATATTATATAATAATTTAGTTTATATATTTTGAGGATTTAGTAATAAATAATAAACAATAAACATTATTTATGAAAAGGTCAATTGTTCATTGTCTTAAAATAAACACATGACTTTTAATAAGTTAGTTTTGCCTAGTTGAGTCTAACATTAAAGAGGAACTGAGGTGGAATATGTTTCTGTATCCTACCCTCAATTCCAATTATTTTCAAGGATCTCTGAGTAAACTTTATCTGATTAAGCATAAAAGACTGTGAAGTTACTGCCTAATTTTCTCAAGAGAAAATAGAAGAATATTAAAATCCATACAAAGAGATTCTTTCCTACAAAATAGCATTGAACCAGCAATCAGATATAAAATGATTATTGATTTTTGCATTTTTCTTATGGCATTGTGAGAAGGTGACACATGGAATGCAGCAATGATTGCTGTCATTTGAATTCAATTCAACCTCCTTTAAATAAAACAGGAAAGTAACTCACAAAAAGCCTGCAAAAACAGGAAAGTGGATAACATGACTAGTAAGAGACTAATGGGTTTAGAAAAATATCGATGAGTTTAGAAAACAAGGTGGTATTCAATTATTTCTTGGGTAAAAAAATTAAAATTTTTACACTTTAAAATATTATTCCATAGCTGATTGAAAGACATAGATTCAAAATCAATACTTTCTGCAAAAACAAATTTGATCAGGGAAATAAACATGAATAATATGATAAATTAGTATTTTCAAAAACCAAAGAAAAAATATGAGAAAGATGGGTATTGATTTCTCAGGAATTAAATTCTGCATTCCACACGACATTTTAAATTCCTATATCCAGTAATCATATCCACTTTGATGTATGTTTTAGGAATTTATTCTTAAATTCTAATGTTGGTTTAAAAATCTTGATTATTCTGTTACCTTAGTGATCGGTGTGTATCAAGGTCTAGTTAGATCATTTTTTTTCTCTCACCAAGATGTGAAGTTTGGGTCACCTGATAGAAGTATTACTAGCTTATTTATTCACTAACCCACATTGAGTGTTTTCTATGTATTTGCATAATAATATGTTCTTTTTATGAGTTATTTAATTTAATCATCCTTCATTTTAGGGAATCACTGCAGGGCACTATTATAGAATGGCTTCTGTGGGCCACCTTAAAAAATTCATAGCCTATTTAAGTTCTCCTAGTAATAAAGTCTGGCTCTGAAGGAAAAGAGAGAAATGGCAGCAATCCCTGGTCCCCATTCCTTCATCTCTTGACTCTGGGTGGAAGACTGAAGCATCTGGTCTTCCTTATCCTTTGGGTGGAACCATATTATGGCAGATATTATGATTCTGGCTCCTTTGACATCACTCAGAGGCTCAGACCCCTGACTTTTCTACCCCAGAGAGGGAAGACCTGGAATGTTGGGCCCCATTTTCCTAATGGAAGACTCTATTGCAAATTATGGCAGCACAGCATGTGTACCTGATTGGTATAGAGACTTCCTTAAACTCAACTCCCATACAAACCACCCTTTTATTACATTACTAGAGACCCAGTGCATGAATCCTTGGGGTTCCTTGGCTTGGCCTGCAGGGATCGGGCTGAAACTGGCTCTCCAACATCCCCTGAGGAGTCCCGGATTGTGAGACCCCTCCTGCAGGACCAGTCCCCAGGACCTGCATGCCCACCGGCTCTCTCCTCCCTCCTTTCTGGGTCTGGGGTGCAGGTAAAGCAGATTTGGGGCCGACAGTGCCCCAGCAGCAACCTAACCTACAGCCAGTTCTGCGAGGAATTGGGCTCCCTCCTCTACTGGTCAAAGCATCTGCCCCTTGGTGGTCATTGCATGTCATAGTTACCAAACAGTTGAATGGTCAGACGGTTGCTTAGGCTTTTATATATATAGATACTTAGATCCTTCTAAATCAACTTTTATTCATTACATTTGGACTTTCTTATATTAGGTGATGAGCATTCAAGCTGTTGTGTAATGAAGCTGTGTGCCCCACAATAATTCTCTTTCAGCAATTCTCTTTTTGTATGGTTGCCTCTTCAATTATATGAATATTTGATCACATTGTATTTGATTATTTAGAAAAATTATTTGGAAATGGAAACCTAAAAATGCTAAGCATAATGATAAAGCAGAGATGGAAATTCTTTGTTCTGCTGAAAGTGACAAATGTTTAGTTCTGAGCTGCATTGGCCTTAAGATGGCTTCTGTGTAACAACTCAGATAAGGAAAAATGAAGACTATGTATTTCACAAATATCACCATGCTACCCTTTAAGCACTCGTGTTTTCCGTGTCTATAAAAATGTGCCATGGTCAGCAAGAATTTGGGGAACACATGATTGAGAAATTACTGTTTTACATAATCACAGTCATTTCATGTGCATGTTTATTTAGAAAAATCTCCTTCTGCCTTAACATTATTCTTTGCTTATTTTGCTAATTTTTCTGCTCTGTGCTTTTAGGCACAATTGTGGTTATTAGGAATTTATTAAACTTAAAATGTAGTAGGTGTTTGATGGCTGCTGTACACAGTCATTAAACCCACTTTTCTTGCAGCTTTTCTTGTACTTGTATGAAACTCACCCTGATGTGTGGGCATGTGTGCAGTTTTTAAACAATTCCCCCAGGCCTAGAGTCTAAATCTTTCTTGCAGTATTGTTGTGTCTGATGACTCCAACTAAGAGTTTCCTGGGTGAGTTCAGAGAGCATCCTGTCAGCTGGCTTATGATTTTCAAGAAAATCCAAGTTTTCACAGTCAGTTTACTTTTTCCAAAGGCTGGTGGGCCAGTATAATTTCAATGACCATCACTGCCAGGCAGCTTTAGCCGAGCAATGGCATTGAACGACCACGTTAAAACCAACTTTTCCCCTGTGAGGCTGAGATGGCCCCCCGCTGAGAGGTTGAAATGGCCCCTGTGAGGTTGAGACAGCCCCTGTGAGGCTGAGACAGCCCCTTAAAAAAATAAAAATAAAATGAAAATAAACAACCAAGTTTTGTTGCTTGCTACAAGTTCTTTATCACTCCGATTTCTCAGAAGCGTTCCATTTTGTAGAAGAGCCGAATATTTAAAAAGCATACCTAAATAGACTTCTTTGCATCTGTGTAGATAGGAGAGGTAATACAGACGACATTAGAATAATACAGCCCGCATATTGAAATCTCATTGCTTTCCATTAATTTGTTTTGGAATTGTGGGCAGCTGAAGAGAACTATGAAAATATATTCGTGGATTGGAACCAGGAAGTTCAGACTCTCCGGAGTTGCTTCTTTGACTCAGTGAATCATTTTTGAGATTCTGTAGCATTGAACTGGCCCTCTGAAATTGCCAGAAATGGATGAGGAGATGTTCTATGTCAGGGAAGCATAGATTCTGAAGTTCAGGCTGATTTTTTCCTATTTCTTTTCTTTTAACTCCCTTTTTGGAACATAATTATTTTTTATTTAAAACTCCAGGAATTTTAACTATACCCCCCTGGACAATCTCTCTGTCTCTCTCTTTTCCCTTGCATCTCATTTTATCTCTGTTTCTCCTTTTTTTTCTTCCCTTTTCCATTCAGAGCAGTAACGTGTATAGCAGCTATTTTGCCGGAAAGATCATTGCATTGTCTATTTTGTTTTAACATTCAAATGCTCAACTTGAATTCCTGTCTCTTTAGACATCATGTAAGAATCGTACACATTGGAGTTTTAAGACATAATTTCTTTCCTCCTCTCTCCAGCAGCCCTCTAAAATAGCTGATTGCTTTGCATTTCTCAAGCATTCAAGTGTTTATAGAATCTAACGATTCTGATCTCTCTCTTCCTTTTCATAAGCAGAAAATGATCGCTGGAGGTGGCGCCGTTCCCAGGGAAGCGGCATGAAAAGTGCAGGCGGGCTGAAGTAGCCAGGGCATGGAAAACAGCCTTAGGTGCGTGCTTTTCAAGGAGTTGTCCCATCAACTCATCTGCCATTTTTAATGGTATAAGAACTGTCCAACTTCATTTTCTAGGAGAAAAGATATTTGAAAAATATATTCAAAAGATTTCTCCAGCAGTGTCCTTTTTGAAATTCAGCATAACAGCTCACAGTGGCCCATAGCATAGAAAAAAAAAAGGTAATACCAAATGCATGAATGAAAGAGCTGGGGCCAAGTGGGAAGGGAAGGCTACTGTCACAGGGTGACTGTCCATAAAGAAACAAAGCTAGGTATGAATAGTAATTAGGAGCTTATTTTTCTAGACACATTAATCCACAGGAACAAGCTCTTAAGTAGCAGTGCTATGGCAAGAAAAAATTGATTCAAGTTTCTAAGAATGCTTCTAGCACTAGACTTGTACTTCTTTAGTTACATGCTTATATAGCTATATCAACTCTGGGATTCCTGGATGGGAAATTTCTAATGACTACAGCTGGATGTGAAAAGGATCAGTCCAAACTTGCAATGACTGGGGTGCAGGGGCTTGACAGACCCATGGGTCAGATTCAGGGTTGGAGATTGTAAGTGGTGATCCAAGTAGACATGGGGAGTGTGGCATTGGAGTCCTGCTATAGGGGTTGAGAAATCAGGCTGTAGAAATTGACAACATTCATGTAATGATGATAGTAATTACATGCCAGGCCCAGTTCTAAGCACTTTTCATGACTGATCTTGTTACTCCTCATACAACTCTGGGATATGACTATTGTCCCCACTTTGCAGATGAAGAAACCGAAGCATGGAGAGTTTAAGTAACTTGCCTGAGGTCACAAAGGAAATAAGAGTGAGTGGGGGCCAAGGTTTGAACCTGTGCTGTTAACTCCTACACTGTCCTTCAAGTAGGCAAGTAGCTTCAGGGAGACCTAGAGTCCAGACAGTGACCATCACAGATGCTTGTGTAGGTGTATGTGTGGGGTCATTTAAGAAGCATTTGGAGGCATGTAATAGTTCACAATGTAAACACATTTGCGGACTGAGTACTTGCAAGTTCAGAGTCACTGTGGTCACCAGGGCTGAGTCCTGGTCAGTTTCCCTGTGATCCTTTTGGCTCCGCCCTCCGCTGAATGATGGCTGGTAGAGATGTGGCTGCAGCAGTTCTGCATCTCATCAGCACAGAATACTGGCCAGAGGAAAGGAGCTGTTCTCCGGTGCTGCCCCAGAGGAATAATGAAGAACTTCCTCAGATGCTTTGAGCAAACTTCTGCCTTTATCCCAGGACTCCGAACTCAGTCCTGTGTGCATTGCTAACTTAGTCACTGACAAGGGGCAAGAGATTGCATGGGGTTTGTCAGGAGCTGGGGTGGGGCTAGCCTTTCCTGAGCCACAGGCATTTGGGGATGGGGGTGACTGGATACCTAAATAAGACTGCAGATCTCTCAGGGAAAGGAAGAGGATTAGAGCTGGGTGGCCCCCTACAATGGCTGCTCCAGAGGGGCTGTATGTTGGTCTATTGATTATCACTTGAATACACATGCTCACTTCTTAGAAGTGGTAAAGCTGGAGAGAACCTGATTCAAAATTTAGTTATGTGGTATGATATATGGTTCTAGAATGAACCTGTAAACAAGGCAAATTAGAGGCCATGCCACTTACTTACCAGCCTAGGATTTCTTATGTCTCTTCTGCTGGGGAAAACTGGTTTGAGGCAGTGGCCTTGGTGAAGCAGATGGAAGGTCAAGAGGACCTTCCTGTGACGATAGAGCAAAGTCGATCATTACAAAATTGGGCTGGCCTTGGCTGGTGTGGCTCATTTAGCTGGAGCGTTGTCCTGTACACCGAAAGGTTATGGGTTCAGCTCCCTGTCAGGACATGTACCTTGGTTGCAGGTTTGATACTCCTTGGGGCACGTATGGAAGGCAACTGATTGGTGATATTCCTCTCTCTCTCTTCTCCCTCTCTCTCTAAAATCAATGGACATTTCCTTGGGTGAGTTTAAAAGAAAGAAATGAGGCTCAACTGTATGTCAAGTTGGCAGGACTGGTTTGCTTTGGATTCTGTATATAATGCTTGCTTCTGTTTGCTATATTTATCAAAATGTATTTTAAATAAATAAATAGGTTTTATGTAGAGTGAAATTTTATTGACTGACCGATTTTTAGTTTTGTTGTTTTTTTAAACACAACTGAGAAGTTGGTAAAATGTTTCTTTGGTCCCCAGTGTTGTGCTCTGGGCAGTGGTGACAAATACGGTGTCCCACACTGCCACTCCCGCCTCCCACTGCCATGGGAGACATGCATCATTTATCATGGCCCTTTCCTGCTGTTTTTTCATGGTTGCAGCTAGAAATTATTCTCCATTCAGCGCTCAAGGCAGCCACTCGGAGTTGGCACAAGAAGTGGAAGTTATTTTGCATCCTTGCTCCAGGAACTCTGTTTCTGAGAGGCAGCACAGGCAAGCAGAACAGTTCAGAACCATATATCAAATCAAGTAACTGAGCTTCAAACCAGACATACTCGGAATCAGACAGACTTGGGTTGGAATCTAAGCTCTGTCACTAACTAACTTGGCAAGTTAACTTCTCTGAGCCTGCTTCCTCCTTGTAAAGTGAGATTGATGAGAGCAATTTTCTAGGCTACTTGGTGGTTTTAGATGAGATGGAATATGTACTATTCTTACCAGATTGCATGGATCTCTAAATGTTAGTTCATGTTGCCTTTGTCTCCAAACCTAGACCAAGGAAACAATATGGTAAACTTATTCTCAGGAACATGCAAAAAGCATTTACATTTTAACAGTCTCCTTAATGAAAGGAGTGAATTGTTATAGTGTTTTGGGGGTCAAATGTTTTGACTTGGCGCTTCATTTGCTTAAATCATTGGTTCTATCTAAAGACACATTTCAGTTTTCAAAACGTCAAACTTGGCAGAGTCTAGTGTTTTAGGGAATTACAGATCAAGTAGAATCCATAATCTTTGCCCTTGAGGAAGCCAAACCAGAGGAACACAGTGACAAATAAATATACCGTAGAATACAAATAACAAAAGTCTGGAAATAGACCCACATGTGCTAAATTATAGCTCCATAAATGTATTCATTTCTAAAATATCTGCATAGGCAGACAGATCAATGGAACAGAGTGGAATCTTAAGTGGGTTCAAATGCTTCAGGAAATTTAGCATATATAAAGGTGGCATTTTAAATCAGTGAAAAAAGATAGATGATTTAATAAATACCATTGAGACAACTTTTTAGCCATATAGGAAAGAAGTAGGACCTCTATGCTTTAAAGAGAAAATGTAAAACTATAAAAATTTTATAAGGCATCATGGAAAAATATTTTAAAGTAATCTTGGTGTGGTAAAACCTTCTCAAGTAAGTAACAACCTAAATAGACAGTTGAAGACAAGAGTGATGGAGATTAATTTTTCTATAAAATATTAAAGCTTCTCTATGGAAAAAATACAGTGATGAAAGGTAAAAGACAAAACTGAAAAAATATCTGTACATGTCCAATTGTATTCCAAAGAGATTGGACCAATTTTTACTACACTTGCACTTTATATGCAACAATATCTTACACACACACACACACACACACACACACACACAAACACGATTCTCATTTGTCAACAAAACCAATACAAACAGACCTCACAAAATAGACAAAGTCTCACTCATAATTAAAGAAATGCAAATTCAGACCATAAGATAATTTCCACTTATCACGTTGGTGATCATTATAAGATTTGGAAATTCAGTGGATGAGTATGTGAAGCTACAGAGACATATGTACAATGCAGGAATAGTAACAATTATTACAACCTCTTTAAAATACAACTGGACAATGTTATCAAAACTTCAAATGTGCAAATCTTATAAGTCTCACTTCCAGGAATTTGCCCTTTGTTTTTATTCTCACATCTACTTAGAGAGGTCTGAACACAAATTATTCATTTCAGTATTAATTCTAATAATGGGAAGAAAAAGCAACAATAGGAAACAACCTATATGTGTATCAACAAGAGACTAAAATATTTTTTAAAATATATTTTTATTGAGTTTAGAGAGAGTGGATGGGAGAAGGGTAGATAGAAGCATCGATAAGAGAGAAACATCTATGGGCTGTCTCCTGTACTCCCCTACTGGGGATCAAGCCCAAAATTCGGGCATATGCCCTGCCCAGGAGTCAAACCATGACCTCTTGGTTCATGGGTCGACGCTCAACCACTGAGCCACAACAGCCAAGTAAGACTAAAATATTTTGATATAGTCATATAATAAATTTTTATATAGCCATTAAAAAGAGTGTACCTATATGTGTTTATTTGGACAGATCTTCAATATTAAGTTAAAATGTCTATAGATGTGAATTTGCATGGAGAAGTTCTGGAAAGGCACCCAGGAAACTGTTGACTGTGGTTATCTCTGGGGAGTAACTCAGAAGGACTAGGCTGGGACGGAGATTCACTTTTTTGGACACTTTTTTCTACAATTTGAGTTTCTAATAAAAAAGCATGTGTTGTTTTCATAATAAACTAGAGGCCCGGTGCACAATATTTGTGCATGGGTGGGGGAGGGTCCTTCAGCCCGGCCTGCGTCCTCTCGCAATCTGGCATCTCTCAGGGGATGCCGGGCCTAAACATTCAGTGGAACATCCCTCTTGCAATCCGGGACACTGCATGCAACAGTGACCATACTTTTCATACAGGTGAAAGGCATCTTGCTGTTGTATGGGAAGCTACATTTTTTGCTCTGATTAGAAAAAGTAGTACATTGCCCTAATTGGTTTGGCTCAGTGGATAGAGTGTCGGCCTGTGGACTCAAGGGTCCCGGGTTCGATTCCGGTCAGTGATGTTTCTAACTCTCTATCCCTCTCCCTTCCTTTCTATAAAAAAAATCAATAAAATATATTAAGAAAAAAGTAGTATATAACATGATCCTTCTGAGGTAGTACCATTTTATCCATCTTATGGGTGGAAAAACTGAAGCAGAGAGAAGTTAAGTAATTGGCTTTGTCACACAGTTAAAATGTCAGAATCAGGGCTGACCACAAAATGTGCAAGTCAGAGTCCATGTATGTCATCACTGCCTCATCCTGTTTTTTTTCAGTGTTAGGGTATCCTTACCAGGTTTTAATTTTTAAATCCAAGAGACTGTTTCCAATATATAAGGTAGGGTCCCTAGGCCTGGCTGGCGATCAGGGCCATCTGTGGGGTGACCAGTGGGCAGGGTGATCTGGGGGTTCCCTGCTAGCACCTGCCTTGGCTGGCAGCCTGGTGCTGCCTGCTGGCCAGCCCTGCTCCTGATCACCACCATTGGTTGCCCCCCTCTGTGGGATGCGACCGGCAGGGCACTTGCCAGCTGGCCCCGTCCCCTGATCACTGTCCCCTGATCGCCACCGCCACCAGTCACCTTTCTCTTGGGGGGCAGACCATCTGCCCCCTGGTGGTTAGTGTATGTTAGAGCAATCAGTTATTCTGCCGGTAGTTCTGCGGTTTGGTCGATTTGCATATTAGGGTTTTATATATAGGATGGGTGAGTTAATGGACAGATGGAGTGATAAACCACTGCATAGGAATTTTCCCAGCTTATATCTTCTATCCATACTATACTTACCACCTCCTTCCTATCACTGAATTAAAAAAAAGAACAAATTCTTATCAGAAGATAAGAAATTGAAGATCTTCTGGAGGGTAGGAAGCACATAGATTCAAAGAGATACACTACATACCCATGAGGAAGAGACTCCTGTGCAAGTTGAAGCTATTTGGCAGTCCTCTCCGCTCAGCTAGCTCACAGCCAACAGAGAGCGGGAGGAAGGAGCCTTGGAACCACCAGCCTGTAGCATCAGTTGGAACAACTGGGCTGGTTGCCTCTTCCCTGAGCCTTGCTTTTCCTAGAATGGGCCATAGAGTTATGTGCCCACAGCAGATGAAGTCAGTGTGTGTGCTGGGTCCGCAGAGACAGAGCAGTATCCTTGCTAGTTACCAAGATGAGGAAAGTCTGGGCTTCACATTTACAGAAAAGAATCTGTCAGTGTGTCCCACCACGCCCCATTTCCTCACCCTTCCTCCACAGTACTCTTGAGCAGGCTAGAATAGAAAGGCCATAGAATTGGAATTCTCAAAAACAAAGGTGCTCAAACATGAGGAAAGAATCACCAAGCATTGGAAGACAAGTATCCCTATAAAGGCAAGACCCTAAATCCAGTGAGAAGAGCTAATATCCAAAGAAAATGAGTTAATATAGCAAACAGAAGGTATCAAAACAAATGTAATTAGTATCTTCAGGGATATACAATGGTATATTAATGATATTGTAATCATGAACCGTAAAGCATATTTAATTAAAATATATGTATTGAGATAAAGTCAGATGGTAAATAGTTCTTAGTATTATAAGTAAGTAATTTTCCCATTAATTCAACAAGTATATAGAACTTAGTGTTGGGCACTGCTAGACATTGCTAAGTCGAACAATGGCATGCTTTTCTATGCTATTTGGCATGTGTTTTCTCATTTGTTCCTCAGCACATTCCTGTGAGGTAAGAAGGGCAGGGCAGCCCATATTATATCTCATTTTCCACATCAGGAGATTGTGATAGAGTTAAATATTTTGCTTACAAAGAAACAGTGACAAAGCTGAGATTCGCATGCAGGATTTGAAATTCCACAAACATAGCACCTCTAAATCACATGGTCGTGCAAAGAAATGTAATGCTTATCCTACTTATACAGTGAACGAGGGAATGATTTTTCCGCAGCCAGGGCAAAAGAGCACCAAGAAGATATGGCCGTGAGGAATTATTGGGTTTCTGTTTTCCGCTTGTGTTTAATAAATATCACCAAGTACAAGATTCCTAGAGGCAGCTTCTGTGTATACATAACAGCTTGGATTTATGGTCTCGGGAAATAACACGGTGGAAAACTTAGTGACATGCCTCTTTAAAAAGTTTTGTAGGTTGTCTGTTTTAGGCTGAAAGAAGTAGGTCATGAGGGTGACCACAGATTTATCAAGAAATTTAAGATTTATTTCAGTGAAACGCTGCTGATCCCCTGATCTTGACAGTGATGGCATGAAGGAGGGCTAAGGAAAAGCTCCCAATCCCTCCGTGTCTGTGTCTCAGGATTTATTTTAAAGCTGGAGCTGGAATTTGCTAGGACACTGGGGTAGCTGTCCAACCTGATCACAAATGTCCTTATCCCCGGGGGCATCTTCCAGGAATAAAATCGCTATCTCAAATTCTATTTGGATTCCGTGAGCTTGTAAATAGACCCAGCCTCCGCAGGTGAGGCAGCACAATGGATGAGCTTGGTGCCATTGAACTGTAAAGAACCATGAAGAGTGTCAGAAAGTTGAAATTAACTTTTTTATTAGCATGACACAGCTGTGGGCTGTTTCATCTTGTCAGCAGCCAGTTTCTGGTTCTCTCGCTCGCCTTTTCATTGGTTCACCTCCAGCTATTCCTGCCGTCCTAGCAGGCACTGTCCTGTTCCTTGTCAGCTTTTTCTAGTCCTACCGCTTCTTTATGTGGCTTTTTGATGTTTCAAAAGAAGCGTGCAATGTGAGCGAGCTTTCATTTTCAAATGTGCTTTTACCGGCTTTGATGCATATCAGAGCAATGGCCTGGAAAGATTGGGTGAAGGAGAAATGGGGACCAGCTCTCCCAAGGGCTGACTGAATAACCCCAGTTATGCTCTATTTTCCTATCTGTGTCAAGACTGTGGGTTAAACAATAAGTCTTCACTTCCCCAGACTTTGCAAGCCACCTGCCAGTTTTGTTGTCCAGACACCTGACAAACTATAGACCTCCAGTGGTCAGACACGTACCAGATCTGAAATGGACTGACCCTTGATGTGGCAGTGCATGCGGCCTTCCTTTCTCTCTTCTGCACAATTAGGGTTAGGTAGGCAGTTCACGCCATGGTTTCTATGTACCTGGCCTCTCTCCATTTGGCCACCCAAATAGGCATTTTGCTTTTGCCCGTGAGTATTTAAAGCCATGACCTCTTGAAAGAAATAACCTGAAACAGCTGAAAATGTATGAATATTGGCTCTGTTATGTAGTTTTGATTTCTGAAACATCCTGTTTCAAATTGCAGTGGAAAGAAAATGCCTCTCTATGGCATTCAGTCAGTAATAGTACATTTTGTTCTCAAAAGATTTGATGAGCTTAGCTGTTATACAAGGTCTCACAAGGATTAGGGGAGGACAACAAAAACTAAAACTAAAAATTCTACCTGAATTGTAAATATTTCTGGTTCTAAAGTATTCAGTTGTTTGAATTCTCTGTGATTTTAGCAGCTTTGGAAAGAGAAGTATTGGGCTCTGCCTTGTGGAGCTCGGTCAAAGTTAATGACAGTGAAAAAGTTCTTCCCTAAGGGATATAAAGACGACTGAATTAATACTGTTTGAACTTCTTTATTTGAATAACTGTGATCTCACACAGTAAATCCACCCAAAAGTCAAATTCTCAATTAAAACTAGAAGCAAAGTCAAGGGGCCCAAATTACTGCAAAGATAACAGAGTTTTGATTTTTTCATATTTAGATTTGAGCCATCACTTCCCTAGGTTTCCCCAAATTTATTGAATATTTTCATCAACTTGAGGACAATGGTTCATTTGTCTCGTAGGAAGCTAAGAGGAATATGCATCAGACAAGTGAAACAGAAAGCACAAGTACATTTCCCTAAGGAAAATGTACTCTGTTTATTCAAATCGCTGTTCTGTTCTCCAGGCATTCTGAGTGGAACTATGACGTGGAGCTGAGATGGTTGCCTTGAGGTTCCTTTACTCCCTGATGAAGCCCTTCTGAAAGTGTTTGGTGAATATGAGATGTTAAAAATGATGTAGATTTAATAAACATAGTTAGGAAATATGTTTCACATCTGTGAATTGGATGGAATAGATTTGGAGATGAATGCAGCTCTTCAGGTATACCAGCTTTGCAGACCCTGGTCATTTTGTGTGATCTCACCAGGCAGGGATGGTAGGGTTTGTAGTTACAGGTTTCCTGGGGCAAGGACCCCTCCTTATGTAGATGGCTTTTCCCTTCCTGATTAAGGCAACACAATAAGACATCCTCTGAGCCCAGCCAGCGTGGCTCAGTGGTGAGTGTCCACCTATGAATCAGGAGGTCCTGGCTCCATTCCTGGTGAGGGCATATGCCTGGATTGTGGGCTCGATCCCCGGTGGGGGGCGTGTAGGAGGCAGCCAATCAGTGATTCTCTCTCATAACTGATGTTTTTCTTTCTCTCTCCCTCTCCTTTCAGAAATCAATAAAAATATATTTTAAAAAACCCTCTGAATGGTTGGTTGTATTCTTAACTATAAGGGGTAGACATAGTTGTATACAGATTTTTGTTGGATATTTCTAAGCGTTATCTTGAAATTCTGTTTAATATTTTAAGAACCGAGTTTCACATTTATAGCATATCGTACAGTAGATGTAATCAACTTTAAAGAGTTAGGCTTCAATATTTTACAACTGGAAGTCTGGCCATTCACCTTGTGGAGTCAGTGACACAGAATAGGAAATAAAATACCTTAACTGTGGAGAGGAATATCAATTGCAAATGATGTTCTGCTCTAAAAAAATATGGAGACAATTATGCATTTGGGCTTTTGGTTCAGATGAGTCCATGTTTAACAAGTGAGTTAACCTATTTTCCCTAAGTGCTTCTAGGAATTCCCCTTAAAGAGAACCACAAAATTAGGAATATAAGAGAGTATTAGGACAGTGGATAAAACCCAGAGGTCAAATATTTAAAACTTGGAATTAGCTAATTTTAAAATGGTCCAATAAATCCCATTTAGAATGGTGCCCTTGAGATGTGGCTTATCCCATGCACTTTGAATATTTCAGATTATATGTTGAAAAGTGACATTGACTTTCATTGCTAAAGGTGAATGTGCATTTTAGTCATGAAGTAATTTTGAAGAATGTACTTAGTATTTTGAGGGCTTTCTATATGTTTTTATAGCTTTAAAAAATTATATATGTATTCTCAGTGTAGATGATTCAAACTTTAATCCAGAGGATACAAAGTGAAATGCTATTCCCCCTCCTGCCTTCCATCTTACTTTTCTATTTCATTTCTAGACATGACTCCTATAACTAATGTTGGATATGTGTGCATTCTCTTTTCTATACATTAATATGTATTCATGCACATTATGCTATAGGCATGCTTACACATACAAACACATATTTTTGGAATGCATAGGATTAAATATACACATTGTCCTGTGAACTTTCTTTTTTCACTTAATATTGTGCCATATTTTTTATATTGGTCAATTTGGTTTATTCATTCTTTGTAATGGCTGTATAGTATTTCATAGCATGACTGTGACATAGCATATAACCACTCCATTTTTGAGGTGATTTTTATGATGGCTTCCTTTCTTTAGCTATTTGAAATAATGACAAAATAAGCATCAATATGCATGCATCTTTGTGCACTCACAAGAGAATTTCTATGAGATAGATTCCTAGAAATGGAATTGCTGGGTCAAAGGGCTGTCCACTTCAAGAGTGGAAACATTTTGCTGGGGTAGAAATTCAGATGGTAAGGACTGGGGCGAGTGTACTGACAAGACATTATCAACTGGCTATAGCTGGCATCTATTTTGATGAGTCAGGGCCTGTACCACATTGGATGTTAAATACTTTGACTTTCATCCCTATAATTGCCTTCCAAAAAAATTTTGTTAATATACTCTTCCCAAAAGTATACAAAAATGCCTGTCTTTTGCCTTCCTCACACACACTTAACATATATTTTTAATTGCTACCAGTCTGGGAGATAAAAAGTGGGGAGTTGGTGCTCATTGTATCAAGTTTCAATTTTGCAAAATAAGTAAATTTTAGAGATCTGCTGTACAACATTGAGTCTGTACTAACGATACTACTGTATTATGCACTTAAAAATTGTTAAGAGGGCAGCTCTCATGGTAAGTATTCTTAACATAATGAGAACATGATATTGTATTTTCAAACTTTATAGTGCCCTGATTACTAGTAATGTTTTTTTTTCTAAGTGTATTGGTCATTTTTGGTTCTGAAAATTACCTGTTCATTTGCTATGTTTGTTTTCTACTGGGTGGTTTGACTTTCTTAATAAAGAAGATGATATATATATATCCTATACAATAAAGAGAGAATATGCAAATTGACCATCACTCCACCACAAAGATGGCTGCACCCACAGCAGAGGCCAAGTTCCTGTAATGAGCCTTAACAAGCAATCAGCAGAGACCCGAGGCTGTGCCCCTGCCCCTAGCCTCCGTGGGGCTTGACGGGGGACCTCAGGCCACCCCCCTACCCTGGTGCCAGGCTGGGGTACCTCAGGCCACACCCTGTGCCCTGTGGAGCTTGACGAGGGTCCTCAGGCCATGCCCCCCACCCTGGCACCGGGCCAGGGGACCTGAGGCTGCACCTCTTCACCCCAGTGCTGGGCTGGGGGACCTCAGGCTGCTCCCCTTGTCCTGGGTCAGGTGACCTCAGGCCATGCCCCCCCTCCCAGTGCCAGGCCAGAGGACTTGAGGCTGTGCCCAGTCCATCTGGCGGGGCTCAATGGGGAACCTCAAGGCACGCCCCCCACCTAGCAGGGCTTGACAGGGGACCTCAGGCTGTGTCCCCCACCTGATGGGGCTTGATGGGGAACCTGAAGGTCTCCCCACTGCCCCAGCCCAGGCTAGGGGACCTCAGGCCATGCCCCCTGCCCAGTGGGGCTTGACAAGGGTGAGACAGGCCGGGTCTGGATCTAGCCCAATGGTGGGAGGGCCGGCTGGGTCTGGGTCTTGCATAATTTTGAGGTGCACGTGGGTGGATGGGGACTTGACTCTGGGTCCTGTGGTGTGCCCCAGACTCTGACAGGAGGAAGATTTTCATATACATTTTACTAATTTTCTTTCATCTCTGACACTTGTATTATAGAGAAAGGGCAAATAGCAATATTAAAATATTTTCTCTAATTAATCCCCTTTTAATTTGCACGAATTTTGTGCACCGGGCCACTAGTGTATGTATGTATGTATGTGTATATATGTATATGTATGTGTGTGTGTGTGTATATATATATATTGATTTCAGAGAGGAAAGGAGAGATAGAAACATCAATGATGAGAGAGAATCATTAATTGGCTGCCTTCTGCACACCCCATATTGGGGATTGAGCCCGCAACCCAGGCATGTGCCCTTGACCAGAATCAAACCCGGGACCCTTCAGTCCAAAGGCTGACACTCTATTCACTGAGCCAAACCAGTTAGGGTGAGGAAGTCATTTTTATACGTTGTATATATTAAGCCTTTATAGAATATGCATGAATGTTTTCTCTCTGTCAATCACTTGCCTCCAACATTTTTGGGAAATCTCTTATTATAAAAATATTTCAATTTTTAAAGAAAATGCCTTATTGAGATCTGATTGTCATTAAAAAGCCGTACATATTTAATGTATTCAACTTGATGAATTTGAAGATAAGTATATACCTGTAAAACCATATCCATGCCACAGACATATCCATCAACTCTAAAAGCTTTACTCGCCTTTGTTACTATTGTTTTTTATTAGTGATAATGCAACATAAGGTTTATCCTCAGCAAATTTTTAATCATACAATACAGTTATTGCAAATTGTAGGCACTGTGCTGTCCAGTAGATCTCTAGGACTTATTCATCTTGCATAACTGAAGCTTTATACCTTGGATAATACCTTCCTGTTTTCCCCTGATCCCAGCACCTAGCAACTGCCATTCGACTTTCTGCTTCTATGACTTTGACTATTTTAGAATTCCTCACTTAAGTGGTATCATATAGTAATTGTCATTCTTTGTCTGGCTTATTTCACATTAGCATCACGCCCCCGGCTTTATCCGCGTTGTCACAAATAGCAGAATTTCCTTCTTTGAAAAGCTGAATAATATTTTATTGTGTATATACATACACATATCACATTTTCTTTATCTGTTTGTTCACTGATGGACACTTAGGTTGCTTCAGGACCTTGGTTTGTGAATCATGCCGCAGTGACCATGGAGTGCAGAGATATCTCTTCAGGTCCTGATTTGAGTTCCTTTGGATATATAACCAGAAGTGGGATTGCTGGTTCATATGGTAGTTCTATTTTTCATTTTTTGAGGAGTCTTCATACTTTTTTCTATAGTGACGGCACCAATTTACATTCCTACCAACATTGAACAAGGGTGCCCTTTTCTCCAGACCCATGCAAGCACTTGGTTACTTTTTTCATGGCACCCATTCTATCAGGTGTGAGGTGATGTCTCAGTGTGGTTTGGCTTTGCATTTCCCTGATTAGTGATGTTAAGAACCTTCTCATGTACCCGTTGGCCATTTGCATGCCTTCTTTGGAAAAATGTCTATGCAGTTCCTTTGACCATGTTTCAATTGGGCTTTGTTGTTGTTTTACTGTTAAGTTGCAAGAGTCCCCTATATATCTTGGATATTAACTCATTATTAGATGTATACTCTTTTACAGATATTTTCTTCCCTTCAGTAGGTTGCCTTTTCATTTTGTTGATTGCTTCCTTTGCTGGGCAGAAGCTTTTCAGTTGCATTTCTATACACCAATAACAGACTCTCCAACAAGGAAATTAAGAAAACAACCACATTTACAATAGCATAAAAAGTTAAATTACTTTGGAATAAGCTTAACCACGGAAGGGAAAGACTTATACATTGAAAACTATAAAACACTGGTGAAAGAAACGAAAGCAGACCCAAATAAATGGAAAGACACCTCGTGTTCATGGTTTGGAGGAATTAATATTGTTAAAATGTCCACACTACCCCGAGTGATCTACATATTCAGGCAATCCCTATTAAAATCTCAATGGTATTTTCTTCAGAAATTAAAAAATTCTAGATTTTATATGGATCCACAAAATACCCGAAGTAATTTCGAGCAAGAACAACAAAGCTGAGGCATCACACTTCCTATTCTCAAAATACCTTACAAAATGACAATAATCAAAACAATATGGCACTAGCATAAAAACAGACATGTATATCAGTGGAACAGAATAGAGAACCCATAGTCTACACATATATGGTTAACTGAAAGGGTCCATCAGATTTCAGATTCTGAAAGTGGAATATAACACTCAAAATGAGGATAAGCACCCCTGATGTAGATGTTGAATAAAAGTTTGTTGAATTGAATGGACAAAATCCATTTGAATGATTATTTTTTCCTAAGGATGACACAGTTAATTATATGTGTGTGAGATAGAAAAAGGGGATAAAATCAACATAGTTCATTTAGATGAGGGTGAGATATGTTCACCGGAGCTTTAATTGCATCTCCTTACTCTAGTTTAAGTGGAGAATGATAGTATGTTTTAGAATAGATCAGGCCAAAAATACTTGCACATGTCGATTGTCTATAGAACAAGTTTGGTTTGTTTTTAATATAAAGTCCCTGATAATTGACTGCTCTTTCCCCACTGATGATTTTGATTGATTTAACTCTGTTCCAGATCAATAGAACAGCACAAATAGATTTTTCCACCACTCCATTGACTGAATCAACTGGCTATTTTTGTGTCAGAGAGAAAGCCTTACTGTCTCTGATCCGTTTCCTCCCTGGTGGAGTCTAGCCTGTGTTGATATTTCAATTCAGGAATAATGAATTTCATATCACTGAGTTTTCTGTTTCTGTGGCCTTGGTACAATCTCCCTATCTCTGTCCTGATGACTCAAAATTATTTGGTTGAATCTTGGCTTTTTAAAAGTGTGCTGGTGCTAGGTGTATTCAGTCTTACCTATGTGTAGCACTTAAAAAAATTAGTAGTTGGGGTGAAAAGTGATGAGATACTAGGTAATTAAAACAGTAAATCAAGAAAATGGATTCAGTAAGGTACTCCCCTGCATACTCTCTTCATTAACATTACATATTTAAATGTACTTTACCATTCATTTTGTTTAAAATTAACAACTAATTAGGTTTATTTATTTTTAAATTAGGTTTATTATTTTTTTAATTGTTTTATTGCTTAAAGTATTACAAAGGGTATTACATATGTCTCCTTCCCCCCTCCCCCCACCCTTGACAATCCCCTATTAAAATTTGGGTAAATACACGTAATGTTGAATAGAGAGAATTCAAAATATGTAGTGAGTTTGTTAACCATACCACAAACCGAGTAGATTGGTTTATGTTCTTTTTTTAATATAAAAGACTTTATTTTCTTCAGCATTTGCAATAAGATTGAAAGGAATGTACAGAGATTTCCCACATACCCCTGCTTCACATGTGCGTTGCCTCCCCCATTATCAACATCACTCACCAGAGTGGTGTTTTTTTAACAAGGAAGAACCAACAGCAACACATCATAATCACTCAAAGTTCATACTTTACCTAAAGGTTTTCACTGCTGGTGTTGTATATTGTACGGATTTGGACAAATGTATAATGACATGTATCCATCATTATAATATCACACAGAGTATTTTTATAGACCCCGAATTCCCTGTGCTCCACCTATTTATCTTCCCATCCTGCCCTGGCAACCAATAATCCTCCTATGGTCTCCACAGTTTTGTCTTTTCCAAAATGCCATATATTTGGAATCACAACATGTGGGCTTCTCAGATTGGCTTCTTTCACTTAGTAATACACCTTTAAGGTTCCTCCCTGACTTTTCATGGCTTGGTAGCTCATTTCGGTTTTAGCACTGAATAATATTCCATTGTCTGGATGTATCTGTTTACCCATTCACCCACTGAAGAACATCTTGGTTGCTTCCAGGTTTTGGAAATTATAAACAAAGCTGCTATAACCACCCATGTAAAGGTTTAGGTGTGGACATCAGTTTCAATCTTTCAATATGAAAAGAGCACGATTGCTAAATCCTATGATAAGAGTGTATTTACTTTTGTAACAAACTGTCAAACTATCTTCCAAAGCAGCTGTGCCATTTTTCATTCCCACCAGCAAAGTATGAGAGTTGCTGTTGCTCCACATTCTCATTTGCTGTTGTCGGTGCTCTGGATTTTGGCCATTCGAAGGGTATGTAGTGATATCTCTTGGTTGTTTTAATTTGCATTTTCCTGATGACAAATGATGTGTAGCATTTTTTCATGTGCTTATTTGCCATCCACATATTTTCTTTGGTGAGGTGTCAAGGTGTTTGGATCATTGTTAATCAGGTGGTTCATTTTCTTATTGTAGAGTTGCCAGAGTTCTTTGTATATTTTAGATAACAGTCCTTTATCAGGCATGTCTTTTGCAAATATATTTCCCAATTCTGTGGCTTGTCTTCTAATTCTCTTAATAATGTCTTTTACAGAGTAGAAAATTTTAATTTTAATGAAATCTAGCTTATTAATTCTTTATTTCATGGACTGTGCCTTTGGTGTTATTATCATCATACCCATAGTAATCTGGATTTCCTCCTATGTTATCTTCCAGGAGTTTCATTGTTTTAAAACTTAGGTCTATGATCCATTTGAGTTAATTTTTGTGAAGAATGTAAGATCTGTGTTTGGATCTCTCTCTCTCTCTCTCCCTCTCCCTCTCCTTCTCCCTCTCCCTCTTTCTCTTCATGTAGCTGTCCAGTTTTTCTACCACAATTTGTTGAAAAGACTATCTTTGCTTGATTTTATTGCCCTTTTTTTTAAATCAAAGATCAGTTGATTATAGTTATGTAGTTATAGGGGTCTGTTTATGTTCTTTTCAGATTCTTTGTTTCTCTTTATAGTCAGTGTTGAGCCAGACATGATGTCTTCCTGGAATCCATATGTCAATCTATTTTCTAGGGGAGAAGCAAAAGATAAGTAGATCAGCAATAAATCTCTATACCTGAACTCAGGTACCCAAAAGACATCGAAGGGAATGCCCAGTGTTATTTATCTTTTATACCACAAACTAACAAAACACTGTGTTGGCCTCTTCCTCTTCTGTTTTCTCCCTGTTGGCGTTCCCTTGGTGATGTTGACTCTGTTGTGGGTGAGCCTTAAGTCATACTCAAGAGGGCTGGAGGGAACTGGGTACTGTCTTATGAAAGGTCTGTCAAAGTAGGATTCCTTTTTAATATAGGTGAGGGTTTTAAAAGTTAGTATAAATACACATATTTAATTTTTCAGATTTGAATATTAAATTCCTCTGTTCTATATGGTGTGTTTCATTATATTGGCTGCTATATAGTAAACACTAAGTGCCTTGAGTAGCTCTGAGAAAGTGACTTTTGCCTGAAAATCTGTTCTGGTGATCCACAGGGCTCAAGTTTTAAGATGTAAATGGGGCCAGAAGTCTTAGCAAATTGCAAAGACCCTTTGGAAGCATCTCTCAGTTGAATTTCCATTGGATTACACGTTCCTTAAAGTTAGGGACTGTGTTATATCATGTATCTCTTACACCTGGTTCCAATCCGGGTGTATATTTGATGCTCAGTAAATTTTTAAATGACTAGAAGAATAAATGAAACAATAAATGAAAGGATTTCCTCAGAGACATAAGATATACCGGGATCACCCTCAAGTACTGGTGAAGTAATTACAGCAGGGGTTGCCACATTTGTTATTTTCTTGTATCATGATTTCATGTTACAGATAAAGAAACTGAAATTCAGGGGTTTAAATGATGTGCTATTACAGGGGAGGGCCGACATTCAGATTTGCAACTTTAGATGGGGAGGAGGGAAGAGAGAGGCAAATTACTACTGAGTCATCACTAAAATAGAATAATCCTGACATATTTGGATGAAGTAGGACCCTGATAGAAACTTAAGTGTTACCTCTAGTCCAGTCATCTAAGTATCAATAAGGCCCTTTTAATGGTACTCCCTCACCACTTCCTTCCCATATCTTTCTTCCCTGCATCCGACACATATGACTTTTCTCTGTTAGGGACTGTCTAGGGCGGGGAAAAAAATGGACATATATGTAATACCCTTTGTAATAAAAAATAAAATTTGAAAAAAAAAAAAGACACTCAATGATGAGTTTACTGTTTCCCACAGTACCTAATTCCCTATGCCTTGGCTTACTTTACTGTCAATGAGAAAGAGAGAACACAATTTCTGGTAAGCTAATAGCTATCAGAACAGACCCACGGAGCAATAAGATAGAAAGATAATAGGTACTAGTGGGAGGGAGATAGAAATGATCTTTGAAAACAAAACTGAGTTACAGTGTTCATTAACTCCTGATTACCACGGAATTCAGCACTGGATACTCCATTCCTACTTCTGTTCATCCTACACAGAATAAATTTGAAATCCACCATTGCTCTTTTCTTTCACAGAAACCATTGTTCTTCTATCATCTATATCCCCAGGATTGATTTTCTTTGCTGTTTTCCCCTCATGGGTAAAGGATGTTTACATTCAACCTCAAAGACTTTTGATTTCAGGTTTGATTCATAGAGAAACTTGAGCCAGCCAAAGGAATACCTGGAAATCTCTCAAGGCAAAGTAGAGGTGAGAGTTTTGTGAAAAGAAAAAATGATTATGGAAATCATGTTGATACAAAGTTATTTTTGTTTATACAAGTAACCTTTCCTGTGGCTGGAGTTTCGTGGTTCAGCATTTTTAGATGTAAATACTTTTCCTGACCATGGCATAAATAAGTTTCGAATAGCACAGAGGAATATTTGGCTTTATAATGAGTGACCCCCTCATTTAAAGGGCTGCGTGAAAGGTACAGCGAAAGGGAGATTTGGAGTGTGAGAAATGGTGGTGTTTATTATTTATCAGGCTTCTCCCAGGTCCCCATTGGCATCTACAGACTCGACCGTCTCTGCACTGGCTACATTAATCACTTTCTCTTTTAAATTCAGGGGAGTCATGCTTGGTGTACAGGGTCAAAGACAAGGTAAAAACAACAACGAGAAAGTCAATTATGGTAAGTAAGGCTCCGAAAGTAAGTCAGAGGTAGTTCCATGATGATTTTAGCATCAGCCATTAGAAGCAGGCGCGTCTGCTTTCAATTGATATCATAGTAAATAACTGTATTTATAATCTCTGTTGGTAAAAATCTATGCCTGCTAAGGTGGTAAGGTATGCAATTCTTATTCCACTTGGAATTATTTGAAATGTAAATGTGCAGAATCTCTGGAGATAACAAATAGTGTATTTATATGGGAAAAACTTTTGTATCAAGAATACAGATATTTGCCTACCGGTGATATGTGGTTTTCCTGCTTGTACCATTGGCTACCCTCAGGTTTGTCTACTGAATACAGATTTTGGTTCTTCCCGGAAGGGTATAGAATGAGCCTGTAAACATTTCCTTCTTTACAAAGTTTGGTTTGCCCTCAAAATAGAAGAAGAAAGAATGGAAACTCAATTTTGTACAAATGAATACAATATCAGGCAGTCAGAGCAGGTAATGGCTACTAATATTTTCCAAGAACTCTTAACCTCAACAAATTCACCATCCCTCTGCTCATGAGGGAAAGCTGCTAAACATTTAGTAACATATGCAATGCATGTCAATGCCACTTGCAAGATCTGCATGCCCTGGGACAACAGTAGCACACGCGTGTGAAACAGATTCGGTCTGTGAGCAGAGCAAAATAGCATTTCCCCGCAGTCACGACATCTTACTTCAAGGCTTCATCCTTTGTGGACATGCTCAGTCCCCTCCTGCCAGGGGTCCTTACACTTGCTCTTCGTCTCTTTGGAATTCCACCTCCCAAGGTCTTCATCAGACTGGCCCTTTCTCGTTAGTCTGGATTCAGCTCAAATGTTTCATACATGAAGAACCCTTTCTATGAACAGTCAATCCAAAACAGTACTCCCACTCCACCCTCCTACAATCACTCTCTGTGACGGTGCCTGCCCTGCTGTTTCCTTGGCACTTATTACAATCTGGCATTGCATTATTTATTGGCTTTGCTCCTTGGCTAGCATCTTCTTCGTGAGAGCAGAGACTCATTACCTGCAATAGCCATAGCTCCTGGTACATATTCCTTAAAGTTTGTTGAATGAGTGAAGGAGAATTTAAAGCAGTTTATAGAAACTCTCTCTCCCCAGGGAGGCCATGGGCTTCCTTACTTGGCAGTCTCAGGGCAACAAAGGGCAAGAGAGAAAGCTAGCTGCAAGACATCTCGATATAGAGGCTCTAAAGTCACCCATCACTTCTGCTGCATTCTGTTATAGGAAAGTCACAGGACAGGACCAGCCAATCAAGGGGCAGGGATGTCCTCCCACCTTCAGGAAGAGCATATGCCAGGATTGGGAGGAACTGATGCAGCCAGTGTTGCAAACAATCTACCGGAGAGGATTGACCTTAATCTATCAATATGTCTACAGCTAGCACTACTCAGAATTCACTTGTGGGTTTACGAATGAGATCAGCTGAGAATGACTGAACAGTCCATAAGAAAAACAATAACATATATATCCGCCGGTCATATTTTATGGTATAGAATATGTAGGATATGTGGTCATTTTTGTTATTGTCTCCCATTCCTCTTCAATAAGGATAGTACAATCTCATCTGGATTCCCTTCCCTATGTCCTACATTGTTCTTGCCCTGCACAGTAAGGCTGTCTGTACGACTTCTGTTTCAGAACGCCGTTACTACAACATGATCTTTACTTATGCACCTGCTTAAAATTCCATCTTTGAGTACTCAGCTAATCCCATAAAGCATGGGGCCGCAGTGCTAAAATCTGACCTGACAGCTCTGCGTCTATGTTCTCTGCCAGGGTCAGATTGTTGTGTGCTCTGGCACAGCTTGTTTTCTTCCTGTCACAAAAACAGAAGTGGTTTAAAATGACCCTGTGATGTGAAGAATCTTTTTCTGCTTGAAATATGAACTGCAAATAAATCCTGCATTTGCCCCGAGCTGTGACAATTCCAGTGTGTATCTGATATAATGCTTTAGGCTGCAAGTAACGGAGTACCTCACTCAGATTGGCTTAGATGATGAAGAAATTTATCATCTCCCATAGCCTCAGGTTTGATTCATTCAAGAGCTCAATGGTGGGCTCAGGTTCTGTCGCTCACAGTGTTAGCTCTAATCTTGCTTTGAACTTGCTGGAGAAAGAGGGAAACAAATTTCTCCCCAATCATGGGCATCTTTCATTTAGTCTGATAAAGCCATGTTAGGTCATATGTCCATCCCAAAGCATTAGCACATCCCTGGGATGCCCTAAGCTGATGGACTGAGGCTGATCATGAAGTACCCCCGGAGTCAGGAATGTTGTCCAGCCAGGCATCATAAATGGGAAGAGGATCTCTGAATAAAAGTGGGATTGTGATGGGAAGGTGGGATGGGGAAATGATGCTTAGTAGGCAACCAAAAGCGTCATGTATAGTGGATAAGTCCAGTAAACACCCTCTGAAAAACAGTAACTGTAGAAACAAAAACTAAAATAGTTAGGAATAATAAAGGGAAATTCCAAATTTCAAAAGATACTTTCAAAAATACTGGTAAAGAAAAAAACTGATATTCCCGGATTCTACTTGTTTGCTATGAATAAAATTTCAAAAATACTGGTAAAGAAAAAAACTGATATTCCCGGATTCTACTTTTTTGCTATGAGAGCACACACGTCCTTTCTGCTCAGTATCATACGTACCAACACAAGAGCACATAAGTGATATGGTGTGTGCTTGGAGTCCCTGAAAAGTAAACCATGATTCATCTCCATTTCAGAGGGAAGCCCATATTTGTTCTCAAATATTTTTCTTCCCAAGGAGGGCTCTTGTTGGCATGTGCCCTTCGCTGCCTGATGAGAATGGTTGGGATGGAGATGTAGGATCTGGAGGTGGGTTATTCTGTTTCATTTTCACCTCTTTCTCTTTAACCTCCAGGCGCACTTGAGGGTAAGTTCCCAGAGAGCAGTGTCTTATATCATTAGCACCTAGAACAGCACCTAGCACACAATGGACGCCCTGTGAACTTGTTGAATCAACTCCTGTACACCTTCCCAGGAGTAGCAGCGAAATGAGAGCAGCTATAGGAACAAGGAGTCTTTCACCATCTGTGAGCAGAAATGGGGGAGAAAAGGAAGGGAAGTGCCATCCGCTTACTTGGTTTGTGAGGTCAGGGCTGCCTGGACAACCTCCCCTCAAACTGCCAGATTCCAATTATTTCTTAAGCAGAAATGAAACTAACCAGTTACTCCTTCAGAGAACAAAACATCCCTAGTTAATGTCTAATGATGGGATGAAAAGGAGAAATTTAATTGGGGTTCACGAATTTGGTCATGTTTCATGTAGCTTTTAGCTTTTCCTCAGTTAAACATTAAACATGGATGAAGTATAAAGCACCCTGTATGTTTTGTTTGAAGATGTTGATGTGAATGGCTGTCCTTTCATGCTAGTGCTGTGGAATTTAGATGTAAATATTTTGGTAAAAGCTAAAGTCCCAGCATCTCACAGCCCTTTGATGCCACACCATTGAGTGATTGGGAGCCCTTGGTTTGGGGCAGGGGTGGCTAATAGGGTGGCTGCTTCACTTTGCCTGAGGAACTCTAGTAGATGCTAGGCTCATTTTTTTTTTCTTTTGGGAGTCCATTGTTAATTATTGCTCATCTTAACTCAATATCCCAATTCCCAGGCCACCATAATGGAGATAATGGTTCTCAGTGTTGTGTGTCTACAGCCAGAACACAACTGTTATCCCTGAAAACGGCAACGGCTCTCCTATAGTGAGGAAGGGCGATTAGTGTTAGGTCTGCTCTGGGTTCTGCATGTGTGTTTCTCAGTAATCTCTACAGAAATGTTATGAGGGGGGTGTTTACTATCTATACCTTTGCCCTCCTGCAGTCTGTTAGCAACACAGCAGCCCAACTTATCAAATATAAGTCAGATCATATCACTCTTCTGCTCAGAACCTTCCAGCAACTTCCTGTTTCTCTGAGCCAAAGTCCTTGCTATAACCTACCAGTCCTCTGATTCGCTGCCTCCCCTTTACCACTCTGGCTTCATCCTCCCTCCTCTCTCCATTCATGCTGCTCCATAAACTGCCTTGAGCCCTGTGCTATTTTCTCAAAACTCTTACCTTAGGATCTTTGTGATTTCCGTCCCTTCTGTTTGGAATGGTCGCTTCCAAGATAGCCACGTGGGTCTTTACATTGTGAACCCTAAGGACTAAGAAGGGTTCCCGGTGGCTCAAACAACAACAAAAACCAGCCTAACAGCCATTTCTACACAGGGGCCTCTCATACAAACTGCATTTTCATGGAGAAGCCTCTGAGCTAACCTGCTGCCTGCACCGTTTCTGCCCTCCCAACCAGCCCTTATAAAGGAGTTCCTGGAGTCCTGTTTCAACCAATAGAACTAAGACCTTCCCCATCCAGTTAGAGCTGTTCAGACCAATCAGAATGGCTCTATTCTGACCAATCAGAGACCAGATGGGGACTTCTATCTAAAAGCAGCTCCCCTCTGGCTTGCTGAGTGCACATCTTCAAAGGATCCTTGCATCTGAGAGGACCAGCTTGGAGGGAGCGTGGAGCAGAGCTGCCCAGCTGAAGAGGGACCCGGCCCAGGGCAGCCTCACGCCGAGCTGGTTTCACAGCCGCCTGCTGTAGCTGTAAGGCCATCAAGCTGTTCCACAGCCGTGTTGCTTTCACAGACGTGCTATGCGGTGTTACCGTGGAGCTGCTTGCACTACAGTTTCCTGCACAGCACCCCAAACTAGGTATTCTTGGCATTGAATTGGCACAGATGGGAAGGCCAGCTTCTCACCAAGGACTTCCTTAGCAATCCTAAAATCTCATCGCCCTCCCCAACATCCAACATTTCACATCTTCCTTTCCAGCTTTAATTATTTGGGGAGGTATTGATTTTACCTCTTTGCTTTGTTAATTGTCTTTCACATTAGGATGTAAACTCCACAAAGGTAGGGCTTTTCTCTGTGTTCTTTGCCCCTGTACCCACAACCTTACACCCAGCAACTTGAACAATACCTGGACCATATGAAGTACACAGTAAATAGTTATTGAATGATGAATGATTTTATTCTTTCAGTCACGAGCCAGGCATTATGGTGGACACTTACAAAGCAAAAGTGAAACAGAAAGACAAGGTCTCTAACCTCATAGAATATAAAATCAAGAGAGAAAGAAGCATTTAAGCAAGTGTCCACTTTGTACATGGACTCCCTTTATAGTAGACTCTAAATTTCACAGAAATGAGTGAAATTCTCCAATGCCCATTGTTCTTAAGTGGCACAGTTGGGATGAACACCCAGGAATTTAAAATTACAATATCAGTTCTCTTTCCTTTAATGCTACCCTGGGATTGACATAAGTACTTTAAATAAAAACACATTGCTAATTGCACATGTCTGTGTGTACACAATGCCCTTCATTGAGTGGAATTTTGTTGCTGTTTGCATCTGTTGGGATTGTTCTCTAAGGTATTAAGGATTATCATTAGATGAAGCTCATCAATCATTGTTATTGTGGTTCAGCTTCATTGGATCTGCCCTTCAAGAGCATCAAAGTAAGAATAACAACTGTTTCATCTCACTTGTTCTAAATGAAGAAAAATTCCTTTAGCTTATTATACTCGGACAATGGGAAAATACAGTCTGCTAAGTGGCACCTTACCTCATGGCTCACACTAGGAATTCTTTCCGAAAAGGTTAGGCTGCCCATTAACTTTCAGCTTTATATAGTAATTATAAATTTTTGAGTTTGGTATTCTTGATCAGAATGGATTTTACTAGTAAGTACCGCTTTGATCTTTTAAGGAGCAGTAACAAAATATGCGGTTGGTAAAAGTTCTGCCAGGTTCATACTGTACCTTATAGAATGCAAAAAGGCTGGCCTCTGGTAAGATTCCTGTGCTTCTTATAGCTCGTTGTGAACAGAACATGGTCATCTCTGCCTTTCATTTCTTTAATCTTTTCAACTTTGCTCTTGGTGAAGAGAGATCTTTTAGTGTATAATGCCATCAGCATTAGCAGGACACAACCTTGTTTTTATTTCTTGTAAATGTTAGTCTCTGAAGAAGAAAGGTGCACTGTACTCCTCTCTGGCTGGAACTGGGAACAGATCAAAGGCCTAGCTGCAGGATAAAGCCAGAACCCCCGTGGGGAAAGGAGTGGGAATGAGGGAACCAAGGGGAAGGGACTCCTGGCTGACCCTTCCAGATGTCCCGAGCCAGACACGCAGCATCCTATGTCAAAGCCATCACATGTGTTATATTTGTAATTACCCTGTCTGTGGTCTCCTAGGAAAGACATGGTTATCACATGACATGAAAGTTATGTACATTTCTCAAAAATCTGGAAGAGAAATGCTTTGGTATAAACAGAATACTGTTACATTTAAAATGAAAGCATGAAGAAAGGATAATTTGATATGATTTTCCCCACATCATGGTAGTTCCATGGAAAGTACAGGGAAATTGTAATGATTTAGAGAAAGGCTAAAATATTCACCCCAGACTAATGTCATTAGCACTAGCATAGACAATATAAACGTCTAAATGAGCTCAGTGCTGGGTAAGGTGTGCACAGAGTGAGGCGGATAGCCTTTGCTTTCTTGGGCTGAACAGGTATGGGACAGCCAAGGTCACCTCTTTCTAGAAAAAGGAGAGCAGAGTGGCATATTTCAGTCCCCGAAAATTAGTCAGTTTGAGGGCATGTTGCCTTTGGAATGAAAGTCTCTAAAGTCTTCTGAATAAGAAACATAATCTCCTATTTTGCAATCTTACAAGTTCAAAGAAAGGAGCAAATTTTAAAAGTTATATTTTTCAGAGATAAGGCATTCCAAATAATTTTAAAAGATGAACGCTGGCTACAGAGACTGGAAAATCAGCCTTATTGCACACGTTTGAATACAAATAAGTGAGCTCTGAAAGGATGGTCAATTTTGTCATACCTTTTTCAGCTTCCCTGAAATTAAGTCTGTTCTGCTCATTTCCAGTTTTGTTAGGCATTCTGGTTCAATGAGACCATGACATTACTAAATTTGGTATAGGTACAATATTCCTGTACTACTTTATGTTAGTAAGATTAGTCTGTGTATTTTTCTATTACTTTATTGAAAATAAATTTCACCCACTATGTAAAAATAAGATACCTGAATGGTCTTTGCACAACTCTCAACAGAACTGAGATTAGAATCACTTGGAGAATGTGGGGAAATCAGTCATGCTAAAAGTAATTCTACGCACATGCTTTCTGGAGTAGTCTGAGTATGCCCAGCCTTTCCATCACAGTGAACTCATCTTCAGACTTTCAGGGACTTTGACACCTGAAGTCTGCAGTCATCCTGCCCCTAAAACAGATGCTCATGTCCACAAAACAGTCCACTGCTACCTGGAGGGTAGAATCACAAAGTGGTGCTTAGATTTAACTCCCTCTTACTGGCTTTGAGAAATGTTAATATTTATATTAGTTTATATGTAGATTACTCCATAACTTATAAGCATGGGAAGAGGAGAGTCATTTTACGTACTCGAAGCTTGATTTGGAAGTCATAATGGAGGCTCTGCTGGTGAGAATGCTTTCAACATTTTTCCCCATAATATCCAGATGGAGCCAAACTTAGAAACCCTCCAACTCTCTGATTAGGAAGGTTGTTAAACAGATGAAAAATAAGAAAGCATCTGGAAGTAATATCATCCCTGCCAAATGTTCATTCTGGAGAAAAAGTAACTCATGTAATGTCTCTGTATTCTCCCCCTTGAGAGTCAAGAGTGAAAGAGAAAATGCTATGTGGCTCTAAGGATGTGAAGGTCATGAGTTTTACATAATGATATACATCCAATAGCAGGATAGATACTTATTCCTGAGCCAGCTGCCAAGCATATGTTTAGATAAAAGAGAATTTTTATAAACAAGTGGATATCATGAGAAAATTCTGATTTCTATTTTGGAAACTCAATAGTTCATGTCCTAAAGGTGGATGCTTTGACGTGGAAATTTTACCTCTCTCTCTACAAGGAACTTCTGTTTCATCTACTCTCTAAAGCTTTTCTTAGAAAATACTGTAGAAATGTCTTTCACTTCACTTCTAGATGTTTCTGTTGAGGAAAGGAAGTCATCAATGGCTTAGCAACTTGAAATGAACCCAAAGCATCCTTATTTAATTCCTGAGTGATGAATAGAATTTTCAAAGCTGTTAGACTGTTTTGTACACTTTCCGTTCATTTAAAGAGTTGAGAAGAGCCTTGCTTACTGGAGGCACACAGGATTTGAAACCAGAAAACTTAAGTAGAAATCTTATTTTTTGGCATTTTCTGGTAAATTATTGAGTCTCACACACTCAACACAGTATATTACAGGTGTGAGGTCTGCTATTATTTCAGAGGATGGAAGAATTGGGACTAATAATCCAATCCTTTGAATAAGATCTTTAGGTGGCTTGCTTCCTCTTTAAAGAGAGAGAAAATATAATGACAAATGCAAAAAATATTTTTTTTAATTGACAGTATGTCTAGGTATAAAGATGGTCTACAAGTATTATAATTATTTTTCTAAAACCTCTATGCAGCTCTTTCCCAGAATCAGGCTGGTATTTATACATGAAACTTTAAATCTTGACAGTATGTGGATCTTTAATCATTGTTTTGATAGAACTTTCCTTGGTGGTTTACCTTTAAAATTGTAGAGCAAGGAGAATAGAGAATATATGAGTATCTGGATAGTGGCAAATATTCAGTTTTAGCCATCTCTTAATTTTTGAGAGTCTCATCCCTATTTGCTCAGTGGTAAAACTCATCTAGGCAAAGGTGACTGTCACCTAAATCTGTAAAATGGATTCATCAGCGATTTCTCATATTCTTAGAATCACAGACTCATAGGATGACAGGGGGAAATTTCCAGATTGCCCAGGATAACGCCACTGATTTTGTTAATGGCATGGTGGGATCAAAGTCATGATGATCCTGTGCAAGGTGACACAGGAGCTATGGCCCGGTGAATTCTTGAGGTGAATATTGGTGGCAGGCGTGTTGCTGCAGCAGCAACAGGAATGAGGTAGATAGATTTCAGTTATTTAAGCTGATATTCATATTAAGGATTTTTTTTCCTTTCACGTTCCAGATTTGGTCTAATGGATTTTCAATTCGAGGGGAGAAGGGCCAAGGAGTTGCTGGAATTCTAGTTTGTATGGCTGTCACATCTTGACACCACCACATCCCTTGCCAAGAAATGGAAGAAAAATATACACAAAGAATGAGAGACAGCCTGAGCAAAGAAAATCAAGTACCAATTTTCCCTTCTCTCTCTCCAGACCAGTGATTATTGATTGAATCATTCGTGTCTTAAATCATTCATGGCCCTAATGCCCTAGCAGGTTACATAAAGCAAACCAAAATCTAAGTCAGCTGCTCCCTTCCTTTTTTCCCCTAAATTTTCTTGCCAATTTTTCTTCATTTATTCCCTAACATTTCAAAATCCTTTTGTTAGCTTCCAAAGAATTCCTTTGGGATTTTATTCTAATTACACACTGCTTGTTGATGAATCTAGGGAAATTTCAGATGTTTACATTATGGAATCTTTTAATCCAGGAAGATAATACTTATTTTCATTTATCTAAATTTTACAACAAATTTCAGTAAGTTTTTCTAATTTTTAGTGTAAATTTTATTAACTTCATGTTTTCACAATTCTTTTATTAAAAACTAGAGGCCCGGTGCACAAAAATTTGTGCACTTGGTGGGTGGGTGTGTCCCCAGGCAACACCAACCCCTTCCCCTCTGGCTCCTGGGCCCCCCACTCCGCTTCCTGTCGCGGTGGCCATGATGGCCGGGGACCTGTCCGCTCAGGGCTGCCCTGCACCCCCGTCCTCAGGGCCTTCATGGGGGAGCAAGTGTCAGAGTTCCCAGCAATTTTAAGCTGGGACCTGCATGAGCAGCAGGCTGGGAGAGGGGCTGGGAAGGTGATCCCACAGGAGAAAACGCTGGAGAGAAAAGCAGAGGCAGGCGTGGGTGTGAGCGTGGGCATGGGTGTGGGCACTGCATGGACTGGAGGGAGGCTCCCTGGGCTGCCCATTAGGCAAGAAGGGGGCCTGAGAGGAAGGCAGAGCCGCGGCAGCAGCTCTTGGGGTGTCTGGTAGGAGCTCA